>NW_022991375.1:2708983-2847807 GCF_902827175.1 Gymnodraco acuticeps
TTAAATACTCTGCTGAGTTCTCCCCATATTACTTCTCTATTGATATCTTATATTTAAAAGAAATACTATGTTGCTGAGAACTTCCCCCCGCCCCCAGTAAATATGAAATGATAATGAAAGCATTTGGCTGGTTTGTGATTGTTTTGGGATGATGTTTGGCTATTTGTGCTAATTGAATTCACTAACTCCAAAAAATCCCCAAAGTTTTGTATATGTTTCTGGATTGATTTATTCTTTATGCAATACACCACCATACTGATAAGGTGCCCCCTGAAACCAATGAATTCATATTCAATACTGTGTGCGTTATAAACAAACAGACCTTGTATGTAGAAATCAACCTTGTATGACCATTAACTATGCTCAAAAGTTCTGCTGTATGCCAAAAACAAATTAGTATCTGTGCTGTATCTTCACCAAGTTTGCTGTCATGGATGACTTAAGATGGAGATGCTGCAGTGATATGCAAAGCACTATTTTATTGCATTTCAGAAAATTGGGACTATGATTAAACAACAGCAGAACATAAATAAAAGACTAACGCTCACATACAAAGACACATTATACACTTGCAAATACACACACTAACAGCTTTAGGTTGAGATGAAACACAGATAATTAGCTCTAATGGAAACCAGACTTGCAAATATAGTCTCTTTTTCTGTCTGTGTGTGTGTGTGTGTGTGTGTGTGTGTGTGTGTGTGTGTGTGTGTGTGTGTGTGTGTGTGTGTGTGTGTGTGTGTGTGTGTGTGTGTGTTTGTCAGTTCAGCTTCCTCTCCCCCCTGTCTTTTGTGGTGTTGAGGGTTAATGTAAACCAGCTCTTGTTACCCCGTAATGGGAACTTCAGAGAGAGAACGAAATGAGGAAGACAGCAGGCTGTATACGTTTAAAAAAGCAAACAAACAACGACTAAGGCCTACTATCTTTGTGGATGTGTGTGAAATCCATTTCTACAAAGATGAACAGCTCCTGGTGTTATTAAAACACACACAGGCCTGCACCTTTGACTTTAAGATCAGCTGAAGGACTGCAGGCCCAAAGCAATGATATATAAACGGTGATTAATGATCGGGAGAGAGTGTGTGTGTCAGTCATCAAAGAGTTTATCATAGCACGCTTATATCCAGAGAGCCAGATGCCTTCACGCTGATAACAAGCGGTCATCCCATTACCTCAAAACATCAAAGGGGGGGCAGGAGCTGGGTTGCAGGAGCCCTCTTCTTCCCCCTCTCTCTGTGGAATTTATTTCCCTGTTTGGTAGGCGTGAGAAATCTCCCTCGTTGTGTGTATAACCTATATATGTGTGTGTGTGAGTGTGTTTCGAAGCCTCAGAGGTGACATTCCTCCGTGTCAGAGCAACAGCTTCAAGTTTAAGATAACACGGCCACGGTGATCTAAGGGTGGGAATCGATTCCCCCCCGATTGCAGGCGAGGACCTCGGGTCAGAGCTGATGGCTTTACCTTCCGCACGCAACCCGTGAAGCAAAAACACAGTAATTCTTCCAAAATCATCCCTCAACAGCCCTATGGAGAGATATGGAACGCACTATGATAAAGAGTGTGTCGGTTTCTTTTATCTATGAAAGCACAACGTGTAATAGCCCATTCCTTTGGGACTTTACAGTATTTCACTGTGTCATCTTTGAGCATTTTTACGTGACATTTACGAACATTCATGGGATGGAAACCTTTGACTTAAAGGAATACTTTACTTTACTAAAATTAACATTTGTACATTTATTCCTCACATTGTGTTACTTACATTTTTGTATTTAAAAACGTTTTTTACGCAATGCCTTCATGTGAACTAAGTATCCAAAAAGCTAGAAAAAAATCTTGAATTGAAGACAATGGGGGCAAAATGTAACAACAACAAACTAGATTAACTTTATTATATTACACAAGCTGTGTAAGTAGACAATGTATTGATATCGTTTTGCTGTTGTTAAACATGGCCATCATAAACTTCTATTCATCAAGACTTTTCTCTGCTTTTTGTTTCATAGTTCATGGTAACACAGGGTAACAAGTAACTGATATACAAAGGGTTGTTTTGGGTCCCTGCATTCATTTAGCGCCCCTTTAAGTCCTTTTGGAAAGTGTTCAATATCTAAGAGTCCAAGCTTTTCAGATTTTGCTCATGGAGACTTTTTTTTCTGCAGTTCGATATGTGTTGCTCCTCAGCCTCTAATGTACATAAACCTCAAATTTCCTAAAAAATAAAAACTCTAATTACTAATGTTTAAGGTTTGGTGTTTCAGTAGAAAATGTATTTTGTTACACAACCTGATCACATATGCAATTTGTTATGAAACGTTAAAACAGAAGAAATAGAAAGTGAAAATTGAATATTTGTATAATTTAGAATATTTAGAAAGAACCTCATAACATAGGACCACTTTGAGTTTAACATCACAAGTGCCTGCTAAAATGTATTTGTTTTTGCATTGTACCACTATTATAAGCATTTCTTTCATTAGAATTGCAGAAATATGTAATCACACAGGCTATTCATTTTTTGCTTTATGACCCGTATCCAACCCTTTTATCTGAGAGCTCTTGGGGTAGCTACTGCTGCACCTGCAGAGACTCCCATGCTGACCTGTGGCTCAGAGGACATCTGGGTATATGGTGCATGCATCCCACAGCTCCACATTCACACTGTTCAAACAGACCACCAGCTAATTATGGCTTCCCCAGATCCCTGAGCTCAAGAAATCACTACAGAATAAGCCCCGGGTATGAGATGTTTTCTTTTGCCCCCTCCACTGTGGTTCAGTTAACAGGGGATTCAGCAACAACCAATGAAAACAAACTCTCTGCATAGGCTCAAAGTCCTGAGACTATGGGACATGAGTTAGTTTTCAAAAATGTCAGGTATTTAATTATGTGTGTCAAACAACCTCCCTCGGTTTATTATTTTTGTGATTAAGCTTAAGTTAAAGTCTACAATTCATATCCAGACAATTGAAAGGTAAGAATGATACTGTCATTTTTTTTATTCAAGATATTAGCAAATATTTACAACACTCAAAATGCGCAGATTTCTGATCCATTCAGCATTCTGGGATATCCCAAAAATAAATAACTTTTATTTGAGTGGAAGAAAAAGGAATGTCGAGCCTCTGTAGAAAAATAAATACAGAGTACTTCATTTGCTGTGAAACACTGTCACAGGGAATGAATTGTCATTTTTCTCTCATGTTTCAAAACAGAGTGGCTCCTCAGAAATCACTTTCTGTTTTTACAACATTCATGGTCGCAGTGGTCTTTCTTTCTTCATATCCGTCCTGTCTGTCCTAAGTGCTCCCTTGCAAACATTACAGTCCTTGCAGCAGGGAATATGAAAAGCCCACTCTCCTCCGAGGCCCACAGCGGCAGGCCCGTCATCTGTGTTCAGCCTGTTTCAGTCTATCTGAAGGGTCGGCCTGATCCACTGGTTCTGCACTCTGGATATTCTGTAAAAGAAACATTATTTAGATTAATAAAACATCCAACACAGAAAAATGGCATGAAATGTAATGCATTTGAAGAAAAACTTGCAGCAGTAAACTGGTTGTGGCCTTTGAGGTATGCATGTAAACATTTTCTGGGGTAGTAGCCAAGTTCCAAATAGATTGTGCAATCTTGAGGCTGTCTTACAAATAATGTGAACACTATTTATCACAGTCTTCAGGGAAGTGTTTTGGGGGGATTCCATGCAAACATTGGATCAATAGTATCCCTGGAAGGACATTCAAATAATAATATTTTAAGATTGGTCATGCGTAAAATACGCATTGGAATATTTTTGGTACAGTTTGTCTCCCTGCAGGATGAAAAGTTGAAGTCGCTCATCTTACCGTGCTGTACCATCCACAGCAGCCCTGCTAGTGGGACGTCGTAGTAGTGGTAGTAGTAGACAAGGACCACGAGCCCCCCATTCTCCAGACCGAGAACGCGTAGCTCAGACGCTCGTGCGCCACGTAGCTGCAACTGGTGGCTCGCGCGTCCAGCTCGTCGCTCTGCAGAACTTGGCACAGGAAGTCGATGTACCGGGACGCCAGCTTTAGTGTCTGGATCTTGCTGAGTTTGTCTGACGGGAGGGTTGGAACGATCTTACGCAACGACGTGAACGCCTCGTTCAGGGACTGCGTTCGTTGGCGCTCGCGGATGTTGGCCACCACGCGCTGTGTGTGTAGGTCATCGAAGGAGGGCTCGGGGCTGCTGCTGCTGCTGCTGGCCTCGCTGTCGCCGCTCCCCGCGCTGCCGCCTCCTCCTTCGCAGCTCTTTCTGCATTTCTTCTTCCCGGTCTCCATGCTCGGACTCTCCAAGTCTCCCTCCTCTTCAACCTTGTCATCTGCGCGCCTCCGTGTTGCTCGCCGCTTCCTCGCGCCTCTCCTGGGCAGCTCACGGTCGGTCTCCTCCTCGCTGTTTCCCGCACTGTCCATTGGAGAGGAGTCCTCTTCCCGCATCGTCTCTTCCAAAACGTGTATATGGTCTGTGGGAGCGTAATAACCCCTGACCCAAATTCAGGAAACTGGCTACAACATCAACAAACACGACAGGTAATAAGAAGTGTGGCCTGAAAGGGGGAGTGGGCTGGTATTACGGTAAATCTCGTGCGCCAAAGAGAGGGAGAGGTGTCTGCCAGACTGGGAGGACCGGGGTTCTTATAGAGGGGAGAGGGCAGGAGGATTTTGGGGAGTGCTGTGATTGGGTGAGGAGGGGTGTAACCCAATACTGCAGGGGAAGGCGAGTTCTAGCTATAATATCAGAAATGCTGTTTAAGACTCCTTGAGGCTCCCTTACACAAGATTGCGAAAGAGGGTGTGGGGCGAAGTGTTGTTGAATCATATGTGTAGATTTGTGCAAGGGAAGCAGAAACTGTTCCTGTTTTAGGGGATTCAATATTTCTCCATTCCCTACGCCTGTTTACTTCTGCCTCTAATACACATTGTTCCTTTTCCTTAAACTGTTGAATTTTGGCATGTAGTTTAAAGAGAACAACTATTATAACCGTATCATAACTGGAGCTGTTTAACATCTTGCAATAGCTGAATAATACGTATATTTTTTATAGAAAATCCCCTCTATGCCATTTGGACTGTTTGTCATAAACAAATAGTATAAAGTATTGTTGCAGCACCATCAACTTTTAACACATCTTAGTAAGGCCTATTAACTAATATTAATTCATATTTATTTTTGAAAACCTTGATGCATTTCCTGTTTTAATATATGTTTCAAGTTATTTTTAACATAGGTTGACTGGCATTTATTTCTTATTACAAATACATTTAGTCTGTTCGGCTTTTAAGTCTCCCTGCACAGGTCTAGACACTGAGTTGGGAGCAGTGGTGGCGGTGAAAAAATATCAGACCGAAACACAGGAGGTTGTCACAGTAGGAGGGCTCAGCTCGTAAGCAGAGCGAGGTGTTTATTTTCCCGTCAGCAGCCCCGCGTTGAGGTATGCGCTGAAATGGGTCTGACTCCCGCAGGGATCTGGACACCGAGGCTCAGGTTTAAAGACGGGCCGACCCAGGGAGCTCTCAGGGCGGATCCGAGCTCACAGCGGGGTCACTGAAGGCGGTGTACGGCTGGAGAGCAATGCAAACACCGGAGGGTGATGAGAGAGAGAGAGAGAGAGGAGAGAGGAGAGAGAGAGAGAGAGACAGGAGAGCACTGAGAAGAGAGAGAGAGAGAGACCGAGATGAGACGATCGAGCGAGAGAGAGAAGAGAGAGAGAGAGAGGATGAGAGAGAGAGAGAGAGAGAGAGGACCGAGGAGAGAGATCTAGAACCGAGGAAGGGGAGAAGAGAGAGACGTATGAGAGAGAGAGAGAGACGAGAGGAGAGAGACGGAGAGCGAGAGAGAGCGGAGCACGCACAAAGTTTAAACACGCACCACCCAGCTGTGGGGCCTGCCACGCTACAAAAACCAGCCTCTAGATGTGGCTGAAACTAAATCTGGTAACTTTTGGAGGTGGTCTATGGTGTGAATCATCCACAGGGCGGCCTCAGCTCTGATGAGGGAGGAGGAGGTTCACAGCAGGCCAGGTCTGGTCCCTTTATATCAGGAAGACCCGCCACAAGCGCCTGTCGGGCCTGGATCTCCCTGCAATGACTCAATTTACACCTCAGTGATAAAGATAACACCCATCGTCACGCAGTGAGACTTGACTTTGCGATTCAAATCCGAGTAATCTTTGCTCATTTGCACGTGACACGGTTGATAATGTTTAAGGCCCAGTAAATCTTGTTTTTGTTGTGATTTTCTTCTGAGCAAATCTTTAAGCTTCCCTTGATCTCAGCCACACCTGTCCCATCGGCACAAGGTGAGGCTGTGTCGCTCTCCAAGGTGCTGAAATAAATAACGCACCTGAAGCGTTTAACCCAGGGGTACTCAAATACAAATCTTAAAGGTCCAAAATAAATGTTTCAATAAGACAAAGGTCCGTTTATTACGGTCATTCAAACTTTTAAACAATTGCAACAAGATTCTTAACATGAGGTTGCAAAAACAAAAATAATCTGTATGCAGCAGTTTTCATTGTTATTGTGTCTGTGCTTGACCCCTCAGAGTCGCAGTGTAAGAGCTGCACAGTTATGAATAAAGGCAGCTGCACCCTCTTTCATTCAGCATTCCCATTATTGCTTTATAAATGTCTTCCCCCTTGTGTGTCCACTGAGGTTCGTCAGGCCCAACACATCTTCAACAAACTCCCCCTTTGCCTCATCATAAAAACTCACAAACACCAGCAACTGAGCATTGTCAGTGGTGTCAGTGGACTCACCCACAGCTAAGGAAATGCACTGACTTAAAACAGTTTTTTGGGGGCAGACCCCCTCAAAGAAAAAAATATATTTACACACGTAAGGTCATCATCTTAATAGTTGTGTATGCTCATCCGTGAGCAGAGCATCAAGTTGACATGTCTATTACAGCTGAATGCGGCGATTACCATTTTGTTCAGCAAAACGCCTCACAAACGTATTAAGATCAACAGCTTTAGTGCGTTTTGATTGAATGCTGAGTACAGCCAAACTGACAGTCTCTTCTCTGTCAGACCGCAAATACCTCATTCCTTCAGCGCTTGGGTCCGAATGCTTCTCGTTTTGCGCCGTCCAGTTCAAAATGAAATCGCCGCCAATCGTATATCCACGCTCTCGCCAGGACCGGGGGAGGGGTTACATGACGTGCATCTTGTGCTGCATTCACTTGCACTCGGACATTAGAGACTTTCTCTCATAAATGTCCGATGAGCCACAACATTTCTTTCAAAACAAAGCTGCCAACTGGGGTGGCAGCTGCCACCCCGGTAGGTGAAACTAGGCTACTAGCTACAGTACAGATGGAACTAGATGAGCTGTTAACTCTCGCTCTGAATTTATTTATTTTAAATTCTCGCTCTGACTTAGACAGGTTGAAAGAGACACACACATTTTCCCCACCCGCAGTCCGCGAAGACCCGCCCTACTGTGCCTCTGATTCGCAGATTGTTTGGGGGGAAAAAACGCTGACTGGATGCTGAATGTGATTGGACCAAAGCGTTGACACACACAGGTGGAACACAGTGGAACAGTCAGACATGCAGAGCGCTGTTTGCAGTGGACATAGCGGAGAATTTTGACTCGTTGCGAATGCGTTGTGGCGATGTCTCACATATAATACAGAGAGATAATACATATGAAAAGTATAATTTGCTCGGAGTCCGGAGACAGTGGTGGTTCGGTCCGGATCCGGACCGGAGTCCGTAGTTTGAGGATGCCTGGTTTAACCTTAGCATCTTAAATGTGCTGCCAACTTTTATTGGCACACTTTTTGTATTACTGTGTAAGATGTACACTTTTTAAAATGTTGGAAGCAGGCTTCTAATTATAGACAATACACGCGAATTACATAGGCTACTACTGGCATTAGAGCAGGGGTGGGGAACCTTTTTCATCTCAAGGGCCATTTCAATGTTTTCAACATCCTCCGAGGGCCGTACAAATTATTGACCTCTGCTTAAAAATACTAAAATCACAGCCTACTCATTTCGCCTTTCTTTCATGCTGTGCAAAGAAAAAGCAACCTCTTAATCCAGATATCTTGCCATGACTCACGCATGCACGTGCACGGTTGTGGCATGACCACCAAAACAGAAAGATATGGATGGACACAAGATGTGTGCAAATGTATTTAGACTCCTGTGAACATGATTTAAGTGGGGGGGGACCTAACCTCCTCTAGGGGGGTCCGGGGGGCATGCTCCCCCGGGAAGATTTGTTTTTTTAAATGTTAAGTTAAAAGCATCAATCTGGTGCACTTTGAGAGCAACATTAGGAGATATGGATACATCTCTCAACACCCAGATGAAACAGAACTGTAAGCATATTTTCTTTTTCTTTATGGGTATTTTACAAATCACTCTCCTTTCAAACTGTATTCTTGTTTATTAATAACAACTTTTTTTTACTGTCATATATCATTTTATACCTGTTTACTTTATTCTCTTATTTGTTTTATAACTATAATGATCATATAAAGATGTGCCTCTACCTCTGCCTCACTGGTTGTAGAAAAAGCTTCTTATATTCGTTAGCATAGCTAGCTAACCAGATGCTAATAACAACAAAGTTATTGACTGTATGATCAGTATGACAGATGAACAGATCGCAACTGGGCTTTCAACTAAGACACAGCCACGCAAAAACTGCAGCATGTGTACGGCTCCTTATGGGTACTGCAATTTTTGGAAGAGCCGGAGCGGAGCTGAGTTCTGGTGCTCTCCGTCAGAACTAAACCCCTGTCAGACATATACCACGTGATGACACGTTAGGCTTGTGTTGTGTTCAAGGACCCTGACCTTGGCCAGGAAAAACAGGCTCTCACTTGTTTAATTATTTTGCGGTCTAGATTTCTTTAATTTTTTTCTTTTTTGCGTGTGTTTATAAATTACCTCGAGGGCCACACGAAATGGTCTCGCGGGCCGTATGGGCCGGAGGTTCCCCACCCCTGCATTAGAGTTTAAACACAATTCACTTGTTTTCTTAATGTTGCAGCGCAAAGAACACCGAAGCAATACGAGCATTTAGATTTATTTTTAAGCAGCAAAAAGTCACTCACATATATTAGGCTTAGTGAAATATTTGGAATTTGGAACTCTTAGGTTGTGCTGGTTTTATAATTGTTGTCTTTAAAATAAATTTAAAAAAAAGATGTCACCGATAAACGTTTTTGACATAAGGGATATTGCTGAGACGTTGTAAATAAGAAAGACTGCCTAGTTTTTAAATATGTATTTGTCGTATCTTGTATAGTTTGAATAAAGCTGAAATGAATGCACATTAAGATCAGTTCACCACCATTTCCGTATTAAACTGAATCCAATCTCCAGGGGAAAAAGTTAATATTGGACACTTCAGGTGTTCTCCAGCAGGTCCGTCATGAAGGAGATGTAGACGATGGCCAGCCGGAGTGTGTCTATACGGGACAGTCTCTTCTCGTAGGCGAATGTGGGAACTTTCCTCCTCAGTTCATCAAACGCCTCATTCAGGCTAAACATCCTCTTCCTCTCCCGCACATTGGCCGCCTGCCGCTGGACCACGTTGATGATCCGCCTCCGTTTGGACTTGCTGTGATGGCCGTGCGCGCTGCAGTATCTCAATTCATGCTCGTCGTCCTCCATGTCGCTCCAGGGCGAGTCGCTCAGCCGCGTCTGGGTGTCCGGGCTGGATGCGTCATCATCAACCTGCCGTTTGGCCTCCGATGCGAACTTTTGCGGAAACTCCATCATGTTCATGTCAATGACAACATCTATTAACGTGGAGTCTACTAAGTGCCCCTGCATGTCCACATTCAGTCCCAAACGGCAGACTCAAAGGATATGCAACTTGTATAAGTCTGCTATTCAGTCAAGCATACAAACTGACGCCAATCAAAGGTTGCAGGACTGGCTGAAGTCACTCACCAGTCACAGAGATCAAAAGGGGAAAGCATCTCAACAAGTAAATCCAAATTTCTCCAAATCCGGTCGACAGGGTGAGATCCTATTTGGCTCAAGTCCAAGGGTTTTAACCTGCTGTTTTAATAAGTCGCCTATGCCTCCTCACAGCGAGACATCTTTCATATCCCCTCTACCTCTAAATTGAGTCCATTTCTAAAGTAAGCCAGCCGGTGACTGGGTTGAATCCGAAGAGAGAGGCTTAAAAAGCCAAGAGGAAGCTGTGGTCCCTGCCAATTGATGCTCTGTCCTCCTGGAGGCTCTTAATGAGCTTCTGAAGAACGGAGGCTCTTGACAGAGGGTCATACAGTCTTGTTTGCACTCTCCCATCTGCTTCAGAGGCTAAATAATGACACTTTTATCACTTAAGCAGGCCGAGAGAAGACCACATAGAACATTCCCTAACAGTCACTATACACCACAAGCTTTTCTGTTGCAAATTAAAGCAAATAGCTGTCCGTTCCCATGGCAGGACAGAGTCCACACTGCAGGAACTGCTGAGAGAGACACTGCTGTAACTGTGGGCTCTTTGCCTCTGTGCTAGGACACTTTTACAAGTCCTGTATTAGTGAGACCAACACTTTGTAATATTGTTGTTGTTGTTAACAAAGATAGTGACCTGAATACTATAAGCTTTCTAGGCTAAAAAGAACAAGGCTTCACTGAGACAACCTCTATGAACCCAGTCACCCATTGTTCATGATTTTCTGAAAGCCAATAATGACAAAAAAGTATACACAATTTTCCCACAACCTTTTACAAGTTATAATTTTTTTGGGGTGGAGGTAATACAAGCATCTATCTCAGTTCTTATGATGAGTATTGTTTTGCTTAGCTGACCTACAGGAGGACATTTACAGAAATCGCACAAGACTTGCCAACTGCTATTTCATTCTTGTTTTACCCAATACAGTTTTTAGTGTATTTAATTTAATTTGACTCGAATCAGACAGTTTGACTGAGAACACAAACAGCGATTGGCCTAATAACTGAAAAGGCAGGAAGTAAGGTTGCATTTCATACATAAACACAGGTTCTGTTAGGAACAAAAACAGTCTGCAGACTTTTAGTCTCTTGGGGTTAAATAACTCACTCAAGGGCAAATCAACTATTGTGGTTGTAGACACTGAGCTGTTCTGAAGGTTTATGAATTCAGCCAGTGTAGTGCTGGTGGTTTAAAGCCCACTCATGATGACAAGTTGTTCCTGAGACATGCAATGTTCAAACGTTTAGTAACTGGGTAACTCATCATATTATTGCTGAATTATGATCTCTTTGGCCGTTTCTGGGAAGTCAGGAGTTTTGGTTAGTCACCTACGGAGCTTGACAGAGATTTGCATTGTAGCTGAAGATGCCATTCATTAATGCAGTTGGTTGCCAGGTCCCTGCAACCAACATGAGATTTATTTTTATTTGAGTGGTGGTCTTGTGCTGTTGTTAGGTTTAAGAATTCGTATTGAGTACTGTTTGTTGCTTTTGCTATTGTGATGTAAGGTCACTTTCCAACCATTAACAGCAAGTTTGGTCACTCTCTAATCAGCCATACTTTATATTTAACAGGGTTGAAAAAATGAATAAATGCTTCATGATCCATTATAACATAGTTGCAGACAAAAAAGTAATTTGTTAATTACTAAAAAAGATTAGGTGGTGGTTTGTAAACAAAGCATTAAGAGAGTCTACAGGCTTACTGAGGGTTACAGCAAACTACAAATTCATTTTTATTTTAGGACTAGTCTTTTCCCTATTGGGGTCTTGCCTTGCTATTTTATTGTTTGGAGCTGTGCCAGCTTACTTTTGGATGTCTTGTTTACAATCTGGCGAGCGCTTGCTAAGTTTTCATAGAAGTTCAGAAACGTCCCAAAATGAAAATAAAGCAGAGGGCTCTGCAGATAAATACTCCACCAAACTTCCAGTAGGTCATTAGTCATTAAAGGGATTATTTTTTGAGTCCATGAATTGTTCTATAGGGAAAATCCTACTCATTATGCCTTTCAATTAGTTGCATTCATAATTGTATGTCTTAATGAGTTTTAAATACATTTATGATCTAAACAATGTATCGTAAAAATTGCTTAATCTAGAAGAAAAGTAATATTTATTTGGAAAGACTAGCACATTGATGCATGCACAAAAGAGAGACACTACTAAATAAAACAGACTTTTACCTTAATTACAATTTTGGATTTGTCTACGTTTAAAAATGCATGTAAACTTTTGGGATACTGATCACACCTAAACAACAAATTAAATATAGGACTAGTGGTTTTTAAACATTATAATGAGATGTTACATGTTATATCTTTAATTAAGTGTTTCATTTGAAATATTTTCTTAAAAGGCTGCAGTTCAAATTAATTTGGCAGTATGGATCCTCTTTCAGTAACATGTTGTTAACATGTTGTCTCATTAGTGACAGTAACTTTGTGTTTTATGCGTTCCTGTGTGATTATTATACAAGAGTGTGAACGCACCAGTGTCTTTGTATATGCCTCAGTGTATCTTCTCCATCTCTCTCCGCTCTCTATTTTCCCGACTGGCAGATAAACATGATGGGACATTCCGCCGGTCGTCGTGGAAACGCTGAGAAAGCACAGCTGGGCGGGAGAATATGAGGTAATCTCACCCTGGGGCTACTGGGTAAATATTGGTCTTAAATAAGGAGTAAAACCCCAAAAGAGGCACACACACACACACACACACACACACACACACACACACACACACACACACACACACACACACACACACACACACACACACACACACACACACACACACACACACACACACACACACACACACACACACACACACACACACACCTACAGGGGTTTATCCCCAGTTGAAAACACACAGGACAGACCTTCACACAGAGACTCATAATAGCCCATTTCCTGCTCTGCTCTGTTATTATTGTTTACACTGAGAGGGAAATTAATGATAGTTTGTGGTAAGTATATGTGAAAGTAAACAGGTTTGACGGAAACAACCTCAGTTTAAAGAGGAAATATCATCAAGAAGCCTGGATGTTCAATTCAGTTATAGTTGGGGTAAGCAGCTTTTGGGAAATTAGCATGAGTAAGCTAGATTCTGAAAGTATACACATGGAAAACCCCCCTCGCTTCAGGCTTTGCTCTGAAGCCACTACTCCAAAACATTGGGAAGCGTTGGGAAGTGCAGCACATCCTTGTCATCACTGACCATACTTTTCTACATCATGTCTCTGGAACAAGCAAGAAAACAACTCTGTATAGGGACATTTAGTCTGGATAAGACTTTGGTCACGAACAATGAGTTTTATTATGTATGATTGCAGGTAAATGGGCTATATGTACAATATAACAAAAAATGCTTCTAAAAACTAATTCCCTACCCTTGTCTTAAATTGATATAAACATAGCATGAAAAGTAAGGACATTTGAGTTTGGGAGATTACTGTACTATAGATTTGCAGTCAATGTTTGCAGGACGATATGGCCGACGGCTCTCTGCCCAGACAATCCAGACCAAACTGCACGCAACCAATCTCATCTCATAGGGCTGCCAGGAGGCTGCAATAACTGCGCTTACATTAATAAATTGTTAAATTGCCAATATGTCTGTTTAGTCAGACTTCAATCATCCAATCCACCAAACAACACCAAACAAGAGTCAACAGCAAAAAAAAGCTGTCTGGCATTGGCAGAGAACATTTGACACATTTTTCATTGGCGTAACCCACAGCTCTGGTTTAAACCTCTGGGGATCATGAATATCTGTATCTAATATCAAGGCATGCCATTCAATGTAGATTGAAGATAAGTACTGCAGATTGTTGATCAAGACAAACAAATGCAATGTAGCACTTCAGTCCATAAACGCATTATTTTACAGCTCATAGCAGAAATACACTCTTGACACTAAACCCCTTGTGGATTTTAGATCAATAAATCATCAGAGTAACATCTTCATAGGCAGCTTGGGAAGAATGGACTTTGAGTGTGGAAAATATGATTTCACTAATTTCACATGATGATTGATTATGGAAAATGGTGTGGATTTTTTTAATATGCAAGTGTTTTGTTTTCATGCTGAAGCAGTAGTCACTTTTTTTGTGTAAATAAGAGATCTATGGAACAGTAGGCTGTGTGTCTTGCAGTGTGGTGCTCCAGAGCAGCCAGGGCTGTTCTCACCGTGTAAATCTGTCTTCCTCCTCCTGTGTGCACAGCCAAATCTCTCCCACCACCACCACACTGTAAATCTGAAAGTAGACAGTTCTCTTACGTACTGTTTGTTTCTCTTTCCTCGACACTGTGTACTCCTCAGTTTGGTTGTCCTCTCTAAATGAACATACAGTCACTCTATCTATGTTGTGCGAATTATAAGTGGTGAAAGAAAACTAGTTTGACAAAGGTTTAACCAGAGGCAGGATAAAAAAGCTGTGTGATGATTGCAAATGCAGACTCAAATTACATCATCCAACTTTGGCAGTTCCTTTATCAGGGTATTTCCAATAAATCACATTTGAACATTTGAGAGAAGAGGAGTCAGTGGGAAGCCGGGGGAGTAAGAGAGATGAGTTTAACTCCTGACCTATCAGCCTCTTTTTCATTGTGTCACTGGGACTCTTTTGGCCTTTATTTCCTTCTCTTTCCCCACCCAAAATCGGACTCTTTGGTTCACTTGTCCCGCCTTCCTGCCTTCTGATTTGCCGGGCACTTTAACCAACATCCAGTCACGGTGTGTTTATACGGCCAGCAGGGTTCATGCGTGTGTGTAAATTGGATTAATCCCAATACCACATCATATATCTCCTTTCCCCCCCCCCTCCCAATTCCTCCCCTTCCTTCTCCAAACGTAAACCTCCCACTCGCCAAACCGCTGCATGACCTCAGCTCCTCCTTCCAAATTATTCTCCTTTTAATCCAACATCTCAAACCTTTCAGCTCTCCCTCTCCACTACCACACTAAACTCCCCCACCCACCCTCACCCATGTCAGCACCTTGCCTCAGTTTACACCCCCCCTTCTGCAAATCTGAGTAATGTCTGTGTTTATTTTCTGAAAGAAGGTCAACCACTCTTTGCTGTGTTTTTTAAGGGTGCCATGTTTCATTTGTTTTAACACTCATATTCTGAGCTGGTGTATGCTGAGAAGACTATAGAGTAAGATGCTAATGGGTGATGAGGATGATGATGAAGATGTCGAGAGGTGAATTGCGCCACATCAATGTGGCACTATAGGTTTGAACATACCATAAAAAGTGTGTTTGTCACGGTTTGTTCTGGTTTACATCATAATCTATTTAAATCAACATTATGCAACTATATTACTGTAAAAAGGGGGTGATGCTTTTTTTCTCTACACTGTGCCAGAACTGCTTTGGAACAGAGTCCAGTTGGAAAATATGGACAGCAGCACTGAGGAGAAACGTCACCAATTCTCTCGCTATCAATAAAACAGACTTGTGAATGTCAGATTACTGATCATAGTTCCTGGAAGCAGCCCTGCTTCAGCCGCCCTTCAACTACTCACAACATCCCAATAATAGCATTCAAAAACACAACAAAGTATTTGGGAAGACGGACTTCAGAATAAATAAGTATGCACTTCTATTGGCTATAGCACTCTAACAAATTGTACATATGCTACGGGTCGGGAAAAGGCCAGCATGTCACACGTAAGAGGTTGACTAATCACAACATAGCCAGCCTGCTAACCAATCAGAGCAGACTGGGCTGGAGGGTGGAAAGAGGTAGTTTGAGAGAAATAAATACTTTTTTGAACATGAATTCATGTAACATGTCACAGTAGAAGCACAACATGCTAATATGAACCTGAAAATGAGCATAATATATCCTCTTTCAGACAGTACCTGAGAATAGCCACCATGAGCTTTTATAGTTCAACATTATCCACAAAACAATATCAATAATATTTAATTTGGTTGTTTGTTTGATGACCATTTTATAATGTTTGACATAGTGCAGAAGTGCATCTGCTCTGACATGTAGATTAATTGTTATTTAGTATGTGTTGGGTTTTTTTTCACCTCTGATACCTTTTCTTTATTAACTCTTGTTTGGACGGAGGAGGGTAAGGTAAACAGTTTTATTCACAACAGCAGGATTACAATTTGATGATTTACATTTGATCAAATCCTTGGGGCATTTTCGGTGAATCGTGTTTAGAATATGTTCTCGCTTCTCTCACACAGCTTCAAAATGAAAGTAAAGCTGTTTTGGAAAACTGCAAAACTTAGTAAAAAACCATCTCAAGTCCATAAAGATGCTTATAATTGTTGGATCATATTGTTGTTTATGATGAACCAGCGCCCGTTTCAATCTTTCAAACGCTCCCGTAAAAGACAATGTTAAATATTAACCCTCTTTTCTTATTTAATAAGGATGAAAAAGTTGCTTCTGCACCAGCTCTCTAACCTCATGAGCTGTTCAGATTCGCCATGAGTAAGTGCTGCTGTCTTTGGCATGGACCTCTAAAATCACTTAGGAAAACAAGAAGATCTCAGTGTCTTTGTTTTTATGATCAACACATTTGTCATATGTAGTCTTCGATAATTTAAATGATCCTTCTTGCCAGAGACAGCGGATGGCTCACTTATCAGGGGAGTATCCTTTATCTTCATGACAATTACGTTTTAGGTGTTTTTTCCAGCACTCAGGTCTAACCCACACATCATCAGCAGCTCTTTGACCACCCAGATTTCATATTTCTTCCTCTATCTCTATATGCCCTCTTTCCTATATCTGCGTACAGCTCTGCTCTGTAGTTTGACAAGGTTGTCATCAAAATATAATAATACAATATTTAGTTGTGTCCTGGGTATTCTCCTGTAAAGCTACATGAGATCATTTTTTCCAGTCATGTACGTTTTTTCCCACTTGTTTTGGCTTATTTATTTTTCTGTGGTTTTGGGAGGTTGTGGCAGAAAGTCTGATGATATGCGTTCGTCTTCTTAACCCTCCCCTCATTACTCCTCTCTGCAGCTCTGCTTCGAAAGGTATAGGGACTGATAAAAGAAAAGGCTTTTTACATTAGCTTGTTGTTCCATAGTAAATCACACTGTTCACTTTTATGTGTATGCTCATAGGATTTGGCCTCATTCTTTCAATATTAGCTCTGTATCTTTGGATGATGTGACTATCATAATAGCGGCATACAGTTAAGATTTGAAAAAAACTTTTACTTTTTATCTTTGGTTCTGCCATATTTCTGCAGTGTTCTTGGGTGTAGGAGTTACAGTTTGGACTGAACACTGTCTAGACGTATGAGCCTCTCATTACCTCCTGATTACACTGAGCCCTATTAATCTCACTGGGCTGGCCGGCAAGGGCACACACACACACACACACACACACACACACACACACACACACACACACACACACACACACACACACACACACACACACACACACACACACACACACACACACACACACACACACACACACACACACGCACACACACACACACACACACACACACACACACACACACACACACACACACACACACACACACACACACAATTATGAAAACTTACAACAACTGAAAAGTTATGTTGGAAATTCAGATTGAAATATTGTTTGTTTAAAAAAATAATCATAATGGAAAAAAACAATGTGAATGTGTAATTGTCATGTAATATCCACATGTGATGTATGTTATTGTGTTCAGACAGAATTAATCAGGTTTACCAGAACGGGGAAAAATCTGTAAATACATTTCAATTTCGGTATTTGTAACACTGATCAACAGAGCAAACAACAAATTCAGCCGGTTTAGTATTTCGAGCCCTATCTTTTAATTCTTTACACAACAAGTGTTTTTAATTTATCATGTGAACAACCAAATGTAACACTATAAATGCCTACCAGGAGACACATACACTGTACTGTAAATATCGTGTTTCTCCACACTATAAGAGACCTGCTCATTTTTACCATTAGACTTTCAGAATGACCAACAATTGTTTTGACCAAAACAAATATCCAGTCTGGAGAATGAATACGTAAAACTATAGTCATTCAAAACATGTATTTTGTATTAACTCAGTCCACTTACTACACTCACAGAGAGGAGGTCAAATGACCAAATTGTCTTAGTTGAAAGTAACACAATCCTCCGTTATCTGATGTCATTTAATCAGTCGTTTCATTTACAGGCGTACTGATGACTCCCTGAGGTATCTAAACGATAATAGGCGTTTGGAATTGGACAAACACACAGAGACTCAAACACAATTCCCTTGAGGAAAATAGTGTCACAAAAATTCCCGTCTGTCGTCGCCAGGGTTACTGAGGGCACCACGGTGGGTGTCTGGTGCCAAGGAAACAAACTATGGGAATCCAACTCACCAACCAAAAGTAATGTTTACTTTTGGGGTTAATAGTGTGTGTGCATGTGCTCTTGTATACAACTGTGTGGACACTGACTCTTTGGGAAGGACTTTAATGCGGGGATGCTCAACTGGATTTGCTCCGGGAGATACTTCTTTCAAAATGACAGGAGGTCAGGGGCCAGTTCATAAACAAACATTAATAATATTTATCAGATAAAATGGATTTCAGACTTAGCCTGGACCTCTGTCAGGGGGTCCTTAGGATCTTTCCCTGGCACTTTTTGAAGAAAAAAAACAAGCTCCATTAGTCTATTCGTGAAACATTGGCACCTCATTAACATTTGACATGAATAATTGTGAATTAAAAATATTGTCAGTTCACCACTCTACCCCACTATCAGAGGACAGATTTGGCCTGAATATTGAGAATCCTTGCTTTAATGCTCGAGCCCATCTTTCTGTGCTTGGGCTGTTTGCCAACTTGGGAGAGCACAAAAAACCGAGATGCAAAGCAGGAGTGCCAAAAAACTCCTAGAAATGCCTTTGAAAATGCCCTAAAGGGATTTCATGGATGTCAGTAGGCCTGTGAGAGATGGGCCTTGATGCGAGTCAGCCCTGGCCGGGCCGTGTTGGAGGATATATGGCCACAGTTGCGCGGCTCTGACTGGTGGAACACTTAAGGTTTTATGACCTGCTGCCATTTGGGGCTCAGGGACAGAGCAGAGTGCCGACCACATAACTAATTAGGCCCGGCTGACGAGGGTGTGCAAGGATGGGGATTTGTGGATTGTGGGCTGTGGATGTGGTGTCACTACAAGAGTGAATGAGTGAGTGGAACAGTGAGTGTATGGCATGGGTCGCTGTGTGTTGGTTTTCTTTCATGTATGAGCCGCCATGCCTGGAAACTTTGACACAGGAGATAGAGAGACAGCCAATCTACACACACACATCAGAGACCACTCCTTGAGAGGCAGCGAGAGGTGTATGAAAAGATGGCCTGCTCAACAAAAACAACACTCCTGCTATTGTCTCATCTCCCTAGCCCTCCCTCTTCTTCTTCTCTCCATTTGAGGATCATGAAGATAAACGACCGTGCGTAGATATGAGAGTCCAGTGGGGGGGGGGAGTCAGAAGTGGAATGTGTGTGAACTGCACACCGCCTCCTATAAATCAGGGAGACAAGTAGGAGGAAGAGAGAAAGCAGGATAAGAAAAGAGGGGGCAAGGGAGTGATATGGAGAAGGACAAGATAAATGAGTGGTGATGGAGGGAGGGGGTACAGGTGCAAGAGAGGAGCACACGCACTGGGGATGAATTTGGGGGAAAGAGTGATAAAGGAGGAGGGGGCCCTCAGAGGACAATAACAGTGATTGATGTAAACCTTTTTAGCTTAACATTAGACGTTATGTGATTATTTATAGTTGAAATGGTGGAGCTCGGATCATTTAGACCATTCTTGGAGCGATTGTAATGTGATTAAAAGTACATAAGACTGTCAAAAAAGGCTTGGAGTAAATGATTCTTCTGCTTAAGTCTCAAATATGGATATCATGAGCCTGTCATTTTTTATTGACAGCTCAAAACATATCTCAGTAACACTTTATAAAGGTTGAGGAGTTGGAAACTATGCGTGAATACATCCTAAATTAGTAAAATACTATTAAGTTTAAAAGTCCATGATTAAGAACAACTTTTGGGTTTCCGATTTTCACAAATCCTGTGGTAATAATGCAGATATACATGCTGATCATACATGGTGATCAGAGGTTCAGCATATGGAGAATCATTAGTTTCCTTGCTCTGAGTTAGGTTATCAGTTTGAGCCAAGCTATCAGTGTCCAGTCTTTACAGTTTGCTAAGGTACGTAGATGGCTGCAGCTTTACAATAATGATACAGGAAGTGAAATAAATGTTTTAATCTAACTCAGAGGGAAAACATGAATACATGTATTCATTTATAAATACTAATGGCTTTCTCACTACTTGTTCAAGTCTGCAGGTAAAATGTTGGGACTTTAAAGGCTTGACGTTCACAGATGTTGAGGATCAGGTGTGAAGGATGGAGATTAGTTAAATGTGGCTCCTTATCAGTCCTCTTTAGGCAGCTCCCGATAAGCTCTCCAACTCTTAGCACATCACAGCTAATCAGACTCCCCACTGAAAGGTAGGCTTGTGTGTGGTGTGTTTGGGGGGGGGGGTAAAGAAAACACAAAGATCTTTAGGCTGTCTCTCAGCACTTATCACTTAACACCCACTGGCTGGCATAAAAAGAGTTTGTTGTGGAGGGGAAGAGTCATATTGGCAGGGGCGGATCTAGAAAAATATTCATGAGGTGGCAAGAGGGTGGTAGGAGAATTTCAGGGGTGGCATCTCCTGGCAGAAGTATATGCTGATTTAATCGCAGTCATATCAATCAATGTTAACTTGGAAAGCCATAATATTGATATTTTAACTCAATAACATTAGGTGACATTATTGTGGCACATCAGTAAAGCCTTACATATTTATATAAGGTGGCAGACATAATTTAATGAACTTTAACTGAAAAATAACTGAATGAGTTTGTCTCACTCTTAGATAGGGTTGGGAACCGAAACTCGGTTCCAGATGAGAACCGATAAGAAAATGCCGGGTACCGGGTACCCATACAAAATGCACAATTTCGGTTCTGCTGAACGGTTCCTACCCTGGTATACCCTGTATTCCAGCGGGTCCGTCTGCACCGCAGCGGTGGAATACAGGGCGGACCTGGAGAATCACAGAACGGCCGGCACCGCCCTACATTTTTTTAAACGGCATCATGTAAGTTGCGCTGACAGGCGACAGAATTCCACAGTTGCCCCGCAGCGAGGCTGCCCCCGTCCTCCCATAGACACTTCACGAGACACAAGGCTCCACTACACTAAAAAAGACAAAGACAAGGCACAGTGTAATGCCTGTTAATAGCTTGCCACAGGCATAGCTCAGTTAAAATAAAGCACAGCTATTTTGCAATACATTTGTATTGCATGTATATTTTTTATTTGTAACAATTTCAGTTAAAGCTTAAAAGAATAAAGATATTTTTGTTATCTAAACGTTTGACCTCTTTCTTTTACAATTTTGGAATCGAAACGGGGAATCGATAAGAACCGGAATCGATAAGCAGAACCGGAATCGATAAATTTCAAACGATACCCATCCCTACTCTTAGACCAGCAGGGGTACCAAATATATGCAGACTGCTGCAATAAGAATTAATTAACTGTCTCGTCGATGTTTGTCTAAATTAATATGATACTATTAACAATCAACAATCAACTCAATCAACAATCAACTCAGTCAGAAATCAGAAAGAACAAACATTAAAGTGACTAACTGCATCAGTTAGGGTTAAAAAAAACATGTATTCATCTAAAACATAAACATCGCTGCAGTTATTATCCAGTGGAAAGTCCTTACCTACTGGCCTAGTTAAATCAAAGTGGTTACTTTTTTTTGTCTGGGTAGTGTAGTTTTACACACCGTCTTATTTGACTTTCTCAGGACTTGAAACTGTTTTTTGGGGGCAGACCCCATCAAAGAAGAAAAATGTTATACACACGTAAGGTCATCATCTTAACAGTTTATTATTCTCATCGACTCATCCGTGAGTAGAGCATCAAGTTGGCATGCCTATTACAGCTGAATGTGGCGATTACCATCTTGATCAGCAAAACGCCTCACAAACGTATTAACATTTAAAGCTACGGTGCGTTTTGATTCAATGCTGAGTACAGCCAAACTTGACTTGACAGTCTCTTCTGTCATTGTAGACCGCAAATACCTCATTCCTTCCGTCTACTTGGATCCGAAATGCTTCTCGTTTTGTGCTGTCCCCCCGTTCAAATGAAATCGCCGTCAATCATATTTCCACGCTCGCGCCACGGCCAGGGGAGGGGTTACGCCTCGTCCACACAGCAGTGTGCGTTGAAGCTTCAACGCTTCTGCCCATTAACTTTGAATGGGGTGACGTCACGCTTCGCCAAACTGCATTGTGGGAGCGAAGCGTAGCTTTGCTCGCTGCAAAAGTTGAGCAATGTTCAACTTTTGAAGCTTCGGCGGAAGCGTCAGCCAATCGAATCATATGCCAGTACAAGCTCTAGCCAATCAAACCACGTGCTTGTGTGTCCGGGGCGGGAGATTCATGTGATTGATTGTTGGTCGAGTTTCAGCCCCCCCTGCCGGCAAGCTTCAACGCACGCCGCTGTGTGGACAGGCCATTACAAGACTCGCGTCTTGTGCTGCATTCACTTGCACATTAGAGATTTTCTCTCATAAATGTCCGATGAGAAACAATTTTTCTTTCAAAACAAAGCTGCCAACTGGGGTGGCAAGGCATTTTTCTGAGGTGGCAGCTGCCACCCCGTAGAACCGCCACTGCATATTGGTAACCGTTATCGTGACAGGGATGTACTTTTGTCCCAATCAATGTTTTCTGAATCAAACATTGTGATTGTTAATAAAAAGAAAATGGAAGCAGGGTTAACTTTTCAAAATATAGAACTCTTTAATCAGGATTGGTTATGAATATTTAACATTTATTTTGGTTTCAGTTACAACAATGGAAGGTAAACACACATTTTTGACTGAACAGTTTTGTTCTTTAAAAAGCGTGAATATTTGAGTAAAAAGCTTTGTCCTTAGACCGCAGCTGTAATTCAAGACAAACTTTTCAAAAGAGGCACATTAGACAAAAGAAAAGTTGAGTGCCTTAAACTGAGCTCAGCAGTCTGAGGAGTTGCTCAGCAGTCTGAGGAGTTGCTCAGCAGTCTGAGGAGTTGCTCAGCAGTCTGAGGAGTTGCTCAGCAGTCTGAGGAGTTGATGAGCCCTGCTTCAGTATCCAAGCAGGAGAAATTGTACCAAAGTAAGCAATGATATTCATATGTTTGTTCCCTATTTGGCTCTGTAAATCCAATATACAAGGCCTTTTTACTCTCAGATCCATGTTAAGACAGTGGGAGTTGTTGAGGTATCACTCCTGTTGGTGCCCCAGTGTTGCAGTATGAAGCAGTGTTGCTCCCTCCTCAGGCTGTATGAGTGAGTTGCAGTCTGATAGAGACAGACCCGTCGTCTAAGCTTTTAAAAATGTTCAACATGTGATTGTAGAATGGCTTTTTTAAGCAAGTTGGTCTGCAATTTTTTTTAAGGAGTTTAAAGGAACCAACCAGAGATCTTGCTTGCTAAAATGGTTGGTCATTCCTTAAGGCACGTCTGTATATTCTCCCAGAACCGTTGTTGTCATTAATGTTGTCTGAATTATTACACACAATCGACCTGATTTCCAAACAGTGGAAACATTTTCAGACAATGTTATATTTTTCTCTTCTTCTTGGATTTGGGTGCTTCTTCACTTAAGCTGGATGGGACATCTGTGTCAGTTTCAAGTTTCCTCTTCGTGCTCGGCTTGTCACTAAGGTAACCGCTCGAGTCACTGCCGTTGACCTCCATGCGAGAGAGCTCAACCTCCACCTCCTCTTCTTTCAAATGTTTTTTCTTTTTCTTCTTCTTCTTTTTCTCACCAGCTTTATTGCCATTTTCTTCGTTCATTGTTCCGTTCAGCTCTGCTGTTGTGTCTTGGCAGGAGGGTGTGGTCATCTCCTCTTTGACTTTGTCCTTCTTTTTCTTCTTCGGGGTGTCTTCAGGAGACTCCTCCATGGGTTCTGGTTCAGGTTCTGGCTGGTCTGCAGGGACGCCGGACTCTGAACTCTCAGCCATAGCCAGCAGCTCTTGAACCCTGAAACACAGTCAATCAATCAAGAGTTTAATTACACCTTTCAAAAGCACTTTACAACCAGTAAAAAAATTCACGTGGGTAGTAAAAAAAAGACGCATCCCCACGAGCATAAAAAAAAACTGGTTTTATAACATTGCAACTTAAATATCTTTTGTCGCTTGAAGACATCACCGTGGACCCTAGAATCCAAATGGATGTGGCAGACTTATTATAATCATGTACCTCTTTTGACAGTCTTTGTTCTAGGGCTGTGCGATTATGGCAAAAATCATAATCACGATTATTTGGGTCAATAATTGATATCACGATTATTTTGACGATTATTCATTGACCATTTATTGAACTTTAAAACAAATAATATTTTACCAATAAACAAGATCAAATATGTTGGAGCGCACTTCCAAAACCATACTAAACATATATTATTAATATGATAAATAAAAATAAATTAGACCAAAATAAATGAAATCAAACATGTTGCAGTGCACTGTCACAACCTACTGAAAACTCCTTAACATATAGCCAACATTTTGGTAAAACATATTCAACATATTCCACTCAGTTAAACGTTGAAGGCTGGCCAACCGTCATGGTCCAGAAGTAACAGGAAATAAATGTTGAACTACAATTTAAGACCAAATAAAAATGTTTAGGCCACCATGGCAAATGCTGGTAGGGCTGCTCATGTCATCTCTTAAAGATTGTTCGCAAGAAACACCAGCCTGTTTACATGGTCTGGTTTTAGAGATGAGCGCAGGCAGGTGACGATATTGCCACCTGTACTGAAGACCCTCAGCCACGCCCCGACACATGGGGTGACGCCGGCCAATCACAAAGCTTTGATGCGTTCAAGTGCATTATTCTGGCACAGGAAGATTATGTTACAGGACATTAACGATAAAACTGAATATTGTTGTTCTATTTTTAGACACATCTCGCGATCGACTGGTTGGGCACCCCTGGGCTAGACCATAGGTCTGTTGTGGTAGCAAAGTAGTCAGCTGAAGCCACATCTCTCTCAACTTCCCCACGGCATTTGTCATATAGCGCAGGCAGCGCAGACCTGCTGAAATAATACCGAGACGGCATCGCGTAACGCTTGTCCAACGTGTTGACAAGTTGCTTAAAGCCCTGGTTGCTAACAGTGCTAACTGGGCACATATCTTTAGCGATGTGAAATGTAATGGCACCTGTAATATCTCTGTGTCTCTGCGAGCTCGTCGCGTAGGCCGTTGCTCTGTACAATGCGTCCTGAATCGATGACTGTGATGATGTGGTGGATGAAGTCGAGCGGGCATCTGCTTTTTGTTGTATTACTGCCCGGTCGTATTGCACTTTGTGGTTGTATTTCAGCTGATTAAAGAGATTGGTTGTGTTAGCGTGTGGTGCCAACACAACCTGGTAACAAATCCTGCACTGTACTTTGTTTTGCTCCACGTCGGACTCCTGAAAGCCAAAGTACTTCCAAATAGTGGAAATAGTTGTACCCTTCTTTTAAACGAGTTGCTGCTCTTGATCTGACATCTTCGCTCGCGCTGAACACTCACAACACATGTCACTCCCACGTGGCCGAGTGGGCTTTCAGAGAGGGGCGAAAGCGCACCCAGCAAAAATAATCGTATTTTGTCAATTATGCTGTTTTCATAATCGTCGCAAACCATAATCGTAATCGCGATTAATTGCACAGCCCTACTTTGTTCCTCAACCACTTCTTCGCTATTACACGTGAGGATGACAAGCAGCAAACTTTCGACTCATGATACTGACAGGAGTAGCAGTCAAGTACTTTTCCCTTTTAGTTCCTGGGATTTTGCGTTCACACCAAAAAGAGAACTTAGTTCATGAGAACTTTTCACCCCTTTTCAGTCCCTGCTAGAGAGCAGGTACTTTCCTGGGGAGAAAAAAAGTTCCCATTTCTGATTGGCTGGGTGAATTGCAAACCACGTCCTGTAAAACTCGGAAAGGTGTTGTGAAGCCGCCATTGTATTTGCTGGCATTAGCATTAGCCCAGCGCACCAACAGAGAGAGACTAACTCATGGCAATACAAAAAAAAACATGGGAGCGGTGGAGTGATGTGGAGGTGTCGGCGTTCTGGCGATTTACTCGAAAGTGCAACATGCACCAGGGCTCGACATTAACGACTGCCCGATGGCCCGGGGCCATCTAGTATTTAGCTCGGGCAATGAAGCCTCACCTGCTGGTTGCCCGATCGGGCAATCTATTATGCCAGTATCATGCAGCTCACGGATCCAGTAATGAGTGACCCGACAGTAAAACTAAACATATCTATAACTAGTTTAGGTAGTTTGAGAGCTAATTAAAATAGCTACGTGTGATATTCTAACCTGAAGTGTGTGTTTTGTCCGCTCACCGCTGCATGTGATTATGCAGAGCTGCGTGTCGACTCGTCAGCAGCAGCTGATCTCTCTCTCCCGTCAGATTAGACTTCACTCGCGTTTATGTCCATATCGATCAGATCCAGCTAGTTCTAGCTAATGATATGACTACCTGCTTATTAAAAGACACCTAAACAATAAGTGTCACTATGCAACCGGGTGAGGCCGCAAAGTATAGCGCAGCATTATGCATTTGTTTACATGCCCACCGGAACCCCGAGGCATTACCAACAGATCAACGCACAATCAACCCATACAGGACATCTCTTTCTCCACATGAAGTGTTAGACATTATAATGGACTATTCTTGTCTGTCACATACTCTTCTTGTCTGTCACATAAGTGGCGCAACTGAAGCGGTATTGCGCTAAAGGGAAATTATTTTTGACCGGACATTTTGATCGGAGAGATTTAGATTTACCGGCTAACGGGAACTCTGACGTCGCCATTTTGTGTGCTTTGCGGATGCGCTCGGCTCCTCTCGACTGCTGCTCCGGTCTGCTCGGTCAGCTTCCGGATGAGGAGGCATTCGTTCGACCAACTTACAGTAGATAACATTACAAACATTTTTAACAGGGGCCATAATAGTGTAAATAATGTTTGTTTTGGCAGTTATAACTGAATGTCATGTTTTCTACTTTTTTACATCTGGGAAGGCATTTGCCTTCATCAGATGGAAAGTGTCTTGACCAACAACTTAAGTATTTATTTTAGCTATGCAGGGCATGCAAGCAAGCAAACACAAACAAGAACAAACAAACAAGTGAAATGAAGAATAAAATTGAAATTGTACAATATAATATTGTGGTGGTTCATCTTATAATTCAGTCTAGAGAATGCACCAGACAGCATCTAAGACCTGCACAAATCTAAATGTTCTAGGGGGACGGAGGCCCCCCAAACCCTTCGTGCGTCATTTCGTCCGCGCGCATTTTTCAGGGCAATCTCTATTGGGCTCAGGGCCATCTGTAAATTAGATTAGATGCACCCATACGCCGCAGGACATCGTGTTGAAGAAAAGACGCCGCCTTGAGATGTGAATATGTCAATAACTGCAGACTATCATTATGATGACAACGTATGCTTCGTCTCGTGTTGGCAGATATTGTAAATAAAGCTAAAGTTAGCTCGACTTTGGATAAGCTACATTAAAGGTGGGGTAGGTAAGTTTGAGAAACCGGCTCGAGATACACTTTTTGTTATATTACATGGAATGCTCTTAACATCCCGATAGCAATGAATACATTAAGTGCTTTGACAAAAAATCCATTAAAAAACTTCATCTGTAGAAGCCGTAGTACTGTAAAAAGCACGACCAATCATCTGAGCCGGCCCGGCTAAAATAGCTGGATGGCCTACCTGCCTGTCAGCCTTCCATCTGTGCACAAACTTATCTCGTGCCCTCATTGGTCATGTGTGCGTTCGTGTGTGTTGGAGGAGGGGCTCTGTAAGGAAGTGGCAGATTTTTTCCAGCTGTGTATTTTCAAATTCTAGCGATCTCGAGCTGGTTTCTCCAAAATTACCTACCCCACCTTTACTATATCTCAATCAGCCAAAAACTTGAATTTGTTGTTTGACACTTATTTTAGGTCGTGTTAGATAAAAGCGTCAGCTAAATGAAATGTTATATTGTTAGTGTGAGTGAAATGCGTGTCCGAGATTTCTTCATATGTAGAATTGAGCAAATTAGGTTTGCAGCTATGTATCAAAAGAGAACCCTGATTAGTTTTCTTTCACTGTAACAGCCACCTTTGCACTCTTACCTGGTCCTGTTCAGTCGTCCTCTGATCAGCAGCACCCCCATCATGTCAGCGTCGAGTGCGGTCACTTCAAACTCCAGTTCTGCTCCAATTCTCGGCCCTGCGTCCCGCCACGTCTCCACGGAAACCAGGTTAGGTCTGGGTATGCTGGCGTTAAAGCAGCCGTGCACAAGGCAGCCCACATGGCTTACTCCTAGCTTGTTGACGTTACCCTGGGAAGAGAAACACAGTAGGAATTAAATGACATGCAACAAATGTGGCCAGAGGTAAAGTTCTGCATGGGGTTAGTAGATTGTCTGCCATATTGTTTTAGTTTTTCCAGATTAATGCAATAATAATAATAATATGTTCCCCCAAAGCAAGTACATCACACATTTCTGTTATATAGTCCCCTGAATATTTAAACTAACCAATGGACTGCACTGCTTATATATTTTCTTTACACAGAGATTGTAAGAATGTGTCCACATGCCAAAACTGAGGATCACTGGAAGATACTGTGAATAAAAAACATCTGCTTAGAGCAGTACATGTAAATCTTACCAGCAGTGTTTGTCCTTTTTCGGGCTGAAAGAGAATAAAGTTGGCCTCTATGTTCATGTGGATGTAGCCGCTGTCATCGTAGATGCTTCCATGATGTCCCAATATGCTGATGTTCTCATAAGCCAGGGGTACTCCCTCCAGACTGCACAGGTAAAACAAGACAAGCTGAATTAGTTTCATACACAAAAATACATTATGAACTTGATTGTTAGACTGAACAGGTGTGATGTGTTCAAGATGTCCCCTTTCACTTATACACACAGTTGAATAATCAATATGTCTGATGTGTGTGTATTTGTCTTTAAGTTAATACAACCAAAATCTTGTAAACGGATGTGAGAAGGACTGCAACCCACCAGACTACTCTATTTACAGTCATGCTGAGATCCTGGATTTGTTTGTGGAAAGTAAGCGACTCAATTTCACTTTCCACTATTTTACATTAAATGGGCAGCTTTATTAACTAGTTTTATTGGAGATCAATGTTTACACACAAAAGGTGAAGCATTGATATTTCAAATAAACTAGTTGTAAAGTAAAGTAGTTAAATAGGCTTCATGGACGCAACAAGTGCTTTTACTTTTAATACTTTAAGTATTAGTTCAGTATTAGTAGCTACGTTTATTTGAGTAACATGTCGAAACAATAATCCACAACTGTCAGAACCAAGCTTTGACTCCAAGTTATTATCAATGACACAGGGAGGTAAACACGTTGCCACTAACTGCAAACCTCAATTGTTAACTAGACATGGGAAGGCTACGCAGACAGTAGAGACAGGCTACACCTTTCATGATGATAGCAATGGCTAGCATGTCGACAGAGCTGAAGGAGTTATGTTGCTAAACCGTGTCAGGTGTTGTTACCTCTGAGAGAACTTGAGCAGCTCTCCCTCCAGCTCCTCCTGGATGCCGGTCCTCTTCTTGCTCAGGTACATGGGCGGCAGTGCGATGTGTCTCCGGTGCGTGTTCATCACCAGGCACGAGTACGGTGCTGACAGCAGCTCCACGGCGGCGGAGAACGACGGGATTGCGCACGAGAGCGCGCCCCCGTCTCTGCCCGGTGCCGAGGAATCTGCGGCCGGCTGGACTTCAGCGCTACTGGCGCTTATTTCACTGGATATTTTCACATGTTGTGAGTCGTCTTCTGCATGCTCCAATTTCGCCATGCTGTTTGTGATACCGGAAGAGGAAGGCACGCAATTTCCGCTTTAATGAAGGCTCGAAAGTCAAAATATGCCTTTACATTGCCACCTGGTGGACAGGAGGTGAAATTACAATTGGAAATTATATTTTTTAAATAAGATTGATAGCCTTATTATGACTACTGAATTTGTATTTCAATTACATCACATTTTCATTTCAGTTTTGCATAATGTCATAATAGCATAGAAACAAGTAGCCTACAAATATTAACATATTAACATAGAACTAGAAAATGCAATTCCTGAAGAAATTGCTAGTGGGAATGCTTTATGCTGAAAAGCTGACGCTAAACTGCTATGCTGAAATGTAATGTGTAAGAAGAAAGTGAAGAATTTAGATTATACATGAACACTGGGGGCTTGAATGTGTGATGAGAGAAGAAAAGAAAGTAAAAAGGCTTGGAAAAGCAGCAGAATATTTGAACTGCAACCTTTTGAACTAACTTGATAGTGAATGATCTGTCGCCATGCCAACGGCATTTGATGACATCCCATAATACGCTTAGATGCGTTGATGGCTGCATCGTTACCAAACCTGTGAAGTTTTGGGCCGTTTGGAGCATTTTCACTGAAGTTAAAGCATTGTGTTGCCATGGCAACGGCATTTGAAGAAATCTCAAAACTGGCCTGTAGATGTCTTCATGGCTGGACTGTTAGCACACATGTGAAGTTTGAGCACTTTTTAAATATTTTCATAGGAGTTATAGCGACATCGTCTTTTATGGCGAGGGATGCATTTCCATGGAAACGGCATATGATGAAACCCCATAATTGACGTAGAGCTGTTGAGGGCTGGACCGTTAACCATTATCTGAAGTGTGGTGCTGTTTTGACCCTTTTCATAGGCGTTACGACAACATCGTGTTTTATGGCGAGGGATGCGTTTCCTTAGAAACGGCAAATGGTGAGATGTCAGATTTGACGTAGAGCTGTTGAGGCATGGAGAGGTGATATACAGGTGAAGATTGCGGTGAATATTTGTGTAACACATCACATTTGTGATGTGTTACACAAATAATGTCAGAAAGATGTGTAACATTTTAAAGTTGGAATGAGGTTTCTGAGTGAAAATATGAAGGAGCAATTAGCAGTTGAAGAAGGAGCAGTTAGCAGTTGAAGTTGCATGAAGATTGTTGAAATCTGAAGAGTTCTCCATTGACTTCCATGTTAAAAATGGGATGTATCTCTGGAATTATGAAAGTTATGAATGATAAAAGTAATAGCCATTGATTCCCGTTTGAACGGAGTTTCTGCGATGTTCAATGTGGGAGAAGAAGCAGCGCAAAATAACCCGGCGGAATAATAAAGAATTTCGTGCGTAGCATAACAGATAGTTGGAATGCTGTATCAGCATTCCCACTAAATTACAGGAAAATTAGATGAGATAAGATTAAACATGATAAATAACAAAGCACAAATACACCAACCAATTGGTATACAAAACAATGCATCCACTTAAATATCTTGTAGTAAACCATAGGACTCCACCTTTTATCACATTTCAAATGTTGTAACCCCAGAGATACGTTATCTGCTCCATCTCATAGATATTGTAGGAGCCATTTTATGGGTGTTGTTGGTGTCTCAGTTTACTTTAATTTATATGTATAGTGCAATATTATTTAGAACACTTGGTGGCGGGGTTTAGCTGCACCAGGTGTATAAAGGGGTCACAGGTGACAGGAAATGACGAGGACACAGGAGGAAGAGCATACCGATTCTACCAACCCGGCAGATGCTCATACCTTTGACACAGTATAACTAAACCTTGGTATGTAAAGCAATAAAACATCATTCTAAACTGCAGCAAAAGACCGGAAATGCATCTGTTTGTGTCTGCGTCAGGATCACTCTAAACCCTCCTGTGAAGTAATGGCAATAGGATATAGGACATTAGAACATTAAAATTGCCATTACAGATATCCTGGATTATTTGATGCCACAAGTTAAGTAAGAAGTAAAATGATTAAACTTATTTTTACATCTTTAATATGCATGTCAACTAATATACAATGTGACATGTTGCTTTCACATGTTGTAAAATGGAAATATGTTAATAATATGAATGCCCTGGAATTGTATTTACCGACCATAAGTTAGCAAAAGGCACAAACACTGTTCCTACACAGCGGACAGTGTGCAACTTTTTCAAGGCCAGTGAAAGCCCCAGGTTGACAGTATGGAAATTGGTTTGTGATTCAGACAGAAAAGCTTGGACCAGCATAGTGTTAATGTTCACACTGCAAGGAGAATGGGAGGTACAGCAGTTAAGTCTGTCTTTTATTCCTGTATTAAAAAAAAGCATGGTAACCTTTTGATTACTGACAGGCATCTTTCATGTTGTGTAAAACCCCTGAGTATGATGCCTTTTCCCAGCATCATGCCCTTCATTATGTAAAACTGCAGGGCGTGCACCAGGGTTGCTGGTTCCTGGCAGGGTTGCTGTTAAGCTGTTCATCTGATAAGAGACGGGTTAGGGTTATTGATTCTGTATCCTGTTCTCACCTGCCATGGCATATTCAGATCATTAGGGTGACCTAAGGTGTCAATTAGGTCATGCACACACGCACACACACACACACACACACACACACACACACACACACACACACACACACACACACACACACACACACACACACACACACACACACACACACACACACACACACACACACACAGTGTGTTCTAGTGTTACTGTTTTCTGACAGAGCAGCACCCCAGGATGTCACATGATTCAGCATATCACACACGCACGCAATTTTTATCGTGCGCGCACACACACACACACACACAGTGTGTTCTAGTGTTACTGTTTTCTGACAGAGCAGCACCCCAGGATATCACATGATTCAGCATATCACACACGCACGCAAGGTTTATCACACACACACACACACACACACACACACACACACACACACACACACACACACACACTTTCTTGCACTCCTGCTTATTGTCTCAGTGATAAATTGTGACGTGGTTTCTTAGTCAGCAAGAGCTCCCAGTAGCTACAGTATGTGAGCTATATTTAAAACACACACATGCACAAACACACACAAGACAAACACCATAATGAGGTATTGAGCAGCCATGATGTTGCCAGAGTAATTGCGTATCTTCATTAAAGGTCACAGCTGTGTGTCTGTCTGTTTGACTGTATATGATACTGTTAAGTATTGCTTGAGAGGTGCTATTAAAGAGATTTACCTCATCGCTTAGCTTTACGATGACTATGTAAACCTTGAGCAGAGCCAAATCCACCTCTGAGCTCCCATAGGAATGAAGAGACTCCCTAAATCTTGCTCCTCATTGATCACAAGTGACAGCCTGATGTGCAGGTTGTCAGTAATATTGTACACTTGGTTTTAAAGATTTATTACATTTATTTAATGGAAATTAAACATTTAGTGCATTGATTAGAATGCTGTCAGGGGGCAACTTGTTATGTGATAACTCAAAACACCTGCATATTGACAGAAATGTGCAAAAATCCTTAGGCTTGTTCAATCTAATAAATATTTTGGGATCACAAGACTAAACTCATTTTGCTGCATCTTGTGTGTTTGTGTGTTTTTTGTGTCTGTGTGTAAATTAATCTGAATCTCAATTAAACTGACATAATCCATGCAAGATAAACCATCACTCAGATTAGTCATACTTTAATTCACTTTTTATAAGAAGCATTTATAAAAATATGTTTGATTTGTGGTTACAGCTAGAGTCCTGATATATATATATATATATATAAGCATGGATATACAATACAGTACACTGTGCATCACCGTATTTCATATCAAAGCATTCCTAATCAGACGATACATACGGTTTACTGTAAGCTATCTCAAGGTCTGCATTCCATAAACCCATAACAAGACACAGAGAGAATAAAGACATTGAGACTGAAATAGCAGTGGCTATTCAACTGAATCACTTGCATGCTTGGTTTGTGCTCATTACTTTGAGGGCATCTCATTGGATAAAATCTATCCTTCAAACTCGTTACTTTAAAGGTCAGATACCGAACGCCGAGGTTCGTCACCTGAATTATGACCCTAACAGCAGCTCTCCATCCCGGCTTTGGTTTGAGTTGATCAAAGGGGGTTTGAACCTGTGTTTGCATAATCATTCAGAGGCTCAAACACCTTCCTCCTGTTGTCAGAATGTTCTTCTATTAAACAGGTGGCAGAAAAAAGGCGTCCAAGTTGAGAGACCTGGACTCACTCCCTGCGGTCAAGATGTAGTTACTGCTTATGCCGCAGGATGTGTGGAAAAAACGACATGCAGTATTTTTCATCTGAGAGCACAGCGAGCGATTCATGAACCGTCTCTGTGTCGTCTTTGGTGATAGGTCGTCATGGTGATGCTTGGTTGTGTCCGTTGTAGGAGATCTGAGGGATGCCGTTACTGGAGTTGTCCAGGATCTCCTGTTAGGGAGACACACAGACACACTTGGTCACTACAAAGTAACTTTTATTTTTATTTTGGTGGTCACTGTGGACAAAAAGGGGTATTGTTTCCAAGCACTACAGTGTCTTATGAAAACTTCTACCGCTTCCTCAGCATGGTCTGACAGATCCAGCAGGTTCAGGCGGAGCAGTGAGACAAAGATCTGCTTAGTATTGGCCATGAAACATACACTGTTAGCATACGGTTGACAAGCTGACCAATTAGAAGCTCACCTTCTCGGTCATCTCGTGCGAGTGGTGCAGCGAGTGCTCCCTCTCCAGGAACATCCTCTGCTGCTCAGAGCTGGCCAGGCGACAGGTGAGCCACGTGGATAAGGTACAGGAAGAGATCCCTGGACAAGACAGGAAAAGGGAAACAATGGAAGATATCTTTATTCTATATGAAAGAGTTTTTTTTCCTCATGTTTCATGTTTTATCCATTGACATTTCTTACCAGCTATTGGATGCATTGCTGGGAAATTAGGTACAGAGCTGTATGTCACCCTCACGTGATCCCTTCATTTTATACAGTGGAAATAACAGGTATTTTATTATGTATGCTGTTGTAATTTGTGCAAATAAGCAAATGTTTACAAAAGCAAATGTAATAAACTTGCACACCAAATTAAGATGGTGAACATGGTAAACATTATGCCAGTTTGAAATCAGCATTTTAGCATTGTCACTGCTGTTTCATTACTGTAAGCCCACCCTTAACTGTTTTATGTGGAGAAAGAGATGACAACGCCACTTCCTGTGACAGTGGTGGAGCTATGATGTCTGATAGTAACAGGTTGGAGTTATTTAACAGTGCTAATAGGTGGCATATTAAAAGCTGCTTTACCCTTCAGTAAAACCTTTGAATATACATATAAACCCCTCAAACAAATATACTTACTAACAACATCCCTTCATTATGATAGCATACTTGTCACATGAAGAAGACATTAACAATTGTGTTATGTTATATTATACCCAGACAGGCCAGCGTCATGGCAGCCAGATGGATGGAGTGCATGGAGTCTGGTCGTTTGTTCAGAGCCCGGACAAACTGGAAGTTGAGGATCCCACCAATCAGACCACAGATACAGCATGCCGAAAATAGGATCATCTGGGGAACAGGGAGAATGGTTTATGTCAATGCAAATGGCAGAATTGATATCTTCTCCACAAAACTGTAAACAAACTGACAAAAAGGGATGAGATGGGAGATATACAAGCTACCATTGAGATTCATCTCCATCATTTTCTGTTTTGGACGACGGCTGCTCTGATGAGTAATGCGTATCAGTCAAAATAAATCAAATTTCCTATTAGAAAATTGGATGGCTCTCAAAGCATACTGTCTCTTCCAGAAATATTGCACAGCTTGTAAATATGCTTGCATCACTCACTTGTTTTTGTGTTTGTGTTTGTGTGTCTGATTTGTGTGTGTTAGACAGTACGTGAGATTTTCCTTTCAGTGTCTAATAAATCACATTTTATGGATTACCTTAGAAAAAAGCAGTTGGAAAATTCAAACTCAGTAAGAGAATCAAATTTCCCTCCCACCAGGATGTGATGGGAGAATGACTGCAGTCGCTTTGCAATCAGAATAATAAAATACAATCGATTCACTTCTACTTCCTGTTTATTGTGCAGGCATGCTTGTGTTTGTGTGTGTGTTGTGTCAGGAGTTCAGGTTCTCTTATTGCTCCCAGTAGAGATGCCTTTAGTGCCTTTAACCACATGGAAAAAGGCTTCTCCAATTTCAGTCATTACTCTGTAAAGTGTGGAAAGCGGCTGGCAGGACTCCGGAGCAAAACCAACATAATGCAATCATCACCCCGCAGGCAAACAAGGAAGGAGGAGATGGAGAGAGTCAGAGCATCGAAACGACCGGGGAGGATGAGATTGGACAGAGAAGGTGGAGAGATGAGAGCGATGAAAAAGGGAAAGTCACGAGGAGGCGACAGAGACAATAGGCAGGGATGGATAGGGTGAGACAGAGGGAGAGAAAGGTTGAGGGATGTCTCTGTTACAGCAGATTGTGCTGACATTGATCCATCATTAGTGCCCTCCCTGTAGGAGAGGCACAGAGAGGCTGCGATGGGATCACTATGTATAAAAGATGGAGGGAACGACAGAAAGAGAAGAGGAGAGGTGACTGCCTGTCTCCTCTGATTTCCGCAAATGTCTTTTTCAGAGCACACTGTAGGCCAACGCACCTGCAGGACAACGAGCACCTTTGGGTGTTTCACATGATCAGACAGACATCACTTGTAAACTTGTAAGGGAATGTATGCAGGCCTTGTTTGTACAGTCATACTTATTAACATTTTGACTCCAATTTCTAACTCATGTTTGCTCGTTTGTGAGTTTGTTGATGAGAAGGTTAATAGCTCCCTCATCTGTTTGTTATATATGAAGCTAGCAGGTGGTTAGCTTAGCTTAGCATAAAGCCTGGAAGCAGCACTGTGCAGCACTGTGGAGTTTACTCATCACAACTATATATTTCAGGGTTATTTGCCAGACTTTTCATTGGACAGTATCCAGTTGCCAGGCAACCAGCTGTCCAATACATATTTGACCACACTCTTTTTTTGTGCAGAATAAACAAACAAGATTGAGTATTAATCTGTGAATTTTAGAGGTGCCGATAGTGGGACAGGGACATATTTCCCCTTTCTTCCAGTGTTAAAGCTAAGCTAAGCTATGCAATGCTAAGCTTAGATATGCAATGGATGCAGGCTGTGGTCTTAATTGTATAAGAGTAGTAATGATCTTTGCATGCAATACTTTGCAAAAATGCAAAAGGACAGATTCCCAAAAATGTGGAATCGTTTTCTTTAAATCACTTTTGCTCCCAATGTGCCACTGGAGGGCATTTCCTGTTTGCCGCAGCAGGAGAGTCCAAAAACATATCACAAAAGGACAACAAAAGATGCCACTGGGAAAGTAGCCAACTAAATATATACTTACAATAAGACCTGTCCTCTTTCGAGCACACAGCATCCCGCACATCCCACAGACCAGAAACTGGATAGAGAGAGAACAACAAACGAGTTAATGAGCAGTTTCTTCTTAAATTGTAGCCTTAAGAAAGTTACTGCTTACAAACTCTTTGAAATGTAAACTATTTGCATCACCCCCTCCTCCACATGTGTTGACAGCAGGAAAGGATGATTGTATTCTTTACACCCACGATGCACGATGAGAAATAAGCTGCATTGGAAGTAGCTGGAGGCATACGTTTGTGTGTACTGGGTGTACTGTATACCTGTACTTCTGTATTAACTCATTGAAAAGTTGGAAGCAGCTCAAAATGACTGTATCAGTTCAAGTTGAGGTTTTAAGGTTCACGTACTAGATTTATTTCAGAGCTTTCAGACCTTATTGGTTTGCCTTAAACAGAAGAAAATAGACTGAGTGGATCTTAATTTAAGTTGTTTTGTTTGAAGTTGCTTTCAGGTAATTGTATTATATCTGTTGTAAAGTAAAGATGTAAATGTGAATTAGAGTTTCTCAGTTTCACTCTGAAAATATTCTTATTATTTCAGTACAAAAATATAAAAACCCTTAAATGTATATATGTCACATCTGAATACATGGTGTCTAGGCTTATTTCCTTTAAAGGCAAACTTGTATTTGTTTAAAAAGAAATTGGTGCTTTTGATTTAGAAATGATAAACTCCAAATCATTATGGATTAAGTCAGAAATGTAACAGATGACATTTGTTTTTTAAAGGGCTGCCTAATAACTTTTAACAATATATGACAAAATGTAGCAAAACATTCATAACTCAAAAAGTCCTGATAGATATATTTAGATATGAAGAGGATCATTTTCCAGATTCAGCAGCACACTAAATCTGTGCAAAAGTTGGACATTCAATCTACTTTGGGGGGAACAGTCAGTCACTACTAATAACTTCCAGTTCCTGAGAGGAGATATAAAACCTCTTGGATAGTCAGAAGAGACAAGGGCTGACTGAGCAGACAGCTGTGAGGTTAAACACACAGATGTCACACTGAATTACAGCTTTTTACACACACACTATGCACCCACACAAAAACATAGAAAGTAATATAACTAAGTTCTTTCTTTGCAGATATTTACACATCAAGAGATACTGAAACCAGATTCAGATACTTTAATATATGACTTATAGTTGAGCTCCACACACTCACAGCAGTAATATTGCGCTCATTGTCGATTCAAGACTATATATATCTTCTAAAAATGTCAGAAATTGAACTTTTCATTGCTCTGCAGAAAATCAAGAAAATGAGGAAGAGAGTGCACTGTAAAAGGAGGAGACATATGCAGAGGGGAGAGTCGATATTTGTGCGTAAAAGCTTAAGAACCAAGCAGCAATTCAAGCATGAATGAATGAAACTGACCCCTAACTGTGGCACAGAGGAACCTATACCAAATGTCCGTTTGTATCTCTCTAACATCGCATTAAACTAACTAACACATTAAGTCACAGAAAGGACGAATGTATAGTATGTGACCAACAAGTCTTATCCACATCATAGGTCTTAAAACTGGCAACTTCAGCTTCCAGTTCGTAATTAATATTAGATAAACCACCACCAGTATGACGACATATCAATTGAATACCTTTTAAAGCTTTATACTGTGACTTCAAAATCAACTTCAGTGTGTGATGTAAAAGTTAAAAGTGTCCTGGACCACAGAAACAACACTTAATTGGTAGACTTTTAAGAAAAACGTTGATGTGTAGCCTGATTTTTTGGTGTACATGTTTTTATTAAGAGTTATTAGGAAGAATAAAACTAATAAAAAAAGTAAAAACTATTTATCATGGTTTCCATTTAAAAGGCCAAATTAGTTTACCTCACTTTAATATACCGATTTGTACCGCCCATTCTCTGTGAGAAACGTTTTAGTATGTACATTCAATGTTGAATAAGAACAGAGACAGATAATTCCCCTGAGTTTTAGCCGTGCAACTTCCTTTAACAACATCCCTGAGATATTTATCCTAACCTGACGTGGATATGCTGTCCGAAAGTAAACGCAGGAAAGAAGAGAAGTTGTTTCAGGACTTACGCAGAGTCCGCTCCACACCGGGGACGCGTCGCCCTGCTGGGTCTTGTGCTCTCCGCGGACCCAGCTGATGCCCACGGCTCCCAGGACGATGCTCGCTACACCCAGGCCGACCTCCACCACGGACAGCAGGAGCAGGCTCCACAGGATCTTGCGGCTGGAACACATCCCGTCCCGGGCATCTCCTCAGCTCCAGCCGGAGGGCGAGAGAGGAGTCCGCGTCTCTACTGCTCCATACCGGGCTGTAAAGGAGGGGTTATCCGAAAAAAGTAGGCATAGAGTGAAAAGGTCAAAGTAAACTAAACTGGAGGAGGTGAGCTGGCTCTGTGGTTGGAAATTGTTTTAAAGAGAGAGTATCTCCGCTTGCTCAAGTGCGTGTGTGCTGCCTGGAGCTGTCCAAGGTAGCATCACCGCGAGCACACACTTGATGTGGAGATTCGCGCGCACACTCAGACACGCGCGCAATACAGGGACAAAAGAGTCACAGCCTCCGCCCTCATGTGGAAAACTCAAACAGCATGATAGTTATAAAGCTCAGAGTGCTCAGATTCTATATTGTATAAGGCAGGGGTCACCAACCTTTTTTAGGATGAGGGCTACTTTCAAAAAATAAAACAAGTCGGGGGCTACTTTTACTCCTCTTTTTTTTGTTTTTTGCAATGTATATATTTAGCACATTTTAACATTATTATATGCTTACCTTTAACCTTTGTGCTGTTTGGGTCTGTGGGACCCGTTTTCAAGAGCATGTATGCAATTTAATTATTTTAACCTGCTTTATTTGGGGGTGGACCTCACATCCTCTAGGGGGGACCTCCTCTGGGGTCCTCACCTCCTAGGCGGGTCCGGGAGCATGCACCCCCGGGAAGATTTTTTTTTTTTAAATGTTGAAGTGAAATGCATCAATCTGGTGCACTTTGAGCACAAAATGAATCAGCTCTCAACACTCAGATGAAAGGGAGCTGTATACTTTTCAATAATCCAAACATCTTTAGAATATCATCACAACCAATAGCAAATCATTTAAACTTGTTTATTCTTATCTTGTGTTACCTACACTGTAAAACCTGACAAGTTAATAGAACTCAAACGTTTTGTTGAAACCGATTACATCGAAATGTTTGAGTACCTTAACTTAAATGTTTGAAGTTAAAGTATAATCTTATCAATTGAGTTCTATTTACTAGTAATTTTTAAGTGACACAAACATATTGTTTTAAGTTAAAGAAACATGGATATATTAAGTTATTTAAACTAATAATTTTTGTTAACACTGTACATATAAAGATCAAGTATCTTTAACTTAAACATTTTCATATCTCTTCAACTAGCTATTTTGTGAGCACAGTAGATATGAAAATCAGGTAGATTTAACTTAAATATTTGTATTATCTCTAAACCCCAATATGAATTAAAAATGTCAATTGAGTAGTACTCAAAACGGAATGTCGAATACTTAAAACGTTTGTTGAAACCGATTACATCGACATTTTTAGTTAACTGTAACTCAAAATCCCTAAGTTAACATTTTGACTAAACATTAAAAAGCACTTTAACACTGACAATTTAAATGCAAATTACTGTTTTATTAATTGACATACACTTTACCAAACAATATAGATAAATTATAGCAAATAACTAACTTTTCAATACAAAATAAATTAAACAGTGCTAAGGCCTTGACAAATATCTATGATATATTTTCTTAAAAGTATAAAATAATGGGAAACAGTCCTTCAACTTGAAGCTGAACAGTAACAGTTTTCAATGAACATATTTAAAGTGCAGGATGTAAACAGAGAACTGTGCAGCGACGTGCAGTCAGGGGAGGCATGCCTCCACTGTCATACTCCAATGTAACGAAAAAACAACTAAAGAAAAACGAAATAGTAATAATAATAAAATGTCTCCACTGATCTGTGTTGTAAGTGTGATTTATGTATGATTCCAATCGCTTTTTATAGTCAAAATCAGCAAATTTGCCGAGCTCCGCTACAACTACGGGTAGCGATGAGAAGTGAGGCAGAGACGAGCTCTGCCTCTCGTAAGCCCACAGTAACTTGCTGGAGCGCGGGCACTAATGTAGCGCGGGCACTTATTTTGTGAGCGCGCTCAAGCCAGTTACTGTGGGGTGAGGTGAGGCACAGATGAGCTCTGCCTCACCTCAGAATGCGTCACCCCACAGAAACTGGCTGGAAAGCGGGCACTAAGCGCATGCCTGTTACCATCTCACTGTATGTCACCAATGTAATGTTTGTAGATCCCTTTATTACATTTATCCTCGCCATCCATAGTCTCTAAATAACTTATTTCACGTATATGATATTTAGGCTCGCTGGTCTCATCATACAACGGCAATGAAAAAAGCACCAGGGGAGGCAGCCATAACCTCTGCCGCACTGAAGGGGGCGCAAGTGAGCCCACAGGTTCTTGTTGCTACTGTTATTCTACGCAGAGACGGTAGCAAACAACAAACTAGACTTTTGAAACTAGAGGAAGATAAGGAGGACTTTTACAAAAATGTAATGGAGATTGTTGTCCAGAAGGATAGCATGGACTTCATCTTCAAGTCAAGGTAAGACCAGAATTGTAATGCAAATGGAATCTTAATAAGAAAGAACAATCCAATATTTAGATGTTGGGTATCCTTTTGTTGAACGGTCTGTTTCAAATGAATTGAAGCATCAGACTAAAAAAGCTTTTGAAAATAACCGAATATTTCGATTAAGGTCAAAATATAATATTTGTAAATCTGACTCTGAAAGAGTCAGTGCCTCACCATCCATGAACCTCACCGCACGTCACTGGAACTGTGTGTGTGTGTGTGTGTGTGTGTGTGTGTGTGTGTGTGTAATATGTATTGTAAGGTATCAAAATGTATGTGAAAATGTTTTCCATCCTTTAACATTTACAAACAAACAAACTTGAACAGTAACACACTACAATGCATAGAACACATTTAAAGCAGCAGTATGTAAACAGAGAACATTGTGTGTGTGTGTGTGTGTGTGTGTGTGTGTGTGTGTGTGTGTGTGTGTGTGTGTGTGTGTGTGTGTGTGTGTGTGTGTGTGTGTAAAATATGTATTGTAAGGTATCAAAATGTTGTCCATCCTTTTTTAACATTTACAAACAAACAAACAAACTTGAACAGTAACACATATTACAATGCATATTTCAGATTTAAAGAGTGTGTGTGTGTGTGGCAGAGGTGTGGACTCGAGTCACATGACTTGGACTCGAGTCACAAATTTGATGACTTGAGACTCGACTTGACAACATCACAAAACACTTGCGACTCGACTTGGACTTGAACACCAATGACTCGGGACTTGACTTGGACTTGAGCCTTCTGACTTGAGGTGACTTGATACTTTAATTCAGAGGTCTCCAACACGCCGATCGCGAGCTGCCGTTGGAAGAGCAGAATCCCGTCGGGGAAAGCAGAATCTTCAGCCACTCCTACTTTTGTTGAGAATCCTTGCAGGCAGGGGCGGGTCTTTATTTAGCTGGGCCACCATGCGGCCAATCATATGCGAGGACACACTAGGATCATACCATTATGTGAAAGAAGGGTGGGGGCACAGCATGTGTAGTGGTACAGGCCAGCTGCACAGAGCGACGGATTTAAATGCAAGCGCGTCGGGAACATGAGCGAAAACTAAAAAAAGAAGCAGCATCTGGCTGCTTTTCAATGATATTGGAGAAAGCAAAGCTGAGTGCAGGATTTGTAAAATGGAAATAACCTTCAGAGCAGGTTTTTTTTTTGGTAACCACTCAGGATTTATTGACAGAAGTGGGAAAAGTTCAGACAATTAAAAAAGTTACAATCAGGGTTCCCGCGGGGTCTTAACAAGTCTTAAATTTGATAATCTGAATTTAAGGCCTAAATATGATTCAGAAGGTCTTAAAAATTATCGGATTTGAAAGGTACTTCTGTGTTGCGATAGCGTCTAAATGTGTTTTGGGGGAAATGTCCGGGCTGCAAAGTAACCAGTACGGTAATAGCCTTTCAGTTCCCCCCAACAATTTGTATTGAATTAAATCAACATGGAACCAGTAATCACTAACTTTGTTTCCCCCGGCCCCTTATTGGAGAACACCCAGCTAGTAACCTAGCAACCAAGCTTCATGTAGCCTATCTTCGAATCTACTTACAAATAAATATGGCGAAGTGTAAGTTCAACCGTATTTGGTTGGAAAACATCTAATTTAGTGCTTGGTTGAAACCAGTGGAGGGAACGTGTTTGAAGCCCGCTGCATCTTTTGCAAAAGAAATTAGCGTTTGTTTGGCTAATGTAGGGTTAGCTAGTGCAGCAGCAGCTAATGCAGCGTTAGCTAGTGCAGCAGCTCCCGCAACAACACCGGGGGACCTCCGGGTGAAGTTTGGGTCTACGTCAACCCTAAAAGCGGAGGTGCTGTAGACGCTAAATACCGCAGCTAAACACCAATCATACAACAGCAACGATGAAAGATTGTAGCCAAGGCAGCAGAGCTCTGAATATAGCTCTTGTCACTCTCAGAGACACACATACACACACACACTAGGGTTGCTCGATTATGGCAATAATCAAGATTATGTTGGTCAATAATTAATATCACGATTATTAAATATGATTATTCATTGACTTTGAAAACATCAATTTATTGAACTTTAAAACAAATAATAATTTGAACAGTATCTTTTTAACTGTTGATTACCCTGAACGTATAATTCAACTGAAAAACCAATACAAAAATTAATTAAATAAACAGTGGCGAGCCGTCAGGGCCCTCTAGGCCCTCTGTGAGGGCCTAAGATATTCTAAAAAATAATATTTAAAAACATTTTTTTTAAATATTATTTAAAAAAAAAAAAAAATTTTTAAATATTATTTGTGTTATATTTTTACCGAAAAAACTTGATTTAATTGTATTTAAAATAAAATTTCCAAAGAAATAAATCCTTCGAATCTTCCTGTTCAGTTTCTGTTTGAATGTGAAGGGTTACATGAAAAAAGCTCGTCTGGCCCTCTATGCGATTCACAGAGGGCCCGCTATAGTAAAACAACGAGAGAGTAATGTCAAGTGACAGTACAATTGACCAATCATATCTTCCCTCTAAATGGGAGGGCTTTATTATCGCGGACTTTATGACAAGTTCCGCCCGCTGCGCTGCCAAGTTTATGCATGTGATATATCAACGGGTCAAGCTAGGCGGAATTAGCATACGTTCATTCACGATGGCTCACGTTAGTGATAGTGATGACATCGTTGCGAAACTACTAACCGAGTCTTTTTCAAGAATGAGTTACACGGATAAATTGGAGTTAATTACCACAGGGCGACCAACACCACAGCTTAATTTGGTTCAAAAAACCAAACGGTTCGAGAGGCATTTTAATATCGGCAATTACGCCAGATACAACTGGATGACCGGATCAACCAGGGAACAAAAGCTGTACTGCTGGGATTGCTTGCTTTTTGGTGCGGACAGTGGGTCATGGGCCAGAGATGGATATTCTGATTTAGGAAGTTTATCCAAATCAGCACATCGCCATCAGAATGCTTCAGGTCACCTCAGAGCTACTATTCGGCTTAAAACATTTGGGGACACCAGGATAGAGCTCCAGCTGGATGAGCAACAACGCCGGGGTGTCATCCTTCATAATGAAAAGGTGAAGAGGAACCGAGGAATTTTGAAACGCCTGATAAATTGTGTGGTGTACTTGGGCAAGCAGGAGTTGCCGTTCCGAGGTCACGATGAGAGTGTAACTTCATCAAACAAGGGGAATTACATAGAGTTGCTGGATTTAGTGGCAGAATATGACAGCGACCTGCACACACACCTCGCCACATCAACAGTATTTACCGGCACATCTTCAAGGATTCAGAATGACCTGATCAGCGCTGTCGCTAGTGTAATGACGGATAGCATGAAAGAGGAGCTGAGGAAGGCACCTTTTGTTGCGGTCATGTTGGATGAAACGACAGACATTAGCAACGTGGCGCAGATGTCATATGTGCTTTGATATGTCACTGACGATGGGATAAAAGAGCGTTTCTTCAAGTACGAAGATGTGACAGAGGACAAACGAGCAGAGGCCATAGCTACACGGCTGCTGGAGTTCCTGAGGGAGAGTGGCTGTATTGACAAAGTGGTCGCGCAGTGCTACGATGGAGCAGCTGTTATGGCCTCTGGATTGAATGGGGTGCAAGCGAAAGTTAAGGAAACAATTCCACAGGCCCTTTTCATTCACTGCTATGCTCACATCTTAAATCTCGTCTTGTCAAAGGGAGCTTCCAAGATAAGAGAGTGTAAGGTCTTCTTCTCCCACCTCTCTGGCTTGGCCACCTTTTTCAGCCGCTCAGCAAAGCGCACCAAGCTACTGGATTTTATTTGCCAGCATAGGCTTCCACGGGCAGCTCCTACTCGCTGGTGCTTTCATTCTCGCTTGGTGTGCACAGTGGCAGAGAAGACCAGGGAATTGAGAGAGGTAAGATAATAATAACAATGAACGTAATGGAAATATTAACAATAATAAAGAAATTATTTAGTGTTGGAAACTACCCACTCATAAAAACATGAAGGTAAAGAACTATGCTAGTATTACATTAAATGGAAAGCTAATCTTAGTGTTTACTGGAGGTCTATAAGTTGTTTTTTCTAAACTAAGCATTACTCTCGTAGGTGTTCGAGCACATCGTAGACCATCACACAGAGTTTGATGACGAAACTGTTCATTGCTCTGATGGATACATCACCCTCCTTACCAGCTTCGATTTCAGCTTTTGGTTGAAAACCTTCCACGCTATCTTCTCCTACTCGGATGTTGTTTTTGAAATACTTCAGAACAAAGGTTTTGATATGCAGTTCTGCCTGGCCAGAGTGGATCAGCTACAGCGACAAATTGAACAGGAGAAGGGGAACTTTGACAGCGTCTACGATGAAACCCAGGCTTTGGTTGGTCCTCCGCGCGGCCGTGGAGCTCAAGGAGACGTTCGTGCACGGTACAGGGAGCTCCACTGCAGCGTAATTGACAGCCTGCTAACCCAGATTTCCAACCGCTTCAGTGACCACAAAAAGCTGGAATTCCTGGCCCTTCTGGACCCGCAACAGTTTCGGGCATTACTGTAACTATTTCCCAACTGCTGCCTTGAACAGTTTGATGGAGAGCTATGGCGGATATTTCGACCAGCCTCGACTGCACACGGAACTCGCCGTGATGTACGGCATGTCTGACATTTTGGGGAAAAGCCCAGCCGACATTCATCAGTTTCTCCTCAAAAAAGGACTGAGTGAAAGCATGAAACAGGTGTACACCCTCTCATGCATCATCCTGACAATACCTGTGTCCACTGCCTCTGTGGAGAGGTCCTTCTCTGCGCTGAAGCGCATAAAAAGCTACTCGAGGTCCACGACTGGGCAAGTCCGACTGTCAGACTTGGCCTTAATTTCGATCGAGAAGGAATTGCTGATTGCTTTAAAAGCAAAGGATCAGCTGCATGACGACGCCATCAAGTTCTTCATCCAAAAAGACAGGAGGATGGACTTTGTGTTTAGGTGATTTGATCATCAAAGGTAAGTCAAAGTGATTTTCAATGTGGGCCGCCGTGCCGACTTAATTCATTTGTAATTGTTACTTGGCTGTGGGTGTCCTGTCATGATAGGTGTTTATATAAATGGTGTTGTTTTGTGTGGTAGAGGGTCGCTGTCATTGATGCGTTTTGCACCCCGGGCCGCTGTTTTGATATTCCGCTGAAGTATACTATAGGCTGTGACGTAAACACGTTTTCTTTTCTTTTTTTCGAGGGAAGAGGGGGGTGGGGTCAGAGGGCCTAGGTAGAAAAGTCACGGCTCGCCACTGTAAATAAATGATACATTACTAAAAAATTAATTAGATCAAATATGTTGTAGTGCACTGTCACAACCTAGCAAAGCAAAATAATCGTTTTTTCCGATGTTGTTTTCGTAATTGTGGCAGGCCAAAATCGTAATTGCGATTAAAATATGATTAATTGCACAACCCTAACACACAAGCACACAGACACTTTTTGTCTAACACGCTAACACAGTTCTGTACTGTTATGCTGTTATGTTCAGTCACTGTTCTTATGTTGAACATGAATACATTTACTTTGTAAGTGATTATGGGACGTATTTCTTCTTTCATATACATTTTCCTTCATACTTTATTGCCGTGAAATAGTTCTTAAATTCTATTCAAAGTGGTCTTAAAAAGGTGTTATTTGAGTTGGCGAAACCTGCAGGAACCCTGTACAATAAAAAGTCCTGCATTCAAAATGTTACAAGTAAAAGTACAAAAGTATTAGCATCAAAATATAGTTAAAGTACCACCTGCAGAGGGATCTAGATGCAGGTGTTCTTTATAGAGACCGCCTCGCTGCACATTATCCCTTGCATAAAGATAGATTGTGGCTCCCTTACAACATGTTGTACACAGTGGAAATAAACATTCTGGTTACCTCAACATCAGGGATCTTATACATTAAACTCCTTCTGAGTCAAACCGTCACGGTAGCCTTACCTTACTGATCCCTCTTAAGGCGAGACACGGCAGGCAAAAACATCGTTTTTCAAGTACTGGTCAATTTTGAGATTTTGTGCTATTTTGATTCCATAACATGTTTTCTTTCAGGCTTTTGGAAGGAAAACGTACAAAATACACATTTAAGTGTTTATTTTACTATAGTTTGTCTATTTGCGTCTGTAGATTTCTCCTAAATTCACCAAAAGTTAGCATTCTAACGTAACATAAAGTACCGCGACCGCTGTGTGCACCATGTCAACAGAGGTATCGCTGGAAAGCTCCGCAGTGTGGCCAACTCCATAGTAAGGAAAGTAGCTATTGGCTGTCCGAAAAGTCGCCAGAAGTCGCTAAATGACGCCATCGCCTAATTTGCATATCATGTAATGGCGGCTGTAGGCAAAAAACGTTCCCAACCCTTCAAGGATCAAAACTTGTTAAATCCAGACGACAGTAGATCAGAAATGTATTTGCCTTTTGAGTATGTTTTGGGGTTTTAACGTGACAGTTTGGCATAGAAATCCCCCTTACAATAAAGGCAGTATGCCCGTGTGTCATCTCCAATAAATGGCTTCAACCATCCTTTATACTCAGGGTTTGATTCCCACTTTCTGTATTTTTGAGAATACAATTTAGACTGTGCCATGAATGATGTTTAGCTTGTCACAGAGAGGCACACACACAGTGGACGAGGTGATTGAGTGACTGAGGCTGTGTGAGGCAAAGCAAAGGCAGTTATTTATTATAGTGTGAAAGTGAGTGAAGAAACATTTACATTCAACATTTAAATCCCGCTCAAAACCAGGACGGCTTGGCAGTTGGCGCATGCGCAATTCATTTGCAGTCTCGACGCGGGTGAGTGTGGTTGTCTCCTCTCTGCTCTGACTGCAGCAGCAGCTCTGCTGCGGCCAGGCAACTGTCAGTCTGAGCGCCTGTGAGTACTATGGGAGGGAGGCGGGGCTCACGGCAGCACCCGCGGCTCGTTAACTGCAGAACAATGTGAGTCTCCAAACACCAGAAAAGTCGCTAATAACACCATTATAAATCGCTAGATACGTCGTTAGTCGCTTTTGACACAAATAAGTCGCCGGAGGGTTTGGAAATCCGCCAAATTTAACGAGAAAATCGCCAAGTTGGCAACACTGAAGCTCCGTCTCTCCTGCACAATCTCATCGGATCCAAATATGGTCATTTCCTTTGTATCAGCAACCAATCGTGAAAGCACAAAGGGGTCTTAAACCAAGAAATGAAATCTCATTGGCTGGTGTCAATTTCTGACAACGTGATTCGTTCAGATGCGTCACGTGGTGTGCTAAAACACTTCCTGGTTAGCTTTCAGCTAGAAATTGAAATCTCAAAATGCCAAAAGAACGGCGAAAAAAACGTTCACAGAGAAGACGCCAACAATTGTCACTTGCACGAAGCAAGGTTATAAAAAAAAAAATGACCCTGAACATGAAATACCTTCACGGAGTGCGTCGATGCGCAAGCTGTCATCCAAAGAACAGGAGGGTTTAGCTAGCACCTCACTGCAATCTTTAAAGGTCGTTTTCTCAAAATGAGTTTTTTCTCCTACTCTGAGTCCGAAATTTCCACTTCAGTTGCACGTACATACACCAAACCTTCCAGTTATATTCCCATCAATATTATGAAGGCTTTTACAGAAGGGTTTGTTCATATATAATTCATAGCCTGAATTATACAACATTGTATACCTAAAAACATGGCGAAAATTGATATTTTAGGGCTGTTGACAGTATTTTCTGATTTATGGAGTGATAAAAAGAGATATCCAATATCCCTTCTGTAAAAGCCTTAGATACTAATATGACTACAAAATGAAACAAGAATTTTGAATCTGGCTATATCCAAAGTTCAGATTTCGATTCCTGAAATGTGTTAAAATATGTGCATATTTTATGAGATAATGGTTCATTTGCATATTTAAACATGCTATTTCAGAAAACTTTTAATACAAAAGACAATTGCCTTATTGTAAGTAATTAACTGGAGAAATTTCTAGCTGATACCTTTAAGTTAAAAAAATTACCCTATTCACCTGGGGTGTCTCGCCTTAAATTAGAAAAACACACGTTACTTTACCAGCAGAGAGAAAATGGATTATTAAATGATTAATGTGACTAATAAAGAGCAGTTTGATTATTAAGTATTATTCTGTTGATCGATGTCATTACATTTGGTGAAAAACACATAATGACTTGTTTATGACTCGTTTTGTCAAAGTTTAGGACTTGAACTTGACTTGCCCATCCTGACTTGAGACTCGACTTGGACTTGAGCGCAAAGACTTGAGACTTGACTCGGACTTGAGCGCAAAGACTTGAGACTTGACTCGGACTTGCAAAACAATGACTTGGTCCCACCTCTGGTGTGTGGGGCACAACGCCAGCGTCCAGCCACAAGGGAGTGTGGTGTGTGTGTGTGGGGCACAATGCCAGCGTCCAGCCACAGGGGAGTGTGGTGTGTGTGTGTGTGTTATATTATAGGATGACTAAAATGTGAGAAGCTCATTTTTTAGGCTCAATACCCTGGGCCTCATGTTCCCTTCATCCAGGCCCATCAATACTTTCTGGATGAAGTCGAAAGTGTTTGCCAACTCTTTCGGGTAACTCAGAGGGAGGGCATAGATCAGTGCGAAAAGATGGATGAATGCCTCAGCCAGTGTGGGGAGTTCGATAACTTTGTCCCCCTCTATGACGACAGCGATCTTCTCTGGGCAGAAGAGCGTGGCATTTGTCGACCTGGCACTGATCAGGAGAAGTCCGACCGCGACGTCATCTACTTCAGGATCCTCAGACTGCTCTACCTGATGACAAGAACAGATACACGTTACCTATTACCTCAAATTGCCTTAGCTATCTCAGAAATATGTTTGCTGAAAAATACATCAGTGACATATCACATCAAATAACCTAATGTTTTGTGCATAACGTGGGTTTAAGGAAACGCCTATTCGCATTGCACCAGAAACGTCAGCCTCTAAAATAACCAATCAGTTGACATCAATTCTTTCTACAGAAAAAACATGTATAACCTTCATAAGGGTATTATTTATTGCATCACTGTATTAGACTGTGTTACTAGTAGCTAGTTGTACCTAATAAACTGGAAACTGAATATGTATAGTATAATCTCTCCCTACTACACATACAAAAATATATGGGGAACACTAGAGATTATTTTGTATTAAACACTGATGCTGCAGGAAAGAAAGCCCTCTCTTGATTGTGTGTGTGTATTAGGGCTGTCCCGAATAAAAAATGTCGGGCTCCGGATATTCGGTAGTAATCAGCAGCGAATATTCGGTGCGGAGAGATTTTATTTTATTTTATTTTTTTAAATAACATTTTTTTTCATAACACGCTCCGAGACACCTGACAACAAGCTGTTAAGCAGAAGCGCAGAAAGAGCATACTATTACGATTTATATTTATTTATTGTCTCAGTACTAGGGCTGGGCGATATGGCCAAAAAAAGAAATCCCCGATCTTTTCACAAAAAATCCGATTTACGATTTAAATCGAGTTTCTCCCCCCCCCCCAATTAATATGCAGATGACAAAGTAATTGTTCCAATTTTAACCAATGACATATCACTGGAAAGACCAGGATGTCTTCTGTACAGCACATCAGGGATTGATAGAGTAGCTCAAAAGAGTAAAAGGAGATGCATGTTAACAAAATGTCTACTACAGTGGACATTTTCAATGGGCTGGGTCCCAGGAGGATATATTGGCACCATATCCTTTGCTATATACATACCGACCGCATCTGTAATGGCTTTACAGCGGGCCGAATTCTTGTCATATGGGATTAGTGCTGCGTACCTGGACAGGACTCACATTCAGGTTCAGGTCCGGACTCAAGTCCAGAGGTTCAGGTTCAGGTCCGGACTTATAAGTCCGGACCTGAACCCATGGCTTGTGTCAAGTTGTGTGAGTAACTAAAATGAACTTATTGTGAGCTAATTATCAATTAAAAATGAACTCATAATTAACTCAAATTCAAACTCATCAGGTTTATTGTTCTCCCTTCCAACTTGTGTCTACATTTCTCTACAAAGTACAAATGTAAAAAAAACACTTTTTGCCACTTAGTCTACAAATGACTTATGACAGCAACTACAGTGAACTACTACAAAGTTCAAACATTTATTTCATTTACCAAACTAAAGTAACCAAACAGTCCCTGAGCTGACTGAGCCTAAATCCCTAAAACGTTGCTGAAAGGTAGAGTGTAGAGTAGACTATACGCATTACACTGTTACACACCTACTATACAGTATAGGCTACACTGTAGTGACTGACTGTACAGTCAGAGTGTACTGTACTGTCTGTACACCATGTATTTTCTACAACTCTACATGTGTACATTATACAGTGTATACTACATACATAGTGATGTACATACATACTTTTAGAAATTAAAATCAATGTTGATATGGCGTAATTTTGAATTAAATACACTATTTAATTTAAATCAGTTTTATTCTGGAAAAAAACGGAAGTTGACACTATTAACTTAATACTTTTATTCTGAAAATTCTTCACTTCCGGTTAGCATTAGCATGTGGTGAAATGCTACGTTTTCAAACCGTGAATCGAAGGTGAAATGACATATGATGTTGTACACTGAGCACACTGGGATTAGCACTCATTTATTGACGCTGAATAACGTTTATCAGGGAATGTTTAAATAACCACAGACACCAGAATATACGTAAGTGCTAGTTTTTTTTGCGAGTCCACGTACCGGTTCCCGACGTTCCGGTTTTAACCGGACTTGAACCGAAACTTTTTACAAGTCCAGTACCGGTTCGGCGTACCGGTACGCAGCACTATATGGGATGCAGTTTGAAAATGTCTGTGTTACGGTAGACTGTATTTTGGCGGCTGTGCGTGAGGTGCTTGTAGTGCCGCGGTCTTTTTCATTCCGCTGCGCGGAACATTTCTCCCATTCAGCAGGATGCTTTTGTTTGAGGTGCTGCAGTAAATTTGTCGTACTGCTGCCTTTGCTAGCAACAGACTTCAAACATACTTTGCAGCGGGGTGTTGTCTGGTCTAAATCTGACCTCGCGAACGCAAACCAATTCCAAATAACGGATGACACCGTGCCTTTCTTTGGAACAAGTTCTTCCCTGCTCGTTGTCATGTTGTTTGTGTAATGTGTATCACTCTATTTGGTAAATGCGCGCACTGTGCGGGGGGAGGGCTGAGGCGAACTACGGGAACCCAGAGGGAAAAGTTGGCGGATGTTGAAGAGAAAACTGATTTTCATTTTAACAAGTTGACGTGAACTACACACTCGAGTTAATCGATAAAATCGATTTATCGCCCAGCCCTACTCAGTACTCGCATACATTAAAACTAAATGTGTCCTCTGCATTTAACCCAGCCGCAGCGCAGCGCCCGGGGACCAAATCTGGTTCCAAATTCCGTCTATAACGTTTTACAACCTGAAGATACAAAACACATATTTCTGTTATAACAACAATACTTTTAATAACATAGCCGTAACAGTAGGCCTAACAGGGTAACACTTGTTACCGATACAGTAAACAGTATTTAAATAAATGAAGAACGAAAAATAAATGAACGAACTGTATGCTAATAATTGCCTTAGCCCCGGATGTTCCCACATAAAAAAACAATTCGGTTGCTTGCTTGCAACTATTTTCCAAGCAAAGTAAGAGCACGATTTTATCATGTGTAACGTTACTGTTTAAACGGCGGATAAAGCAGCTTCATCATGGCCATAGCCGCGGGAAGTCATTTTGCTCAGGGGGTGCTGCCAAAAGTGGGGATGGAGCCGTTTACATTTTTAAAAAAAAGGCGGTGCCGGGCCGGGCCCGGCTGTCAGCGATACGAGCCGCATAAATTGTTTGTTAAAGGTGAGACACGGCAGGCAAAAACATCGTTTTTCATGCACTGGTCAATTTTTAGATGTTGTGCTATTTTGATTCCATAACATGTTTTCTTTCAGGCTTTTGGAAGGAAAACGTACAAAATACACATTTAAGTGTTCATTTTACTATAGTTTGTCTATTTGCATCTGTATATTTCTCCTAAATTCACCAAAAGTTAGCATTTCTAACGTAACATAAAGTACCGCGATCGCTGTTTGCACAATGTCATCATTGGAAAAGCTCCGTCTCTCCTGCACAATGATCTCATCGGATCCAAATATGGTCATTTCCTTTGTATCAGCAACCAATCGTGAAAGTACAAAAGGGTCTTAAACCAAGAAACGAAATCTCATTGGCTGGTGTCAATTTCTGACAACGTGATTCGTTCAGATGCATCACGTGGTGTGCAAAAACACTTCCTGATTAGCTTTCCGCTAGAAATGTAAATCTCAAAATGGCAAAAGAACGGCGGAAAAAAACGTTCACAGAGAAGACAACAACAATTGTTACTTGCACGAAGCAAGGTTATACAAAACACAAATGACCCCGAACATGAAATACCTTCACGGAGTGCGTCGATGCGCAAGCTGTCATCCAAAGAACAGAGGGTTTAGCTAGCGCCTCACTGCAATCTTTAAAGTTCGTTTTCTCAAAATGAGTTTTTTCTCCTACTCTGAGTCAGAAATTTCCACTTCAGTTGCAATTACATACACCAGACCTTCCAGTTATATTCCTATCAATATTATGAAGGCTTTTACAGAAGGGTTTGTTCATATGTCATTCATAGCCTGAATTATATAAGATTGTATACGTAGAAACATGGCGAAAATTGATATTTTAGGGCTGTTGACAATATTTTCTGATTTATGGAGTGATAAAGAGAGATATCCAAAATCCCTTCGGATTTTGGATATCCTTACAGTAGATGCTAATATGACTACAAAATGAAACGAAAATTTTGAACCTGGCTTTATCCAAAGTTCAGATTTCGGTTCCTGAAATGTGTTAAAATATGCGCAAATGTAATGAGATAATGGATAATTTATATATATTACTCTAGTTGTAGAGGTGGTGGGCTGAGGAGTAGCTGGTGGTCCACTCTTTTTATTGGGTTGTTTGCAAGGGCGCCGGAAGCGGGGGGGCCATTGGCCCCCCCACTTTACGGCCCTGCCCCACATTTTCGCAGCAGCGGATGCCGCGGAACCCTGTACACATCCCGTTTCAATAATTCCCCTCTACTCTAAAGTCGCATCTAAAAAGAACGCCATCTGATCTAGCTGTGTATATTTTGTTATTGTTGAGCTACAGGCATTTTTTAAGCTTGTAAAGGGAAGAACACAGCTGGCCTCTCACTCGCCACTCTGCTCTTCTAGCGCCGCTTCCCCTCCCTCCGCTGACATTATGAATGTAAGGCATAGTAATCATAGATAACACCGCAGGGTCCGTTACAGTTTGTTTTCATCTGATTTCAAATAAACAAAGTCTTGGCTTTCAGAATATTAAACTTGTTTCGGCAAATTCAGATGATAAATACAGCTTTGAAGCTTTTAACGGCATAATTACAAGCGGAGAACGGAGTAATTTGACGTCACAGCAAGCATAACAACAGCCGGTGTTTCTCCTGAAAGTTTTCCCCGGGAAACAAACGCAAAAATACACAAACACACACACGTGGTATACACGCACACACTCGCGAGCTCCCCCCAGACCAGTAATCCAAACGAAAATATCTTCCCTCCGTACTACTTTGATCATTTGCTCCGCTAATAATCAATCAGATCGATCCAGAGAAGAGGAAACTTTAAGGCCTTTTTCTCAAAATGATGACTCGGTGACAGTCATTATATAATGTGACATATTTTGCTTAATATAGTACAAAAACAATCCTGATATCATTAGAAAGCTAGGAATCTCCTCTTTCCAACAGTGTATACAACTCAAAATGTGTCTTCGGATCAATGCGACTGATTTCGATGGAGCAGCAGGTCACTTTGCATTAGGTAAAATACAGCAGGCAGACATAACAGGAAGAATATGTACATTTTAATCCAATCAAATAGGACATTGTCCCACCATTCAAATGTATCCATGTACATTACAACCAATAACAAAGCTTAGATGTGTTTATTTGTTACGTTGTTTACGTTATGTGTTACGTTGTTCAGTGTGTGTCAGCCGTTAACCTAGATAGATAAACTTGCAAACATGTCAGAAGAACCGGCGCATAAGAAAACAAAATACAGTCAAACTAAGCTGAAATTCAACAACTTGAATGTCACATCCCTGACATCCACAACTCCAGAGCCTGGTCCTTTAAACATAGAACCAGCGCAGCCAGATGAACCCCAGCAGCAGCTCTGCGGCCGCAGAGGCTGTCAAAACCGCCGCCGCCGGCATCGTTGAACCGAAACAGGCTGGTTCCGACTGCATGGAGGTTTGTTGTCGGGACATTGTGACGGGCCAATAAAAGCTTATTTGGGCAAAGAGAAGGTACTTCAATGCAGAATGGTACAAAAACAGAGAGTGGTTAATTATTTGCAAAACCACTAAACGAGCCTTCTGTGAAATATGCAGATGTGATGCTGTCAACCGGCTTGTAACTTTCTCCAAATGTGGAGATGACAGCTTTGTAAATACCGAGTTAATAACTGGAACTTTTCACAGAGCTTACTTCAGTCAAACACCAGTCAACATTCAGCTTGTCAAACAAGAGCGTAGCAGGAAAAAAGAAGAGATGGAATGAGCAACTGCGCTGTCATATGTGGGCTGGTCTGTATAGTTTAATGTACAGGAAAGGAGTGAGCAGAGGGTTGAGTTGTCCATTCTTGTTCTGTTTTCTCTGACTATCTTCCTCCTGAAGACCCTCTCAGACTTTCATTTGCTCGCGCTACTAAAGAGACACGTTACCATGGAAACCAAACAATGGTGTAGCTGTATTGAAATCCGAGTGGAAACAGTAACATTTGGTGCGTTATGTTAGAATGAAACAAATCAGATTTAGTCAGAAAACGGGAGAAATATGACCCCGGGAGGAAAACGGGAGTCTCCCGCGAAAATCGTGAGGGTTGGCAAGTAGGCTATGTCACATACACACGCACTTTTTGCCCCCCCCCCCCCCACTTCTGAAATGAATCCGGCGCCGCTGGTTGTTTGTTGGAGAAAAAAATCCAAAATCCTTTTTTGCGCCATTCTAGAAAGTTGTTACTCTGCAGTGTGTGTGTCGCGTCAATTACGTCACTCTCCCAAGACCTACGACCTAGATGACTCGGATTTTACTTATTTGGAAAATAAATTCAAGCCACCTGATATATACAAATATATACTATGACTATTATATGCTACTGTATACAGCTAATTTTATTTTAAGTAAAATCATAACTATTTTATGTAGTTTAATCATTTTTATTTAGGTGGTCACTCAGTTTTTCAAATGTACACCACTCGCCAACAGGGGGTGCTGCAGCACCCCCAGTACCCCTACTTCCCGCGGCTATGATCATGGCAACAGCTAAGCTAAGCTACTACTTAAGTAGTAGCATCCAGGTGACTTTTCAGAGTTGTTGTGCCACCGTGGTAGTAGGCCAGTTTCTTGTCGAATATTTGGCACACTGCCTTCTTCTTACCGTCGTCCAATTTAAAATGGTCCCACACAGCTGAAGTTTTCGGCATTTTGTGTTCAGGTGTGTGAAACGAGGTGAAGCGTGCCGTTTGTGTTCGTGACTGTGAGTGAACGCGATGTCAGGAGCACAGGCTGAGATTGTATATATTTCCGCATTTTAACAGTGCAATTCAAAAGTATAAATATAGTATAAGAATATGGCAATTCGCCTTTATTGATAGCATAGATTTGAAAAAAAATCTATGCTATTTTTTGAAAAAAAATAAAAAAACGAATATCCGAATAATGAAATTGAAACCCGAATAGTTGGCCAACGAACGAATATTCGAATAGTCGAATATTCGGGTACAGCCCTAGTGTGTATGTGTCTGTTTGTCTGTGTGTGTATGTGTCTATGTGTGTCTATGTATGTGTGTGTGTGTGTCTGTGTGTATGCATGTGTGTCTGTTTGTTTGTATGTATGTGTGTCTGTTCGTGTGTCTATGTATGTGTGTGTCTATATGTGTGTGTGTGTCTATGTGTGTCTATGTGTGTATGTGTGTGTCTGTGTGTATGCATGTGTGTCTGTTTGTATGTATGTCTGTTTGTGTGTCTATGTATGTGTGTGTCTGTCTGTGTGTCTGTTTGTGTGCATATGTATATTTATAAGATAAACTATATTTTTTGATGATCTGTCACATACATTCAAAACAGTTATTATGCTGACTTACATGACACAGCCTCAGAAACCTGGAGTCATCCTCATGCAGAAATCCAGGCAGACCATGGAGGACAGCAGCACGTCGGCTATGGACGTCACCTTGATCCTTGAGTGCGAAAACATATCTTTGTTTTACTTTGGATGCTAAACAGCATAGCCACACAACAATTTATATCACAAGGGCTCTTCCATGACTGAAGAGATTAACATTTTGAAGCAATTGAGGCGTCTGCGATCCCACCTGTATCTCATTAGCACAACAACAAGGTGCAATAACATTAACACTGCTGTTCCCTGCCCAAACACAAGTATCTTAATAATAAATCTAAATCTATCAGGCTGCCCCCCGCCCCCCAACACACACACACAGAAAATCCACTCTAGTATGATAATAAAACACCAAGAGGCTTAACCGACTCACCTGGAGGTCATAGGCGGTGAAGAGCTGATCCAGAACTTCAGACAATTTTCCTTTGCATGCCGCCTTCTTCCTGAACAAGCTCAACAGACATGCCGATCCAACTCCGCGTAAAAGTGGTTCTTCAGGTTGAAGTTCGTTATTCTATGAAACTCTGCACAAATCTGCCAAAATATAAAATGACTATTTAATTCAGAGTACAATGTATATGTGGACTGTGTGGACTATGTGGATGCAAGGCTTACCAGGCTGAAGAAGCCCTTTATCTGCCAGTTGCTCCTAAAGAGAAAAAACATTGAAGGTTAGCTGGGTTGCAAAGTTTTCACAAAATGATCAGAGAAACACTATTTTCGAGCATAAAATGGCGGCAGGCGGGGCGCTTTCTTCTTTTGTTACCGCATGCATGTCTGGGCATGTTTTATTAACTTAGCGGCAAAGAGGATTTAGGTTAATTTTATCCACATTCATTTTATCCACTAACGTTGTACCATAACCGTGCGTTCTGCATGTTTTGTAAAAGCAAGCTAACTTGAAACCCATTGTAAAATGAATAGTCTAGTATTTCAAGTTAGCTTGCTTTTACAAACATGCAGAACGCACGGTTATGGTAATTGTAGTGGATGAAATGAACTTAAATTCTCTATGCCTCTAATGGCGCATTTCCACTGCAGCGGGTAGCCCCGTTTAAGCGTCCTTAACCGTTCTCAAGCGGCCAGGCCAGTTTTTGGTGGCCTTTCCAAAATAGCCTAGTACCGGCTAGCGGGTACTTTTTCCCTCTTTTTCCGGCCCCATAAAATCTTGGTTCTATCAGACCAGGGCTGAACTAGTGACGTCAACACTCTCGACTGCTGATTCGTCAGAGAGAATCGTCACAAGATCGCGCGCGAGTTCATCCCTAGCGTTGCATATATATTTAGAAGCAAGCTTGCAGCATTTTTATAAACAGCATTTTGTAAACGGATGAGCTACAAAAATGGCTACGTCTAATAAGAAAAGCACACCGTGGTCGACCGAGGAGGTGACGACGTTCCTACATCTCATTGGGGATGATCAAATCCAGCGGGAGCTCGACGGAACAACTCGAAATGTGAACAAAAACAAAGCCGATCGCCCCGCCTACACTGCGTTGCTACCCCAGGTCCTAAACTGTAATGGAAATGCGCCACGGCCTCGGACGAGATGGGTCTGGCTGCAGACCGCAGCAAGGAGGCGGATCGTATAGGGGCGGATCGTATAGGGGCGGATCGTATAGGGGCGTTTCCTAACTTTTTTTATCCAATAGAATGACACTCAGCAGAAATACATACTGTAGGTTGCAGTAATGCAATTTAACAGATTCCAGCTGCTTTTATAAATCCTCGCAGAATAAGTCATTCGTTCTTTCACGATGGCCGAACAACAAGTTGAAACAGCGGTAATAGTATTTTCCAGAGATGCATGTTTATATTTATTGTAATGTCATTTTTCTTAACACACAATTGTCTCGTTATCAAAGTACAACATTGACTGTCCAACCTCGTTAAGCGTTAATAAAGTAAATAATAGTTGTATGTGGTAAAAATGTTTGTGGTATTAAATGCTAACTTAGCATGATGCTATAAACACGTTGGCCTATAGTCCCGTTTGCAACCAGGCCTACTCTACTGTTGTAATAACGTTAAGTTTAGATAGGTCAATAGAGTATCAGGCTCGGTAACAATACTGATTTGTGTTACCAAAGCTGATCATCTAATTGACCTAAGGTTAGCGTATATGCTGTGATGCTAACCAGCACTTAGCATGATGCTAGTGTACTGTTGTATTATCTTGGAAATATAAGTAGGCCTGCCCTACATACTGTAACTTAATCAAATAATATAGTATGGATTCGGATAGACAACATGGCTAGCTTGGTTGGTTGAATTGAGTAATAAGATGTGCGGTACTGATTAAGGTTGTAACTGTAACAGTTTGTAACTACTAGTTGTAATGAACCAGACGAGAGACGGAAGCATCCTTTCAGTACATGTCGGCTGCTAATCAATATGTAAAAATAACACTTCGGATGTGTCTTCTATAATTATGTAACATTAGTTATGGTATCATCAGAAAAGATGAGCTGGCAGGATTCTGCAGCATTGACTGTTTCTATGATGCTGGAGGCACCTTCCAAGAATAAAATGTTTGTTTAATAAAGACTTTCTTCTTTGTATGTACTGTATATATTTTTAATTTTTATTTATTAATCTTACCACCAGACATAACATGAACAAACGAATGATACACATCAGGACAGTAACTTAAACTTCAGTATTTTAGGTGTACAGAAACCTCTACTCATGTTGTTAAATGATATACAGCAATATCTTCCATAAAACGTAGTTGATTGATTTGAATAATAATTACTACCACTGCACAAACAGTGAAAAATGATATGCCTACAATTTATGAATTTGTCTTCATCTGGACCCGGTAACGACATTACCTATTGACGCAGAAACCACTGTAAGTTATATTCTTGTTTAATTAGACTTCTCTGTTTCATTTATTCGACTCTGTATAAATTGTTATTGTAGCTTTAACGGCTAAATCGCGTTTGAGAGATTTTAAATCTCAGATCTGCTCAGGCGAAACCTGCTTTACAGGTCTCAGCACTCAAGCCTGCATTAATATAGGCACGGCCAGTCTACTGATAGCGTGAAGTACAACCGCGTGACTCAGTCATTTTGTACCTTAAAAAGCATTTAAATACCGCATTTAAAATCTGATGAACTCAGTGTGCATCTGGACCCGGTAACGACATTACCTATTGACGCAGCAACCACTGTAAGTTATATTCTTGTTTAATTAGACTTCTCTGTTTCATTTATTCGACTCTGTATAAATTGTTATTGTAGCTTTAACGGCTAAATCGCGTTTGAGAGATTTTAAATCTCAGATCTGCTCAGGCGAAACCTGCTTTACAGGTCTCAGCACTCAAGCCTGCATTAATATAGGCACGGCCAGTCTATTGTCACCCATCAGCTGTAGATAGTTAACTAATTAGAGGGCCGTGGCCCTACAGCTGTGTGAACTGAGCAATCAGGCGTCCATTTTTGGGTAGCTCTTTCCTGGAGCGTCAGCTTCAGCGTCAGACAGCCGAAGACTGACAAAGACATTGGAGTCCTGCGGGAGTAAGACTGACAAAGACATTGGAGTCCTGCGGGAGTCACGAGGGAGGCAAAGAGGAGGCAAATCCTACTCTGATTGAGCTGGTGTCTTATTTATCTTTTCTTTAGTTTTCTAGCCCCTCATGCTATAATCATGTGTATTTTCTCCATTCCTGTTCATGTGTCTTCTCGCAATTATCACTGGCCCCGTGTATCTCCTAATCGATATAACCGGCCTGCTCTCGTCTATCCCACGTGCTCCACTGAGATCCAACATCTAGTTTCAGGTGGCCTGTGGAACTGCCAGTCAGCTGTTCCTAAGGCTGACTTAATCTCTGGCTACGCCTCCCTGCAGTCTCTGGATTTCCTTGCTCTCACTGAGACCTGGATTACTCCATCCAACACATCCACCCCAGCAGCTCTCTCCACTGCATATTCCTTCTCCCATACACCCAGACCCACTGGCAGAGGAGGTGGCACTGGTCTCCTGCTATCTCCCAAATGGAGCTTTTCCCTCTTCAAGCTACCTAACTTCACTCCTTCCACCTTTGAATTCCATGCCGTCACAGTAACCCATCCTATACAGTTAACCATTGTTGTTCTCTACCGTCCACCAGGCGCCTTGGGGGACTTCTTGGAGGAATTACATAATCTCCTCTCACTCATCCCTGAAACTGGCCCTCCCGCTGTACTTCTCGGAGACTTCAACCTCCAGACGGGGAAGATAGACGAACTAACATCTCTGTTAACCGCCTTTGCTTTCTCACTGTCTCCGTCCCCACCGACTCATAAAGCTGGCAATGTCCTTGATCTCATATTCTCAAGGAACTGCTCTACTTCTAACCTCTCTGTAAACCCGCTCCACACATCCGATCACTTCTTCATTTCATTCTCTCTATCCCTTTCCAAACATAACAAACTAATCTCTTCCCATCCTGCACTTGTCCGCCGTAACCTTCGCTCCCTCTCCCCCCCTACCTTCGCCTCGTCGGTGCTCTCAGCCCTCCCTTCCTCTGATTCGTTCCATCTCCTGCCTCCAAACTCTGCTGCAGAAACTCTCCTCTCTACTCTCTCATCCACTCTGGACTCGCTCTGTCCTCTCACATCTCGGCAGGCTCGTCAGTCCCCTCCTGCTCCCTGGCTAAATGATGCACTGCGTGCTAATAGAACCGTCCTTAGGGCAGCAGAGCGGAAATGGTGAAAATCCAAACACCGTGACGACCTCCTAACCTATCAAGCTCTCCTCTCCTCTTTCTCTGCTTCGATCTCTCAGGCAAAAAGCACTTTCTTTCAAGATAAGATCCAATCTTCCTATTCCAATCCTAAAAAACTATTTTCCATCTTCTCCACCCTCTTGGACCCTCCAAAAGCTCCTCCCCCCTCCTCACTTCTGTCAAGCGACTTTGTTACCCACTTTGAAAAAAAGGTTGATGATATTCGCTCTTCTTTTTCTGACTCACCTTTACTCACCGCTGGGTCACCAGACCCTCCTTCCACCAACACACTTACCTCCTTTTCCCCTCTCTCTCCAAGTGAGGTTATTACCCTCATTACCTCTGCCCGCCCTACCACCTGTCCTCTGGACCCTATCCCTTCAAACCTCCTTCAGACTATCGCTCCTGATATTCTACCGTTTCTCACCCATTTCATCAACACTTCTCTAACTTCTGGTCACTTTCCAAACAGTCTCAAGGAGGCAAGAGTAAACCCTCTCCTAAAGAAACCCACTCTCAACCCGTCTGATGTTATAAACTACAGGCCTGTCTCTCTCCTCCCGTTCCTGTCTAAATCACTTGAACGCGCTGTCTTTAAACAACTCTCCTGTTATCTCAATCAGAACAACCTTCTGGATCCGCACCAGTCTGGTTTCAAGGCAGGTCACTCCACAGAAACTGCTCTCATTGCTGTCACGGAGGAACTGCACACTGCCAAAACTGCATCCCTCTCCTCTGTCATCATCCTATTGGACCTGTCTGCCGCATTCGACACGGTGAATCATCAGATCCTCCTTCGCACTCTCCAAAAACTTGGAGTTTCAGGCTCTGCACTTTCCCTCCTCACCTCATAGGCAAGGCAAGGCAAGGCAAGTTTATTTATATAGCACTTTCCAACACAAGGCAATTCAAAGTGCTTTACAAAAAATGAAAGAGATTAAGAAAATGGCATTTAAAATCAGTCATTAAAAAGAAAAGCTAATAAAATAAACATTAAAAGAAAAAATACATGGATAAAAGTTACAGTGCAATTAAACATTCAAAGAAAAAGTACATGGATAAAAGTTACAGTGCAGTCTAAGATATGAATAGTTCAATTAAAAGCAGCGACAAAAAGAAAAGTCTTCAGCCTGGATTTAAAAGTAGTCAGAGTTGCAGCGGACCTGCAGGTTTCTGGGAGTTTGTTCCAGATATTTGGAGCATAATAACTGAACGCTGCTTTACCATGTTTAGTTCTGACTCTGGGGACAGAAAGCTGACCAGTCCCTGAAGACCTGAGAGATCTGGATGGTTCATAATTTAGCAGGAGGTCAGAAATGTATTTTGGGCCTAAACCATTCAGTGCTTTATAAACCAGCAGCAGTATTTTGAAATCTATTCTTTGACACACAGGAAGCCAGTGTAAAGACTTCAGAACTGGAGTGATGTGATCCACTTTCTTAGTGTTAGTGAGGACTCGAGCAGCAGCGTTCTGAATTAGCTGCAGCTTCCTAATAGATTTTTTAGTGAGACCTGTGAAGACACCATTGCAGTAGTCGAGTCTACTGAAGATAAAAGCATGGACAAGTTTTTCCAAATCCTGCTGTGACATTAGTCTTTTAATCCTAGATATATTCTTTAGGTGATAGTAGGCTGATTTAGTAACAGTTTTAATGTGACTGTTGAAACTCAGGTCAGAGTCCATGACTACACCTAGATTTCTGGCTTTATCTGTTGTTTTGAACATTGCACACTGAAGCTCAGCGCTAACTTTTATACGTTCTGCCTTGGCTCCAAAAACCATTACCTCAGTTTTATCTTTGTTTAATTGGAGAAAGTTCTGACACATCCAGTCATTGATTTGTTCAATGCACTTACTCAGTGTTTGAATTGGAGCATAGTCTCCTGGTGAAATTGTTACGTAAATTTGTGTGTCATCTGCATAGCTATGGTAACTTATTTTGTTGTTCTTCATTATCTGAGCCAGTGGTAGCATGTAGATGTTAAAGAGAAGAGGCCCCAAGATGGAGCCTTGAGGAACCCCACATGTCATATTTGTCAACTCAGATGTGTATTTACCTATAGAAACAAAGTTGTTTCTGTCCTTTAAGTAGGATTCAAACCAATTCAGAACTGTTTCCGAAAGTCCCACCCAGTTCTCCAGTCGGTCTAGTAATATGCTGTGGTCAACAGTGTCAAACGCAGCACTGAGATCTAATAATACTAACACTGAAGTTCTGCCACTGTCTGTGTTTAAGTGGATGTCATTAAAGACCTTTACAAGAGCAGTCTCAGTGCTGTGGTTTGGACGAAAGCCTGACTGGAACACATCGAAACAGTTATTTAAATGCAAGAAATTACTCAACTGTTGAAAAACAACTTTTTCAATGATTTTACCTAGAAATGGGAGGTTTGATATGGGCCTGTAATTGTTCATTACTGAAGCATCTAGATTATTCTTTTTTAAGAGCGGTTTAATGACTGCAGTTTTCAGGGCCTGTGGAAAAATACCTGAGTGAAGAGATTTGTTTACTATATGAAGTAGATCTGAGGCCATGCAAGGCAAAACATCTTTGAAAAATCCTGTTGGAATAATATCAAGGCAGCAAGAGGAGGATTTCAGAAGTTGAATAATGTCCTCTAGGTTTTTATCATTAATCTGATGGAATTGTGTCATGATGTCTGAATTGTTGTTAAGTGGAGATAGGGACAACACATTTGCTGTTCCTGATGCAGAGGCACTGACTGCTTGTCTGATTTTCTGAATTTTGTCAGTGAAAAAGGAGGCAAAATCATTGCACGCCCTGGTGGATAGAAATTCAGAGGCTACTGACACTGGGGGGTTAGTTAGTCTGTCGACGGTAGCAAACAAGGCACGTGCATTGTTTTTGTTTTTGGTAATGATGTCAGAGAAGAACGATTGTCGTGCGTTTTTCAATTCCAAATTATAAAGGCCAAGTCTCTCTTTATAGATTTCAAAGTGAACCTGGAGATTTGTTTTTCGCCACCTGCGTTCAGCTTTTCGACATTCTCTTTTTTCTGTTTTCACGGTCATGGCCTTTCTCCATGGAGATATTTTCTTGCCAGACACTTCCTTTACCTTAGTTGGAGCAATGGCATCTATAACATTTTTAATTTTTGAATTAAAATGATCTACTAGCTCATTTACTGAGATGTTGGCAGGGGCAAGTGTGGAAGAGAAATTCTGAGTAAACATTTCCCTAGTATTTTCAGTTAAACATCGCTTTGTGGTTACCTCTTTTTGAACATTTTTGTGAACAGAAATAGAGCTCTCAAAGAAAACACAGGAATGGTCAGAGAGTGCAACATCAGTCACCACAACCTTAGAGATATTCAGACCCTTTGAGATAATTAAGTCCAGAGTGTGCCCCTTATTGTGCGTGGGCTCCGTCACATGCTGAGTCAGTCCATAGCTATCAAGAACACAAAACAGTTCTTTAGCCCCTCTGTCCTGGGGGTTGTCAACATGGATGTTAAAATCACCAACAATGACTAGACGGTCAAAGTCAATACACACTATAGACAGCAGTTCAGTAAAGTCATCAAAAAAGCTTGCACAGTATTTGGGTGGTCTATAGATATTTAGGAACAGAGCTCGAGAGGAGCATTTCAGCCGAAGGGCCACATATTCAAAAGAATCAAAGTTTCCATACGATGTCTTCCTGCATTGAAGGGAATCATTGAACAGAATAGCAACTCCACCCCCTTTCTTATGCATTCTTTCCTGACTCATAAAACTAAAGTTGGGAGGGGTTGATTCGATAAGAACAGCTGCACTGTTATTTTGTTCAATCCAAGTTTCTGTTAAAAACATAAAATCGAGATTGTGCTCAGTGATTAAATCATTGATTAAAAATGTTTTTCCTGCCAAAGACCTGACATTTAATAAAGCTAGTTTAAGTTTGTTAAACACACTATCAGTCATGTTTTTTGTAACAAGCTGTGGCTGACATGGAATCACTGCTAAATTAGATACACTCACACAAACGTTTGAGCGCTTCCTGTTTCTATGATTCACCGCTCTTAATCTATTACCTATCAACACAGATATCGGCAAAGCTACTGGCAGGCAGGGCCCCGACATGTCCTGGAAAGAGTTGAGAGTGCCATACGCCCTTGAGCCTGGACCCATCACATATCAGTAAGAGTTTGTTGTGTTTTGTACACACACATCCTTATCAGGCTTCGGAGACTGCAGAAGCCCCCTCGAAGGGAGGGGAGGTGGTCGACGTAGGCACGGTGATGGAGACGGGCTAGATGGTGCGGGGGTAGAGGACATGCTGCCAGGGGGGGGGAGGTGGTTGACGTAGGCGCGGTGATGAGGACGGGGGAGATGGTGCGCGTCTCCGCGGTGATTTTGGTGGGCGTCGTTGAGGAGCGGGGGTAAAGGACATGGTGCCAGCCCTGCGTATCGCCTTCGTTTGGTCTTTGAACTCCAGGAAGGAATCGGTGCCAACCCTCTGTATCTCCTTTGTGTGTTCATCGATCTCCAGGAGGGTGGGCGAGGGTGAAAGGGTGAACGGAGTATCCTCAAAGGCGTTGACAGGGGGGGGGGGGGCAGTGGAGACTCCTCCATGTGTCTCATATGTCTCCCATAATCAGAAAATTCCTCAGGCGGGTGCAGTGATAATTCTTCAGGGTTTTCTGCGTGATGTGTTGTGTCTTTCTCGTGTTTTGATTCCTCTTGCCGCTTGTCCTTGGCAGAGGGAACAGATTGATGACGCAGGCAGTTGAATATGTTAGAGATAAACAATTTCACTCCTGACTTGTTCAGGCAAACTCCATTTGCCTTGAAAAGATGTCTGCGATCCCAGAAAAAGTTAAAATTGTCAATAAAATGAACAGAATGGTCAGTACAGGCCGTTGAAAGCCAGGTGTTCAGTGCAAACAATCTGCTGAATCTCTCCACTCCTCTTCTGACTGGCAGTAGAGGGCCACTGATGAACACATCTGCATTTAGAGAGCTGGCAGTTTCCAACAAACATTTAAAGTCTTCTTTCAGCACTTCTGACTGTTGTTTCATAACATCATTTGTTCCAATGTGCAGTACCACATTCTTCACAATCGGATGTTCAGCCCCAATATGCAGGATCTTCTCAGCCAAGTCAGAGACCACATCCTTGGGAAAACAGAGTACTTTGGTGTTGTTCTTATTACACAGACCTTTTACATCTCTTACAGCAGAGTCACCCACAATCAGAGTTTCAGGCCCAGTCGTTAGCTTTCCCTCTAGCCTTTTACTTTTAGAGTAGCTATTGGTCCTTACCCTGCTGCGTGAAGAGGACAGGTTATCCAGGTCATCAGATCTCCGGTTCTCGGTCAGTGGATCGTATCTGTTCTGGATTGGCACACTTGGTGGTTTAGGAGGATTGTTTGTAATTCTCCCTTTAGCAGCTGTCCACTGCTGTTTCCTAGTATGAATAGGGGTTGAAGAGGCGCTCTTCCTGGGTGATAACAATGCAGGCCAGCCGGTCGCATCACAGATTTCGGAGCTCTGGGCTCTGCCTGTTATCCGTCCTCCCAAATCCCATGGAAGTGATTTACTCTTAGGCTTTGCACCCAGAGAGTTCCAGGGAGGACTATCACTTGTAGATTTATTACCCGGTACACAGCCCTCCTGTTCCTTGGAATCCTTGTAGCTGCTAACTAGCTGTGAGTTAGCATACCCTTCTCCATTACTTTGCAACACTGGTAAAGTCGTGTCATTCCCACGACATAGTCCATTCAATTCCACGTTAACTTCCAACCGTTGCATTTTCATTTCCAACACAGCCATCTTCTGTATACGTTTCTGGAAGTCATCTGTAGAGAACGGAGGCATTTTGCTACCAACTAGCTTAAGCTAAATAGCAGTAGCCTACCAGGCTTTAGCTGTTGCTAGGCCACGCTATTGTAAGACTGACGTCGTCGTAAAAATGTTGAAATATGGCTGAAACCCTCCGTCTATTTACGAAGATGAACTGTCCCAGTGATAAGTTAATGTCCAGGAGCCGCTGCTCGAAGTTTTCAGAGAATAAGAATAGGAAAATCAGCATAAAAAGTAAGCAGAGGCAAGAGCAAGCAGAAAAGCGTCTGCACTGTAAGAAAGATAAGGAGGAAGCTCATACCTGAAAGACCGTACCTACAGGGTGACTTGGAGAGGGTCTGAGTCCGACCCTTGTCAATTAACTACGGGGGTCCCTCAGGGCTCTGTTCTTGGTCCCCTCCTCTTCTCCGTGTACACAAACTCGCTCGGATCAGTCATTAGCCCGCATGGTTTTTCTTACCACTGCTACGCTGATGACACCCAATTAATTCTGTCCTTTCCCCGCTCAGAGACCCAGGTCGTTGCACGCATCTCTGCTTGTCTAGCTGACATCTCTCAGTGGATGTCTGCTCACCACCTCAAGCTCAACCTTGACAAGACTGAGCTGCTCTTCCTCCCGGGAAAAGATTGTCCCACTCTTTGTTGTGGAAATAATTATCATAAGACGCCAATTAGTAACATACAGGACAAACCTCGATGTCTGTTTACCTTCTTTAAGGACACAGGCGGCTTAGCCAATAATGTTATTGTTCCCATTCTGTGACCGGTCAATACTGGGATACAGATGGTCTGTGTTGTGGGTACACTGGGACACTTCCTTCTCTGTATTTGTGGACTCCAAGGTAAAATCTTCGAGGTCATAAGTGTCCGAGGCAAGTAGCTCTGTGTTCCCACACTGTTTAGGCTATCTCCTCAAATATGTTGTTTACTCTCTGCGAAACCAGTTAGATGGGCTGGCAAGAGAGAGGCTCTCCAGAATTGACGTGGCAACTCTACCGTGGAGTCAGAACCTCTGACTCTTGGATTTGTGATGTGAATACTCTGGTACCAACTCCAAATAAATCACAGTGGTTTGACATCAAAGCTCCGACTCTTCCCGTGTCTCCTTCCTGAGTCGGTGACTCCACTGCATGCTACACAGAAGTTTCCTCTACACTCTTGACCTAACAATCAACATCGGCACCTCAGTTGTTTCCCCGACTCAGACTGCAAGGAATCTGGGTGTGACCCTAGATAACAACCTGTCCTTCACTGCAAACATCGCTGCTACAACCCGTTGCTGCAGATACACGCTTTACAACATCAGGAAAATACGTCCCCAGCTGACTCAGAAAGCGACTCAGGTTCTGGTCCAGGCTCTCGTCATCTCACGCCTAGACTACTGCAACTCCCTCCTGGCTGGTGTACCTGCATGTGCCATCCGACCTCTGCAGCTCATCCAGAATGCAGCGGCTTGTCTGGTCTTCAACCTTCCTAAATTCTCCCACACCACTCCGCTCCTCCGCTCCCTTCACTGGCTTCCGGTAACTGCTAGAATCCACTTCAAGATACTGGTACTTGCTTACCATGCTGCGAATGGATCTGGCCCTTCCTACATCCAGGACATGGTTAAACCGTACACCCCAGCGCGTGCACTACGCTCTGCATCAGCCAAACGACTCGTTGCGCCCTCGCTGCGAGGGGGACCCAAGTTCCCATCGGCGAAAACACGTGGGTTTGCTGTCCTGGCTCCAAGATGGTGGAATGAGCTCCCCATTGACATCAGGACGGCAGATAGCTTGCACATCTTCCGGCGCAAACTGAAAACTCATCTCTTTCGACTCCACTTCGAGCGTTAGAACTATTAACGAAGCACTTTTATACTAATAAAGGACTGGCTTACCTAAAGCCAGTGGAGTAGCACTTGAAATGTTTGGCTCTATGAAACCTGATGTACTTATATGATTCTGTTTTCTTCAAGGTTGTGTCTTCCTGGTCGAATGTACTTATTGTAAGTCGCTTTGGATAAAAGCGTCAGCTAAATGCAATGTAATGTAATGTCTTCTCTGTGGGTTGTATACTCTTCATTCTTTATGCAAATTAATTATAATTATTATTTTTCAAAGTTCGTTTATGATTCATTCAAAGCATTAAAATAAATGAGAAACAGAGAGCGTCCTATACCTTTAAGAAATACGTGGGGGCGGGGTTCATAACCCTTTAGGAAACGCCCCTATACGATCCGCCCCTATAGAGAGGCGAAGTCCCTCCTCTTCCGAAAGCCTCCATGGGACCCCGGAAGCGGAAAATTATACATTGAAGTCAATGGAGAGAGAAAGGTTATCTTTTGATCCCGTTTCAATTGTGCCACGAATGACACATATGATGTTTGTCAATTTAAAAGAACATTTTGCAATTCAAAAAAATAAAAATGTGTCGTAAAACTGTGAAGTTACACATTTTTTCGTGTGAAACCGCTCAGTGAACTACAGGTCTCTCGTCTCGCACAATACGCGTCACCAACATAAAGATGGCCGTCACGTTAGCACATTTCACCACATTCTTTCAGAATGAGAATAAAAGTATTTTACGAGGTGAAAATCACTACAAGTCTGGGCACGTTGAGAGCTGTACCTATATGAAAGGGGAGTTAGTCGGTTCTGTAAGAGCCAGCATGCGGGACCGGCTTTACAAGGTTTCGGTGAGTAATATGAGTGCAATGTGTAACGTTAATGTCAGCTAGCTAACATTAGCTAACAAGGTACAGTAACGTGTTTTGTTTTAACAACTAGTTTTCTCCTTAAGAACTTCGTGGTCTCTGTGTATGCTGTGGATAACATTAGTGTTCACAAGAACAAGGTACACTCCCGTGTTTTGTTTTAGTTGCTCTTCAGATTGAAGCGGCCAGTTTTATATCGACTATACTGTATGTGTGATCTCCTTTTTCTCGTTGTGTCATTTGAGTTTATTTGCTGTGTGTCGATTCAAGGATTTTGGTTATCTAGATACAGCTGTGTGTGACTCCCTCTGGTACACCGGTATGTGTTTTCCTAATGTAGAGAGCATTGATTAATTAATAAACTACACACTGAGTCTAGATCCTGACCAAATCCTTTTTTATTGTTGATCAAATGTTTTTCAAAAATGTATTCATACACATTTAGAAAAATACAATGTACAATCACAACCAATACAACACAAATTACAAAAAATACAGAAAAAACAAACAATAACAACAGACAAGAGGACAAAACTATGGAAAAATAAACCCTCCCACCCCCAGATCCGGACCATCCTTGTATTATTGCTCATTCAATCTATTATAGCATGCTAACAAATGGTACTTACTTTATTTTTACAGATCTGCATGGGAGACGATGGCGCAATGCAGAGCGCTGTCTGTGATTGTGCACAGGAGATGTACAAATGCAGCCACGCTGCAGCATTGGCAATATTTTCCATGTGGCAGATCAGCTCCACAGATGTTGAGTGCCAGTGGAGGAAGCCTGGCACTTCCAAAGTAGTCCAGCCGGTGTCTCAACTTTACCAACAGCGAGAGGAGACATACAACCCACTGGCCAGAGACATCGCCAACTGTCAACTGGGGGGTTGTAAACGAGGCCGAAGGGGTGAAGGCTTTTGTGGAGGCATCAAGTGACAGTGTTCGAATCGAGTCTGGTCTCTTTGTGAGTGAGTCGGGTGTTTTGGGAGCATCACCCGATGGACTTGTGCAGCCATCTGCCCTGCTGGAGGTGAAGTGTCCACACAGCCAGAGGAACATGACCATCGCAGAGGCAGTCCAGTTACCATCCTTCTGTCTCTGTGAGGAGGGTGGGTCATATATTCTCAAGGAGAATCACCCATACTGGCACCAGGTCCAAGGGCAGCTGCACATCACAGACCGGAGTCTCTGCTACTTTGTTGTGTGGACCACGAAGGAGGCGATCATCATCCCCATCCCCAAAGACCCTGCATGGCATGGAAATCTCCTCCTCCTGGAACAATTCTACACCCAGCATATGCTCCCTGTGTTGGCCAGTAGAGAGGAGGACATTTCAATAAACATACTCTTAACACCCTCGGACTCTGCGTTGTGTTTCGTATGTGTGATGGGGTGTTATGCAGAGGGGAGGAAAACAGGACACAGCAGATTGGGATTGTGGTGGAGATGCTGAGCAGTTATTTAATTGTTGCATGTAATTATTATTATACTGTGTGCTTCTTAGTTATTCCATCTTTTGCTGTAACATGGATCTGTATGTAACTCTATATTTACTTGTTATCTACCACACTTCCTTCTACATCATACACCATCATTATACATGATGGTGTATATAGGATATATATATTTGTATACATATCTGTAAATTGTATAATTTTATTTAAACGTCTTTTTGATCTCTCAAACTGAGTAAGATTGACAATAAAGTTGACTTTGAAAAATATATATATTCTTTATGAAAATAGTTGACTGTTGTCAAATGAATCCAAATGAAACGTTGGACTGAACTACAACTACGCCTTTAAATCTCTACGGACTGTTTTTCAGTGGGATGGCAAGTTCCTATCTTTAAACATTTATTAGTTTTTTCTCAGAACAGATTTGATTTTATGAAGTTAATTTAACTTTGCCGAAGGTCAGGTCTTTGTAAGGTCATCATTAAAAGTTACAATCAATTTGTTTAGGGTTGACTAAAATAATGAAAAACATTCATTTGGATAATTTACTGACAGAATAAGAAACTCAATGATGCTCTACTCACCTGTTCCCTTTTTATAAAGTGAAACAGTTGAAACGATAGATTTTAGTAAACTTAAAAACAACCTTCTCCAAAAGCTATCAAGGAATATACCGAATACTTGTTTTAGAACTTTATTACATATTTTTATATAAATAGTTTGAATGATCCATAATTGACAGAAGCTTGTGTTTACACTGACCTGTTACTCATATATTAATGTCTTTGTAACTTCAGTAAACCACTACCTCACTAATTTCTTTCATTCATCACGGTTCAGTAAACTAAGTGATACATGAAACAGTTTAATCATTATAATAACGTAGGATTGCAACTCTTTGAAAATGTAGGTGGCTCTTAAAAGAGCTGTTGTGTTTGGGTGTGCTGGTCTCAGGTCAGTCTAAGCCCTCTCTCCGCGGATGCGGCGGGCCAGCTGGATGTCCTTGGGAATGATGGGGACCCTCTTTGCTTGGTTCATCTTACTGGGGGGCAGCTACATGGATGTCGGTGCAGTCCACAATCATTGCGCAGTTGAAGGCAGAATGAATTTATTATTGACTCCGAATGAAGCACAACTTCATGTCATACAATACAATGACTTTATTTGTAATTGTGTAAAAAAATATGAGCATTGATTAGCAAGCAGGACCTGCAGGAACAGAGAATGGTGATGGAGCTGGGAAGAGAGAAGAATAAAGAAAACATATCAACTTTATTATCGGATATTAAAAATTCAATTTCAAAACAAGTTGCCGCTCCTACAGTTTTCTAGTATGTAAAGATGATTTCACATGACCTATGCAACATATCACACTCAATACATGTGTGTCTCTGGGGGGTGCATTGTGCCTTTGATGTATATAAATAATATACCATAACCAAATACTATTACGTACAGTGGAAATCAGGTTGCCAAAGCAGGTCAGTGTGCATGTTCCTCAACGTCTCAGCAGTTACAGGTTTGGTAAAGAAAATAAAAGAGAAAAAGGTCAGTAACAACACTTTAAAGTAACAACACTTTGAATAATGATCTCTTCTAACAATTTTCTCTCAATAAGCACACAACGACTGTCTTTCCAACAAACAGATTGTCATCACAATGAAACACGTCCAGAAGAATGACATGCAAAGCTCCATGCCTGCCTTCGACTCTCCCTGAACTGCTTCCTTAGCACCCGGTGGAGGGCGCAGTAGGCTACTCTTCAAAAGTTTCACGAAATACTTACCATCATGTTTGGTTACTGTTTAACATTTTGGTTTACTTCATGTAATAAAATAATAACTTCATGGTAAGGCTACTAAAAATGACAAGGCTAAGTAATGTAATGCTAACTAACGTGCTCGCTACTCGTCACTACTAGCTAGGTAGCTAACTTGACTATGTTCCATGCACAACATGTGTATTACCTATGATATTACCTGATATGTCTGATCCAGCGACTCCTGGTCCTTTCATCAGACGGGAATCGATAGAAGGAGCAAGTGGTATGATCACTTTTATGACTACAACCTGGTACAAAGCACACAGGCATCTTGTAAAAGTGAATTTATTTTTAGCGATCTATCATTTATTGGAGGGAATAAATCAGTAATGAGATCTTCTTCTTCTTCGCTTTAATTACGAGTCTTATTATAAATCACCGAGCATGCCTGTGACATCACTTACGCGACCCAGAATGGGATTTGGGATTTGTAGTCTTTGTAGTAGCGTATTTTTCATAGTATTATATTTCAGCAGTTTTACGACAAAATGTGACTTTTTTGACATGGAAATGATTGTTTAAGATTGACAAACATCATATGTGTAGTTCGTGGCACAATTCAAACGGGATCAAAAGATACGTGTTCTCTCTCCATTGAATTCAATGTAAATTTTTCGCTTCCGGGGTCCCATGGTCCGGAAGTAGATGGGCGTGACTTCGCCTCTCCATACGATCCGCCTCCTTGCTGCGGTCTGCAGCCAGACTCTATAGCTTGGTTTCACGTGACGTCACACCGTTGCGTTCCTTTGGCGCGAAATTCCATTGGAGGTCAGGAAGTAATTTTCTACAGAGGATCTAGCTGCTGTTACCATTGTGAAAATGCCGGTGTGTTGTGTAGTTTACGGTTGTTCCAATCGATCCGGCCGAGAGAAAAACAAGAGGTTTTACCGAGTGCCGAAGGTTGTCGTCCATAAAGCTGAGCAATTTAAGAAGCTAACCGAAGAACGCCGGAAAAAATGGCTTTCAAACCTACATCTGCGATCGGGAGGAGCAGAGTCGTCTAATGCACGGGTCTGCAGCGACCACTTCATCAGAGGTATTAGCTAACTTGGTTTTTGTGGCTTTGTTTAGGTATTATTGGGTTGTGGTTAAATGCGTATTTACTTAGTAATACTGATCATGTTTAAGTTACCTGTAGTCTAATATGGACTTTGTTGGGACTTTTTAGGGTGCCCTAGCGCTTTGGGTGACGTTGAGTCGGTAGACTGGGCTCCCACTGTTAGCCTCGGTTACCACACAACAAGTAAGCCCAGATCAGAGGCATCTCTTCGACGAGAGCAGAGGATGGAGCTCAAGGAAGACCAACAAAGACAATCAGAATTTGCAGAGGCTTTGTTGGATCTCCTGCAGACAACCGAGAGCCCAGAACCGACGCAGCCCCCGTCTGACAGCCCACAACCAGAGGACACCAGTGGGATATTAAATGACCAACAAGGTAAATTAACCACCAGCATTATTATTAAATATTACAAATGTGATTGTCAGAAAATCAATGCAAACTTTGAATTAGGTTTAGAAAATAGAGCACTAATTTGAGAATCTTCAATAATTGGAACAGAGAACTTGCATGTCTTGCGGAAGTTTATGAAGAGTATTATGCAGAAGATGTGATGCAGCATATTTTTGGTATATTCATTTTAATCTCACCAATATATAAGAGGTGTATTGCATCATGTTATCCCTAAATATATCTGTGGGTATATACATTCCTGTGTATTAATAGTTGAAGGAACAAAATACATTTTTCCTCTTAAATATAGAGAGGTTTTTTATAGATTCCTGAAACAATGTTCCCTTTTTCTTTAAAGTAGATTAGCGCAATAGTCTTTTTCTTTCACTTTTACCCTTTTCATCAAAAGGGTGCTTTAGGCTATTTTTGAGGGGTAAAATGCAGAATTACTTGTGAGTTCTGTTTTGAGTGAAAAGATTACCCTTTTGAGTGTTTTTCTTGGTTAACCATTAGATATAGTGGCTAAATTCGTTCTAAGTTAATTATGCGCATCCTGCAGGCCTTGAGAATTTAGTCACACAGTTAAGAGAGACAATGGTCCTTTTAGACTAAGGGTGAGCTTACTTCGGGTGAATAAAAGTTCAGAGATGATTGGGGGGGGTATGAAGACAGTTAAGCGTTGTTGGTGAGCTAGTTCTGAGGATGTCATGGGATAATGACTGTTTTATTCCTAACAAGTATGGCTTTCATAAAGAAACACATGACTTGGGTGATAAGATGTGTTTTGTTGTAAAATGGGCCCGTTTGGTTTTCTGCTGGCCAGCGCTGGGTCACTGTGACAAAGCATATTTTGCGTCTGCCAATGAGAGGACCTGAAAAGATGACCAGCTGACCTCACCCCTTCCTTCTGTCTTCTGGTATATGTTCTGTCGATTCCTGAGTTCGGCCTCTCTTCACATGCTGTCAGGACAGAAGGATCTCCGCAGCAAGTGAACAGGGCAGAAGTGGGCCGGCTACTTCTTAAAACATTACAATATGATTTTAGTATATTGTATTATATGGTATTGTAATGTATTATAGTGCATTGCATTATTACCTTTGATAATTAAAACAGATTGTTTAAACTGGTATCTGGGTGTTCTCAGTCTGATTTCCTTCCTGTTATGATTTTAAGCAGGACTCGTCAAAACGACACGCGGAGCCGAGTGGGGTTGTAAAAACCTCAAAACTCCAACAGTCTGTAAAAAGGTTGTCAAAAAGATAACTTCACAAAAATTCACATTCATATTTGACTATTTTAAATAACTAATTATGCTTGCTACTGCTATATTGTATGCAGATGCAGGATGCCAGACTGATTTAACGATGGAGGACATCGAGAGGATGGTGGATGTTCTGAGACAGAACACAACAGAGCTGGGAGATCTTCGGACAAAGGCACTGGACACAAAGTTCAACCAGGAGTCCTTTGAGAACAACGAAGAGAAAACAAAGTTTTACACCGGGCTCCCCAACTTCTTAGCTTTACTTCAGGTTTTTCAACTGTGCGAGCCCTACATCACCTGTGGCCCTATTGTAACAACCGGTGTTTATGTGACCGGTAGTCACTCACGGTAACGCCCACCCAGCCAGTGATTCGCTGTTGGTTGGCGCCTCATTTCCTTTTCCCCCTATTTAGTTAGACGGAGCCGGAAGGAAAAGGTGTGTGTGCAGCAAGAGGGATCGGCGGAGCAACACGCTCATCTGTTAGCAACCAGCAGTTAGGTCGTTTACAGTCCGTACCGTTTGTCTGGTCCACCGTCATCCGGCATCATACCCTTGCTTCACGTTCCTGGATTATTGCATACAAAGCTGAAAGGAGCCGCTCATCTCACAAAACCTTAAAAACCAGGACTGGATTGCTCAAACCGACTGACATTCTCCTGTGGTAATTGACTGTTTTATTTATTTTGAAGGACACCCAGAGTGGAACGTTTTGGATTTACATTTTGAACTGTGGGAAGACAAATTTGTTTGTATTCAAAAATACACTTACTACTTGTGATTATGATTTTGAGTTGTGTCTTTTCTTATATTTTAATGTCATTCAATGTGGGGTGTTTATAGAGAGATGTATACACCTTTGTGCAGATTTACAAAAACTGACTGACTAAGCCAAATCTGAAACGTCAGGAGAGAGACCTGACTGGCACCCCAAATAAGTAAACTGTTACATAAAAAATGGCACCCCAGATGGGACTCGACGATGAAAATACCGTTGAATGACAAAGATAAAAGAAAAAAACTAAATAAAGAAACCCACCCCTGTGGCTAGTAGACCTATACTTTATTTTTGGGAAAAAGAGAACAGAGGACAACAAAATGGCTGCCTATTCAGAATCCTTGTTGTGGGAAATGGAAGGAGAATTAGTGGTGTCCCCTACTACAAATACAGTACCTTCTCACGAGTCTCCTCCCACAACATATTCACTGTTGGACATGGACCTCACTAGATTCTCAGAGTTGGCTAATCCCTTAACTCCTCAAACTGCTGTAAAAGACGACATCAATGGAAATGAAGGACCTCAACCTGTAACTTCTGACTTAGAGGAAAATAATTCTGGCTGTAGGATTCAACAGCAGCTTCAGAAAATGATTGAGGACCAACATCACCATCGCCAGGAGCTAAAGGATAACATGGAACAAATGACAGACAAAATCACAACTCATAATGAACAAGTAAACAAAGCCCTGACAAGCCTATTTCATGAAAAACAACAAGAAGTTGTCAAACATATGGATAAGCAGTTTGAATATCTGCAAACACAGCTCAATGCATCCATTAGCTGGCGGTTAAATCACTATCATACTGACCTGCTCAAGGATCTTTGTTCTGCTCTCACCCCAATGTCTGTTACCATAACTAACCTACATGAGGAGCTTTCCAAATGCAAGAAAACTATAGATACATTATCAGAAGAAATGACGGCAGCCAAAGTTAGCACCACCTTTGGCCATGTGAGTGTTCAAACCCACCCTGTGGTTTTACAGGAAGATAAGCTCCTGCCCATTCCAAACCGCCCCAGATTACAATCCACCGTACAGCCTGGACTGTCAGAGAACAATTTTGGGTCACCTGGGGAGTCTACCATTCATGAGGAAGTAAAGAGCAGGTTCATGGGAAAGAGTCCTGTTAAACTTCAATTTCCATCATTTGGGAAATTGAATGATACACCTGACCCTCTCCAATATCTGGAAAGGTGTGATGATTTCCTGGCTCTAAATCCGCTCACGGATGAGGAGCTTATTGCCACCCTGCGTAATGTGCTTCACGGGACTGCAAGAGATTGGTGGGATGTTGGCCGCCATAAAATTCACACTTGGAGAGAATTCCATGACCAGTTCCGTGCTGCCTTCCTGTCAGAGGACTATGAGGATGAACTGGCAGAGAGGGTGCGCAATAGAGTTCAGGGAGAGGGTGAAAGCGTCAGAGACTTTGCCTACATGTACCAGTCATTATGCAAGCGCTGGAAACCCGATATTGATGAAGAGGAGATCATAAAGTTGATTTTGAAAAACATCAACCCCCAACTGGCCAGTCAGCTGAGAAGTAGCAGAGTCACCTCTGTCGATGGACTTGTCCGCCTTGGTCAGCAACTGGAGAAGGACCGGGAGAACCAGATGCAATATGAACAAAGAAATAATTTACTAAGTAAAACACCTCAGCATGTTGCCTCTAAATCTGCTACTATGCCTCCTAACAGAGAAAACCCTGTCCGACCAAGCCAACCTAATCACAACCGACCCCCCCAAGTGTTCTGTTGGCGCTGTAAGGGAAGTCATGCCCCAGATTCCTGCCCGCACTGGAACTCTAACAGGGCTACTTCTCAGAAAACCCCATATCAACAACCAAAAACTCCCCATGATGGCCGTGCTACACTTGGGTTCCTAGGACCAACTACTCCTGCAAACACTTCTTCAATACCACCAGGGGGCACTCTTCCCTGTCAGTTGATAGTTCCATTGCACATTGGTCCATGGATGGGAACTGCAATTCTTGACACCGGTTCATCTTACACCCTGGTAAACGAAAAAATATGGAAAGGAATTAAAGGACAGCAAGATGCGCTCAAACCCTGGACAAGGGGACCCTTGTACTTGGCAGATGGCGAAGCGAGACAGCCTTTAGGATGGAGCGATATGGACCTCACATTAAAGACACAAACGGTTACATTACCTTGTGTCGTCCTGCCTGCTTCCAGTCTTGCTTTCCCTGCAGTGGTCGGGCTTGACTTCATTTTCTTTTCCGGCTTGCAGTTTGATGTATCAGAGAACAGTTACTGGTTTAAGTGCAATAAGAAGCGCCAGTATCAGTTCTTAAAAGAAAGTCAGAGTACAGGCTTTTCACCACAACTCGCCTTCTTCTCTGCTGTGCCTCCTGGTAGCGTGGTTGATCTACCACCATGCCCTGACCTCCTACAGGCTGCAACCCTCACTTCTCACCTAGACGATTTCGGAAAAAAACAACTGTTACGTCGACTACAAGCAAACTCTGATGTTTGTACAGAAAAACTTGGAAACACAAATATTCTGACGCACAAAATGTTCCTCACCCACAATATGCCCATCAAACAGAAGGCCTATCGTGTGTCCCCATCCAAACTTCAGGTCATAAAAGACCATGTAGAAGAAATGTTAGAAAAATACATTATTGAGCCATCTTCCTCTCCATATGCTGCTCCCGTTGTCCTGGTGCCTAAAAAACAGGATAGCAAACCAAGGTTTTGTGTGGACTACAGAAAGATGAATACAGCTACCCACACTGACGCCTATCCCTTACCAAACATCCAGGAAATACTAGAGTCATTGGCTGGATCTGTAGTATTCACTTCCTTGGACCTCAACAGTGGCTACTGGCAAGTTCAAATGGATAAGGATAGCCGAGAAAAAACTGCCTTCATATGCCCTTTTGGCCTGTATCAGTTCAAAGTAATGCCATTTGGACTTAAGAACGCCCCAGCTACTTTCCAACGGCTGATGGAGATAGTACTTCGGGACCTACAGGGAAACACATGCTTTGTATATTTAGATGACATCATCATCTATTCTGACACCTTCGAAAAACACACATCTGATATACAAGCGGTGCTAGACAAACTACGTGAGGCTAATCTTACAGTCAACATGAAAAAGAGTCAGTTTTTTCGAACCTCTCTGAAGTTTCTGGGCCATGTTGTTTCCTCTGTTGGTATTGAAGTTGACCCTGAAAAGACAAAGGCAGTACAGCATTTCCCTGTTCCCCAGAACATCAAGGAACTCCAAAGGGTTCTTGGGATGGCTGGATGGTATCATCGCTTTGTGCCTGGATTCTCACAGTTAACCGAACCACTCAATGCCCTTAAACGGAAAGGAGCCAAGTTCCTCTGGACTTCTCAATGTCAGACTGCTTTTGAGGTTCTAAAAAAACATCTGGTTTCACCGCCAATCCTGGGTCATCCTGACTTTAAACTCCCCTTTATCGTCTATACTGACGCCAGTGATGTCGGTTTGGGGGCAGTCTTGGCTCAACAGACTGGTCTCGGTACAGAGCAGGTCCTGGCTTTTGCCAGCCGAACTTTAAACCAGGCAGAGTGGAACTACTCGACCACAGAGCAAGAATGCCTCGCTGTCGTATGGGCCCTAGAGAAGTGGAGGTACTACTTGGAAGGCAGACACTTTACAGTAGTGACCGATCATTCCTCACTTGTCTGGGTTTTCAAAACGCAAAAAACCAGCACTCGACTTATTCGTTGGGCTCTCCGTCTCCAGGAGTTTTCCTTCACTGTGGAGTACCGTAAAGGAAAATACAACACAGTTCCAGATGCGCTGTCAAGAGCTCCTGTGGATGATGCCCAGACACAACCTGCCACCTATGCTGCTGTGCTGCTCTCCAAGAGGGACACCTATAGAAACCTCCAAATTACTGATGAGGACATCTGGAAAGCCCAGCAGGAGGATTCTGTCATCCAGACTCTGTACGATGCAATCATGGAAAAAGGAGAAGTCGTTGAAAACGCAACTACCAAGTTTACTGTTTTGGAGGACAAGGTATACAGAGTAGTGCACTTAACTCACAAAACGTTATACCAGGTGTATATTCCATCTTCACTACGCCAACAACTACTCTACCATTATCATAATGATCCTGTGTCCGGCCATTTCGTAAGATATAAAACGTATAAAAGACTACAAGCCCTGGTGTATTGGCCTAAAATGAGCATTGATGTGAGAGAGTATGTACGTTGTTGTCAGGTTTGCCAGCTCTACAAACCTCAGACTCGAAAACCTCCAGGGAAACTTCAGCAGACTGTGGTACATGGACCTTGGGAGATGTTAGGAGTTGATCTCATGGGACCCTTCCCAAGAAGCTCTAGTGGTAACCTCTATCTCATTGTCTTTGTGGACTACTACACCAGATGGGTTGAGATGTTTCCACTTCGTAAAGCAACAGCAGAGGCAGTATCCCAGATATTAACAAAGGAGATTCTGACTCGCTGGGGTGTACCGACCTTCATCCTCTCGGACCAAGGTCCCCAGTTTGTTTCAGCTGTTTTTGGAGAAACATGCAAGCGGTGGAACCTTCAGCAGAAACGGACCTCACCGTACCACCCTCAAACCAATCTGACTGAGAGAGTTAACCGGAATGTGAAAGCTATGATAGCTTCCTATGTGGAAGAAAAACACAAAGCTTGGGACAAATACTTACCAGAATTCCACTTTGCACTGAATTCAGCGGTGCATGAGTCCACAGGAGTCACCCCTGCAGAGCTAAACCTTTGTCGTCCTTTGAAAGGCCCATTGGATGTCGAGCTAAAGCCCCATCTCTGTGATCCTGACACCTCTGCATACACTACAGCTAAACAGATAGCCGAGTTTCAGAAAATGGTAAACGGCAACATGGAAAAAGCAAGGCAGAGACAAAAAATAAACTATGACAAAGGAAGAAGAGATGTGGATTTCTCAGAGAAAGATCGTGTGTGGATAAAAGCACATCCTTACTCAAGGGCTGATAAATCCTATATGGCCAAATTGGCACCTAGGTGGAAAGGTCCCTATCGTGTCATCAGGCAAGTCGGACCTCTAAACTTTGAGGTGGTCCTAGAAGAGACTGGAGAGAACATTCGTGTTGTTAATGTGGCTCAAATCAAACCATGCTTCCCCACTGCTGAAGAGATGGACAGAAAGCAACATCAGCGTATCCTCAAGATTTTTGAAGAGGAAAGCGATGAAGAGGATTTTGTGGGTTTTCCAGCTTAAAGTTGGAACAACAATATCGGAAATAAAATAAGGAGGGATAAGGGAAATAAAAAAGCCTTCCTATGTCAGGCTTCTCTCATGGGGGAAGGAGTGTAACAACCGGTGTTTATGTGACCGGTAGTCACTCACGGTAACGCCCACCCAGCCAGTGATTCGCTGTTGGTTGGCGCCTCATTTCCTTTTCCCCCTATTTAGTTAGACGGAGCCGGAAGGAAAAGGTGTGTGTGCAGCAAGAGGGATCGGCGGAGCAACACGCTCATCTGTTAGCAACACGCTCATCTGTTAGCAACCAGCAGTTAGGTCGTTTACAGTCCGTACCGTTTGTCTGGTCCACCGTCATCCGGCATCATACCCTTGCTTCACGTTCCTGGATTATTGCATACAAAGCTGAAAGGAGCCGCTCATCTCACAAAACCTTAAAAACCAGGACTGGATTGCTCAAACCGACTGACATTCTCCTGTGGTAATTGACTGTTTTATTTATTTTGAAGGACACCCAGAGTGGAACGTTTTGGATTTACATTTTGAACTGTGGGAAGACAAATTTGTTCGTATTCAAAAATACACTTACTACTTGTGATTATGATTTTGAGTTGTGTCTTTTCTTATATTTTAATGTCATTCAATGTGGGGTGTTTATAGAGAGATATATACACCTTTGTGCAGATTTACAAAAACTGACTGACTAAGCCAAATCTGAAACGTCAGGAGAGAGACCTGACTGGCACCCCAAATAAGTAAACTGTTACACTATGTCTGTGCTCTCCAAATTTGAACAGTTCATTTTAGTTTTGCTGAGGCTGAGACTAAATCTCCCTCTTAAAGATTTGGCTTTCAGGTTCAACATCTCTCTCTCCACTGCTTCTAGAATTTGGCATAAGTTAATTGACATACTTCACGAGAGTACAGAATTTATAATTGAGTGGCCAGAGCGACATGTACTTCAAGCTACAATGCCAATGGGATTCAGACAGGCATTTGGATGTAGAGTTGCTGTGATTGTTGACTGTTTTGAAGTTTTTATTGAGAGGCCCTCTAATTTACTAGCTAGAGCACAAACATGGTCCAACTACAAGTATCACCATACTGTTAAATTTCTGATTGGTGTTGCTCCCCAAGGCTATGTTACCTACATATCTTGTGCCTGGGGAGGAAGAGTTAGTGATAAACAGATCACAATACAGAGTGGGCTCCTAAAAAACCTGTTACCTGGAGATATTGTCCTAGCAGACCGTGGGTTCGATATTGCCGATAGTGTGGGATTTGACTGTGCTTCACTAAAGATGCCTGCATTCACCAGGGGGAAAAGTCAGCCGTCAGCATACGAGGTGGAAGAGACAAGAAAAATAGCTAATGTGCGTATTCATGTTGAAAGAGTCATAGGATTAGTCAGAAGAAAATATCAGATTCTGCAAAGCAGGGCTGTGCCCATAGAGCACATGCTAACAAAACTAGGTGAGGCACTAGCATTAATTGACAAGATTGGGGTTATTTGCTGTGCCTTGTCTAATCTGTCAGTGTCTGTCGTCCCATTGGAGTAAAGTCATGGAGCTGTAGTCTTGTAAATAAGAAACCATGTATTATTCAGTATCATTTAATCTTTTCAGTAAACATCTTTTTGTGTTCAAACATCTTGTGTTCAAGTCTTTTTGTGTTGAAAATTGTGTAGCCCTACTCAATATGCAACTTTCATCTACATTCAGGCTTAATTCATTCAACAATATTCTAGAGATGACAATTGGTCAGGTGACGCTCCCATGTATGGCCATTGAGGGTTATTGTAAATGTAAATAAGAAACCATGTATTATTCAGTCTTAGTATCATTTAATCTTTTCAGTAAACATCTTTTTTACAATAGCAATATATCACACAGCCCTACTTCCTCTAGTGAGTGTGGTCAGTGAATATGAAGGTGCTGTAATGCAGGTTAAAGAGCTGCCACTGTGCAAATGTTACGTTCCCTTGTAAATATAGGGGTACAAAGGGAAGTAGCGACACAAAACATAACCGGCCGAGAGAAAAAGGAGAGGAAACTGATCTCTGACGCCATAAAGTGGTCTTTTAATTAACACAACGAAAAAGGGCTCACCGCCAACTTGTCAAACAAAGCTTAAGATAAGGGGAGAGCGACTGCAACCTTCCTCATGTCCTATATGGAGGCGCTGATTGGAGATTGGGAGCACCTGGGGAGATCAGAGGGAGAGAGAAAAAGACACACACCCAAACACCAGCACCCACTACGGCACGTAATAATAATGCAACAAGGAGAGAACCACAATTTCCGGGACCAGGACAGACCACAGGTGCTGGTAATCACGCCTTCTCTCCCTCCTGATCATCTTGCAACTGAAACTGAAAAATTGAACAGCAGACAGGGAGAGGAGGCTTTTAGTCACCTGATAGTTATGCACTAACATGTTCTTGTGGAAAAAAATGAGCACACCAACTCTTTATGACTTTTACCTTTCCCCTTGTAAGTTGCTGTCCCAACACTTCAGGGAGAACAAATAGTCTGAAGAAACGCTCAACTCTGGGAATGATGTTGTCCCACAGGTCCACATCACGCACAATTCTCTCTACAAAGAGGTCATTTTTAGTCCAGACAACAAAGTCGCAGTAGTCAACATCAACGAGGTGGAGCTGAGCCTGTACTTGATGGTAGTAGGCATGTCTCCTGTCCAACTTCACAGTGCCCCCATCGTTGACGAGACAGAAGCCCTGTTCTCCAGCACACAGGCGAAGATTGGCCTCCTCTTGTTTGCTGTGTGGGCACTAAAAGTTCAATGAAAAGAAAAGTAATATATTGTACTGTAAATAAGTGTCTGCAGCTCAAAATGTATTGGGAGAGGATCCCCAGACTCAGGATCACGTCACAATCCTATACTTACCCGCTTTACTGTAGCACAATACTGAACAAATAACTTACCTTTATCTCACAGATACCAGTTCCATGGCAGGTGCACGTGACACCTCCGTCTGGCGACGCTCCCATGTATGGCCATTGAGGGTTCAGCCAAAGCCCGCTGTCTTTACAGCTGAAACCCTGGTGGTGCAGACTTTGTACTCCTTCATACTGCTTTCAGGCAGTTGCCTCGTATTTGCATCCATACCTGTCTCTCACACAGACACACACACACACACACACACACACACACACACACACACACACACACACACACACACACACACACACACACACACACACACACACACACACACACACACACACACACACACACACACTGCTCAAAGTCTTGAAAAACTGCATATACCTCTCTGATCCTCGCTCCAATTTTGAACCCTGGACTGTGGGACGCTGAAATGTGTGCTTCTCACCTGTCCTTCCAGCAATGGCATCATCCAGTTTTTGCTTTTTGGATTTTGCGGATGAAAAGTCTATCATCGCAACTGGAGCATCAGGAATCTGCACATGTGAGAGACAGACCAACATGTATGTGAACATACATGTAGGTGCAGTGTAACAATGAGACAGGCAAGGACGGCATGAACAGCTGACTGACCACTGGGGTCTGAATACCTTTTTGACATGTGATGGCATTAGCCACTTGCACTTCTCAGTGGTGCAGGATGCAGTCTCTCTCATCTCCACACCTGCTTCGATTGCAAACAGAACTGCTCCAACATGTGAGCAGGAATCTGACAAACTGTATAGACAGAGACATACTAGAATAACTAGATTGATCGTAAAAGCTAGTAATGGTATAACATGAATATTATAGCAGGCATTATTTTGTCTGAGCTTAAGTGTTGTGTCAAATATGCTTTAGGTTGGGATATTTATTTTATGACTTACCCAGCCATACAGTTACAGTGTGCTGTAACAACCTCCATCTTCTTTAGCTACAATCCACGTTTTTAAATGGTGTTTCTCCAGACCTCTGGGAATGGTTGACCTACACAATTGAAGCTCCAGTTCACAACTTGCGAGTTGGTAACATACATTTAACAACATCACAAGCAACACATAACCAGATGGTCTTGGTAAAGAGGTTGTTTTTAATATTAACCTCAACATAGAGTGATATAAACAACGTGCAGGCTGTTCAAAGGCTCTGTGCTGTCTATACACACAAAACACAATATATCCTAAGCTAAACACATAACAAACATACACATATATACACACACAACACACTCACAGGCCAGTTAATGCTGAAGGCAAGGCGACAGCCGTAACACTGCCTTACATGAGTCCATGTAGCTAAAGTTAGCTAGCTAGAGGTCTCCTAATAATGCTACTTAGAGGTAAGAAGGTATAGGTAGTTAACACTCACCCGGGCAAAAACAAGGCGACATTTGTTTAATGCCTCTTTGGTGCCGAGGTCATTCACCCATCCACACACGAAGTAGTTGAAAGCTTCCAGGCTTTTATACGCTTTCATCTGGCTAGCCGTGTAGTAAAGGAGGTATGAAGGACGAGGTAGCTGGTGATATCCATCGCCTGGACAGCGGGCAAATCGGATAAATCACAAGAAAAGTCGTTTTTTTTCAGCTGATACGGATCGTATCCGATGTGTGCTGTGATTTTTTCACGATATCTGCGGCGTGCAGGTTCATTTAATTGTTTGACATAGTCGGTGTCCTCCATGATTCCTGCGTTGATGAATGATTGCGTTTTCACTTCCTGACCTCCACTTGAATTTCGCGCGTCATAGAAGTCACGTGACTGAAACCAAGCTATTGCCTCGGACGGCCAGCGAGGCAGCCCGAGGCCTGAGCGAGGACGCTTAGGGACGCTTAAACGGGGCTACCCCGTTGCAGTGGAAATGCGCCATAAGTTAATAAAATATGACCATACATTGCATGCAGTAACAAAAGAGAAGAAAAAAAACTCCCGCCATTTGTGGTTTGAATTTTCCGGAGAACTTTTGCAACACAAACGTTCCACTTTGAGATATAACTTAAAGCAATATAAAATACTGTCTTACAGGTTTAAATCATTTTTCAAGTGAGGCAGATATTAAATCTAGGCTAGCTAACAAGAGCTCAAATCAAACTAACACACCATGCGACACAAAGAGCATTAGATGCAGAAATTAATAACAAATCATTTAAATACTGTGCAAAGGCAAGACGTGACTTACCGCGGTAGCGCGGTCAAATTCCGGCAGTGAGACTCGAGGGCACGGTGGGCAAAGTATACTTCTGGAAGTTTGAGTGATTTCATCCGAGAGGAGCTATAATGGCGGACTCAAATGAACGAACGCGGGTGAGAGCAGTGAGGCACGTCGGGGGCGGAGCACATACGTGATGACGTCAGACAGATTCAGTAAAAACATTTGAGTACAATCCCCAATATGACCCAAAGTGGATGAATACTGTATACACAATATTACAAATCAGTTCATAGTCATCAGAACATTTGCGGTGAAATAACTTTTATAAATGTTTGGGTTAAAACAACCCATATTCTTCAAGAAGCTTGTACTGTTCGGTCTTACAGTGTAGTTAGCATTCTTTCTTTTTATTTATGCATATTTTACTAATCACACCCCTTTTAAACTGTTTTTTGTACTGTCCTATTGTACACATTGGAATGATTTCTTACTTTATCTATATTAAGGGGTGCTCTCACACACACACACACACACACACACACACACACACACACACACACACACACACACACACACACACACACACAGGCTGTGTGCTCCTCCGTGGCGATGACGGCTTGCGTTAAAAAATAATAATAAACATATTTGTAAAGTGGGAGGACACAAACGGGATTTCGAAAAGTGCAGGGGACATGTCCCCCCTGGAGATTACGCCATGCGTGTGTGTGCGTCAAGTGGAATAAATATATATGCAAGTTGCAACACACAGAGTAAAACTCTGGCCCTCATGTGTTGGCTGGCATGATAGGCTGTTCAATGGGGCTGATGTGTAGATTCTGCCAGAAGGAAAATCAGCGGGGAGGTGCCACATTGCTTTTCTTCCCGACTGCAACGCAAGAACGTGATTGGTCGATATTCTTTGGGTGGGTGGTGGGAGGAGGGGTGTTAGATAGATATAGAGTTGTAGTAAGTAGATAGAGTTCGCTATGATTTAAGTTTTGTTTATGCATGGGGTAGATTCTTCTAATTACATTTCCTTTTTTGTTTTGTGTATTTTATACATTTTGGATTTTCTTGGTGAGCTATTTTTAGAACGTGCCCGGCGGGCGCCTCACGTTGCCCCTGCAGGGGGCTGATGCCCCTTTCACACCAACGCGTTTTCAGCTCCGGCTCGGAGCTGGAGCCTGAAAAGTGCCGGTTTTTCCTGTTCACACCGCAGCGGCGCCGCCTCTTAGCTCCGGAATCCGGTTCACTTCCAGCTCCAAATTGTCGGTCTAGACGGCAAGAGCTTCGGAGCTAGTAAAGGCCCTGACACACCAACCCGATTTTGGGAGTCAGAGGCCGTCAGAGGCTGTCGGGCATTCGCGGCGCCGTAGTCAGGTTGGTGTGTCCCGCACCGTCTGCCGTGACCAGTGGCGTAGCCATCATAGGGCCAGGGTGGGCCCAGGCCCACCCAGTTTACTCATTGGCCCACCCTGAGAAAGCTTCGGTGTCATTTAAAAAAAAAAATGTTTTTTATTTTTTTTAATTATTTTATTATTATTATTATAAAAAAAAGTATTCACCCATTGAGAATATCCAAGAATTCAAAGTGAAATTCAAGTGAACAAATATCGAGTTTAATTAATGTTGTATGTGTTTTATCCTCTGAACCGAACTCATTTACAGTAAAAACTGATTGTTGGTTCCGGCGCGCGCCATAATAACGTGAGAGAGGCAGAGAGCTGCCTGAAAAATAAATGATGGCTCAAAGTTCACTAATGAACTTTGTTTTTTTTTTAAAAAGCCAAACTCCAAGAAGAGCCCTCACCTAGCAGCGATCTATACAATCATTTTCTGATAACGATGAAATAGCCCCGCCTCCCTCTCCCCACCTCTCCCTCTCCCCACCTCTCCTGCTGCTGGGCTGTCAGAAGAAAAACAATGTTAACGGAAACTCTGCTGCACGGTTCCCTTGTCCCTTGGAAAAGGTGGAGAGGTGGGTGTTTTTCATTTGCTGGTGGACAGTTCGGAGAGATATACACAGGGTTGGGTTGTAACGGAATACATGTAACGGCGTTACGTAATCAGAATACAAAAATCAAGTGTATTCAGCTGGCGTTACATTTGAAAAATGAGTAATCTGATTACACTTTCGTAAACCTGAAGTGAATACATTTTGGAATACTTATTGGAATTATTGGTAGAAAAGTTTCCTCAGAAAATGTAATATTCATTGCCGGCAGAACCAGGACGAAATGACTGAGGGGGCTGATAAAAAATACGAGGGGGCGATTTTTTTTTCACAACAACGAAAAATCCTGGCAATGTAATGAATTGACACACCAAGCGTTTTTCCTTCTCACTGCTATTCTGGATTGACCCCTCTCATTCTGTTCTTTTCCTCTGATCTTTAACGATAGATAGTACATTATCAGATGGCTGCACTTTGGTTAACAGATTAACATTGATTTCCTCAATGTATAAATTGACAGGCTCTGTAATTATACCATAACCGTTTCTCCTCTATCTTCTTATCAGATTTACTATCTACTCTATATCAGGATTAAAAAACAAATAATCTGGGGATTTTTTATTTCCAGGATTGAATGTTCAAATCAAGGCCTAAAACCTGGCATTTCATAACAAAGTGACTAATATATAAACCAAATGTAATATTAGATCAAATACTACACCAAATGGACAGTCCCCTGGTTTGTCTCTAACTGCCATGAGAAAAATCAGATCAATGTTCCAAAATCCATCACTAGATGTCGCTCATTGTCCCGATACGGTCAGAGCCGGCCCGACCCATTAAGCGATATAATCGACATAATCATATATAATACATTAACCGTACTTTACCTGAACCTCATCATGACACTAGAGGACGGCAGGACTGACGGCAGGATTGTAATTTCCCGTGTTCAGTGAATTCAAAGGCAAGACACCACCAGACCAACCAGAGAGTTGAATGGAAATGTAATTGCTATAGCAACTCCAACAATAGACCTATCGCTAAACCACGCCCCAAATAGAATTTGTCCAATCATATCACAGCGAAAATCCCTCCTGACAGAAAACTCGGACATCACCAGAAAAGCCGTTTGTGGGGCGCATCAAACCACTGTGAAGAGTTCAGTTTCTATGTTTATTATCTAGCTAATATCTGATGGTGAAACGCTGTGCGTGGGGTACCTGTAATTTCGGACACCAGGTACCCTGAAAGACTGGATGGAGGAGTATATTTCGTACCTTTTCCGAAGCCCAAAAGAAAACTCGACAAATGCAAGCGGTGGATTATGCTGTGTCGTCAACCACATACACAACTGAATGTGAAGACAATTATCAAGGACACTTATGTTTGCTCAAAGGTAAGGTCAATTCATAAAGACATCATATTTGACGGTATGTATTAGAAACGTAGACCAAACTATTAGTTTGCTAACGATTGACTTTGACTGCCAACTAGCTAGCGTATATCCAGCCCAGCTAGCTAACGTTAGCTGCCAACTTGTTAGCCAGCTAACTAGCTACAGTGTTATCAACATCAACGTTTGCTGTCTGACTTTTCGTCCTCGCTAGTTAGCTGGTGTTTTTAGCTAACTTTTGCTAACTGTCTTTTCACCTCAAAGCACTTCAGAGATGGGAAGCCAACTCTGGAATATCAGATCCCATCCGGGCTCTCGTGTGTGCTGCTCCGAAAAGACACAGACCCTCACCCAAAAAAAGGTAACGCTACAGTCAGCCAGGTGCATAACAGTGAAAATGATGACCAACAAGGACAGTTATAGTTATAGATTTAATGTAGTGACCACCACTGCTAACATTCAACATCATATTATCATTTCAATGGTTACACAACAGTCACCACTACACACGACAGGCAACAAGATTAGATATTTTATATAAAGAAATACATGGCTACCTTTTTACTCTTGCTTTTAACTGTTAACTTTCATCTGCTGTTGCTTTTATTAGCTCTTGCTTCTATTTTAATGTTATTTTAACTTGAACTCCTCCCGCGGCCATTGTCAAGAGTCATTCACGGTCGGCTTTGTTTGTCCGAGTTTTCAAAGGGGGCGTGGCTTAGCGATAGGTCTATTGGCCTAGCAACGGCTTAGCAACCCCATTGTTTTGTTATGAAAATGCATCTATATATATTTATACACATTCTCGCGAGATCTATCAGGGGTCGTTGTAAGTTAAAGCGTGAACTGTTACTTGGCTAATGTTGTTATAATTCTCAGTATGTGAACACAGATCGAAAATGGAAAGATTTCTCACAAGTCGCTTGCCAGTGTAAACGACCGCAATCTCCAACGGAGCCGGACATCCGTGTGTGGGTGTGTCTGTCTGTTTGCGGTGTGGTTAAATGCCACAGCATGCCAGTTGAAACAGTGAACGATCGCGATTGTGTACTTGTATGCTTAGGGTGTAACGGTATTACATTACATGTCACTTGTTAAACACTTTTATCCAAAGCGACTTACATACTCAATACTGTGGGAAATCCCCACAGGAGCAATTTAGGGTGAAGTGTTTTGCCGAGGGACACAACGACATGCTGACTGCAGTGGGGTTTGAACCTGTGACCCCTTGATCCGAACACCAACACTCAACCCACTGCACCACACGCCTATTATACACAAATATTGTAGGAGCCCAGAAACAGTGTTCAAATTTTGCTTTTACCAACTTATGTTGGTTGTGCTTACCTTGCAAAGTAATGTTATAAGTGTCAAAGGAATGTTTTAATGTAAATATTAATGATATTATTGTAGCGTGTCCAAGTTAATAGTTATGTCAGTTATCAGATGTGCACAGTTTAGTACATTTGTAAAGTTATTTAGGCAATGTTGTTTGTGGGAGTTAGTGAGAGACCGCCCCTTCCAGGTGTGTGTGTGTGTGCGTTTTCCGGTGTGTGTGGAGGGAGTATGAGACGGTAGGAGTTGTGTTCGAGTGTGGGGAAAAGTCATAATGAGTGTTATTGATTGGTTCTGTAAGGTGTGGCTGTGGCCGTCAATAGGCCTACCAGAAAATAAAGAGAACATTTTCAACATTGAAGGCTCGTGATCTGTGATTTTGAATAGCTACAATATGAACAGGCTCGTGCTTGGCCCACTGGTATTGTTTGTTTATTTATTTTGAAAATTAACTAGCAACGCCGTGCTGTCATATAGCAACTGCTAAGCTACTGCAGCAAAAAAAATCCTGGCGCCGCCCATGCTGCCTGCCCACATATCTGATCTAAACGTGTGTTGGGGGAAATAATTATTTAAAGTTATTTAATAATTGTGACATTTATTTTACTTTTCGATGGATGAATGATGCTCAAAGTGAGGGGGCAAAGAATACAACTGAGGGGGCAATGCCCCCTTTTGCCCCCTTGTGGCGCCGGGCCCGGGCAGAACTGTGTGCACACTGCACACTGCACAGCGCTGCAGCATGTCTGTGAGCGAGAGAGAGATGCAGCGTGTCTGTGAGGCCCCGCCCCCGCACGCAGATGAGAAAGAGAGATCTCTTTTAAAATATAATGAAAGTTAGAAACGGAGATGGTTAGATAAAAATGTGCAAGATAACGTTTATGTAGCATTTCTTTATTGTCGAAATGATGACATTTATAACGGGATGAAATCAAAGTGAATGGCCTGCTGCTGCTGAATGCATGGGGCAAGTGACTGGAAACAGTTTAAAAAGTTATTACATCGTTTCAGATAATAATAATGATAATTCATTCTATTTAGGGGCGCCTTTCAAAGCACCCAAGGACACCTTACAATTCACAACATATTCTAAGGAAAGGTTTTAAGACAGTACAAATGACACCAAGATGTTGTGTTTGTGCTCTTGATAAGCCATTAAAACAGTAAAATGCGTGTCTCCTGTTCACCAAAACATACCCATCTGTTATGGAAAAAGAAAGTATTCTAAAAGTAATCTGCCACCGGTACCGGCGGGGATTGTTGTTAGCTTCTGATGCGCAGAAGAAAAATCTGGCCCACCCTATTTTTTACAGGCCCACCCTAAAGTACATTTCTGCCTACGCTACTGGCCGTGACACGCCTTATTTGGACTGCCTGACCCGATGCATGGCCGATTCATGTGTCAGGCAGTCGGACCAAGCAATCACTCTGATTGGCTGTTCAGCTAGCGAATCAGAAGCGAAACGGAAGTGAGGGACGTAAACAAACGATTTAAGAAGTCACACACAGACCAGTGTTGCCAACTTGGCGACTTTGTCGTTAAATTCGGCGGCTTTCCAAACCCTCCGGCTACTTATTTTTGTCAAAAGCGATTAACGACTGATCTAACGACTTGGTGTTATTAGGGACTTTTCTGGTGTTTGGAGACTCACGTATTGTTCTGCAGTTAACGAGCTGCCGTGAGCCCCTCAGCCCTCCCATAGTACTGACAGGCGCGCAGACTCACAGTTGCCTCCCGCAGCAGGCAGCTCAGCTGCAGTCAGAGCAGAGAGGAGACAGCCACACTCTCCCGCGTCGAGACAGCTTCAGTCACTTAATCACCTCGTCCACTGTGTGTGTGCCTCTCTGTGACAAGCTAAACATCCACGTAGGTCATCATGTCACAGTCTAAACTGTATTCACAAAAGTACAGAAAGAAGTGGGAATCAAACCCTGAGTTTAAAGGATGGTTGAAGCCATTTATTGGAGATGACACACGGGCATACTATACTGCCTTTATTGTAAGGGATATTTCTACTAAAAACTACTCAAACTATTTCTACTTTCTACTATAATACATGATAAAATATGTCTTGATTATATTTTGTAGTGTTCGGAATCTTCAAAGTTAACTGAAGTTATCAAATAAATGTAATGTAAAACGGAATCAAACCATAAACAAGGTGGCCTGTTGGGATTACTATATATATACACTGAACAAAAATATAAACGTAACACTTTTGTTTTTGCTCCCATTTTTCATGAGATGAACTCAAAGATCTAAAAAAAAATGTATATACACAAAATAACCATTTATCTCAAATATTGTTCAAAAATCTGAAAAAATCTGTGATCGTGAGCACTTCTCCTTTGCCGAGATAATCCATCCCACCTCACAGGTGTGGCATATCAAGATGCTGATTAGACAGCATGATTATTGCACAGGTGTGCCTTAGGCTGGCCACAATAAAAGGCCACTCTAAAACGTGCAGTTTTGCTTTATTGGGGGGGTCTGGGGGGGTCCGAAAAGGGGTAAAGCCACTGTTGATACCCAGTAGAGGTGTCTTGCCCCCACCTGTAAGGACACATAGCCTCTATAACACCCTCACCACAGCAGTCACAGGAAACATAGCCATCACATGAAACCCCCAGGTATGGCATAGTTTGGCAGATGCGGAAGCCAGCCTTTGCGGCTTCTCTGTCACCCTCCAGGATGGCTTTACATCACATCGGAACAGGTAGGTATCCGATGAAGGTAGTTTATGATGGAGCACAACTCCAACAAAGCCACTTGTAAAAAAGTTGTGTGCCTCCAGGGACCGATAGTTCTTTTGGCGTGTGTGTGTAAATCCCTGCGTGATAACGTACCGAGTCGTCAATAACCAATATGTATATGCAGTTCATGATGGCTATTGTGCAATAACAACCATTGTGTGATGAACAAATTCACTAAAACGTGCTAATTTCCTTGTTAGACATATAAATTATGTGAGGTTTAATTCATCAGTTAACGTGATTTTGCCTCTTACCGGGTGATTCAAGCAGGTAGCAGAAGATATCAGGGAATGAAACTTCAGGCCATTCAGTCGGATCATTCGTCCACTCTTTAATAAGATATGGACAAGAATCCGATCCTATTAAATACAAAATGTTAAGGTATCTATCCCTGGAAATGGGCTGCAATGAATCAATGTATGACATGTTTGTTTAACATTTAAAATCCGCGCGCTTACAGTGCTGAGGGAAAGGATTGTTTTCCCCCTCGAAATGCCCCGCCCCCAACTGTGACGCGACGCCGACTGTATGTATGGCATTAGTTTATCATTACCGGGCGGAGCCCCCGAGACAAACAGCAGCAACCAGCACGTTGCAAAAGTCTCAATAGTAAACTGTGCCGCCGAAACATAATTTCAGCCAATCAGCGCCGTCAAATATTTTGGTCACGAGGGCGCTCACGTTGGCGCCCACGTTGCTTACGTGACGTGAGTTGTTTTTTAGACTCGTGAGTGACCAAAGTGACGCAGTATTTAGAATGGTGTGCAGGTGGAGTCGCCGGACCTCGGTCCGCACCCAATTCCGTGCAAGAGCTACTCTCCAATCCTTTCCAAAGGAGAAGTTTGGGAGATAGATTGATACTTAAAGACCTTGGACCGGACCAACCCGATTTGTATTTCACAGCAAGCTCGTGAAAAAGACAAAACGTATCAACGAGGCTAGCTGGATGCAAACGATGCAAACAGGTAAATGCTATCTTTTGTTTCTCATGCTTGCTCTTCAAACAGCCGGGGACAGGCAGATCTGTTCAGAAACTAGACAAAAGTTAAACAAGTACAAACCACAGACTGTCTGTGTCATGGAGAATACAGTCGCTGGTTTATTCATGTCTGTATAGGCCGTTGTTGTGAGTGTGGACGGTCGGAGCATATATAACGTTAGCTTAGCCAAGCTCCATTCAGAAAACAAGCATTCTAAAAGGTTTTTTGCCTGCCGTCTGTCTGCAGACTTGTCAAAGCATTAATTCATGGTTTTTACTAACCGGTATCAGTATGTTGTTACGTCGGCATCATTTAGAAACGTGTATTACAATTTAATCACGGTAAAATATGTTCATTTTGTTGTAGTTGTAGCTCCCGAGCCAGCGCGTCTTGTTTGAATGATGCGAGTAAACACAGCTGGCAGCCGCGGTGAAACTCGAGCGACTTGAGCGATGCGATAGGAGCGTTTAGAGCGAAGCGAATATTTGCATCGCGTCCGGTCTGAACGCAGCATTAAAGCGAGCTCCGCGCTGCACTGGAAACGCGCCATTACATCACCAGAAGTCTTAATTTAAGGGGTAATTTCTCCCAAAAAAATTTTTTTTACTCACTATATCAAAAGCCCCACCAAAAATATTTTCCACCAGCCGCCACTGATGCTGGGTAACTAACAAGCAGGATTTAGATTGATTATGTGTTTTTATTGTTATTTTGGTTTTTATCCGCTGAACCTGACCGTGTCAGCCATCCTTAGTCGGCTTTTTCTGTATGATATGACTTAACTGCTAGCACTAGTAGAAATGAGGTGGCGTTTGTGATAAATATTTCATTTAATATTTCATTGAATTTTGGGATATACTAACATTTCATTATAGGGCAGTAACAGTGTTGCGTGACGACATGAGGTCAAACTTTTTGGTGTCCAATGTTCAGTCACTGTATTGGTAAGCAACAATTTGTTTTGGCCAAAATGTGTTATTCACACTCCTGACTCCAGTTTGATGTGCTGCATTCTCCTCTGAGTGGTCCTGATTTCAGGCAGAGGTCATGGCTTGGAAGGTTTTATATTCTGTAGTGTCTCAACAGAACCTAATATGAATTGCTTTATTGTCTCGTCGCTGGATCACCTCCCCCTGGCAAAGTGGCCTCGTTATTGTTGACAAACCTGTTTTTGTTGCTGGTTCAACAGGAGCTTCTGTAAATAGTTTTGTAAATAGTTTGAATATTTATCATAGTAATCATTTTTAGTCTCCCACTCTCTCAATTTAATTTATCGTTTCTTTGCCCCACCATGTTGTCCAAGGGCACTAATACACTTTAGATTAATCAAAATTGTGTTTTTTGGCTGAATTAATCTTTTTCTGTTGAACCCTAACCCTCTTTGTTCTCCTTCTCATTCATTTTACTTTGTTTTGTTCTAACACACATCCCACATCACATCACTTTTTCCATACATTGTTCTTAATACTTGTTCACACATTTGTTCGTCCCTTTTACTTTGTTCTTCCTGTTGTTCTTGTTCAAACACATATATCAATTGTTCATCCACTGTTGTGGTAAAATGATATTCATAGTCTTAACATGATCCATGACCCATGCTAACATGAACACAAACGTTTCCCTCCAAAAATGTAAAACGTATCTAAGTAATAGGCTACCAAGCTTTCCGTTGTCACCCTGCCTCTCCAAATGCAAAACTGTCAATAAAAAGTATGCAATAATGCAATTACAGCTGAAAAAGTACTTGGGTGTGTGTGTTTTTTTTATATATATATTTACCATTCAATAACGCAATCGCTGCTGTCTGTCTGTCCCATAGAAGAACATGACAGCGCAGCGCAACTATACTACGGACGTGACTGCCCTGGCAGTGACAGCAACATAGCCTGCTTGTGCTACCACACTTTCCCCTCAAAATATCGTTAAATAACGAAACTTATAAAAAGTGCCAATCCATACAAAGTATAACCACATCATGTAAATATGAAAGCAATCTTTAAAAAATAACAGCGTTGGTTTAATCTATGACTATTTTGACCATGTTTTTGCTGTTTTTGCCATAGAGAAGCATTGCAACGGAAGTGCGTTTTGAACTATCCCGGCATACATAAACCACGTGACCGGCTGGCGGCGACATCAAAGAGTGTCGTAACTCTTATCTCTCTCGGGCTCTGGACTGTATCTTATTCTGGTTGGTTGGGAACCCTCACCCCGTGTGATGTCTCCGGTTTGAGACCCCTCTGATTGGCCACTGTAAATGCCACTCGTCATCTCTCTCAACAGCGCTTTTATTATTGTTGTGAGACTCCCGCAGGCATGGCGGACAGAGCGAAGCGATCCAAGGTCTGGGTGCACTTTAAAAAATGTAGTGGCGATAGTGCAAGGTACTGTAGCGATCCTGATAGGCTACTCAGGGTGTCACTTAGGCATCCCCCGTCTCTCTGCCAATCATAGAGCTGCACCGTGATGGTGGCTGAGGTGCGGGCCTGTGGTTGGTGGAGCGGACGGGGAGTTGTGACGTAGACAGTGCTATATATTGTGGTTGGTTTAGGAAATAAGTTAGTGTGCGGTAGAACCATAGACTGTATATATAAATGGACGTAGGGTCCGTGACGTCGCCCATAGGATTCTGCAGTTGCCGTGAAGCCCTTAGTAGGCGGAGTCGGCCACTAACGGCTCGACAGTGACGTTAGAGTTCAACTCCCGCCTTCTCCAAATAAGGGCAAAGAGGCGGAGCCGAGGCGGGACCTGCTGCCACCGAGCCGAAAGTTCCAGAGCTAGCTGAAGCTACGAAGCTAAGCTAACATTTACGTTTCTAAGGTAAGCGGACATGAAACTATAAATAATAATCTAAGTTATTGAGTTTTTAGCATAATACTTCAGAATATTAAAACCCCTTAACGTTTGTATGCAATTGTGCTAAATTCAACACTGGAATCAAGCAAATATTAATATGTTTGCATGACATTAGTTATTTATATTTTGATATCACTTCACTATACGTTTAATACATTTAAGTCAAGCTAAGGTACATGTGATGTGTTAGAAATTAAAATCAATGTTGGTATGGCGTAATTTGAATTAAATACACTATTTAATTTAAATCAGTTTTATTCTGATAAACCGGAAGTTCACTAACTATTAACTTAATACTTTTATTCTGACAATTATTAATTTCCGGTTAGCATTAGCATGTGGCGAAATGCTGCATTTTCAAACCGTGAATCAAAGGTGAAATGACATGTGATGTTGTCCACTGAGCACACTGGGTTTAGCAATCATTTATTACCGCTGAATAATGTTTATTAGGGAATGTTTAAATAACCACAGACACCAGAATGATATAATTTAACAACAGAAAAAGGCAGAAATTGCATTGGACCCGCCCCCCCGACGACGCCGGCCAATAGGAGAAGACCTCCGATGACAACAGGAAGAGCAAGCCAAGGATTGACCTCTTTTTACCGGGTGACCTGGACTGACCGGGCGGATGAGGAGAGCGCCTCCACTCGCACATTTCATTTTGTACTGTACACCACCGCATCTTTTGTGTAATTAAATGCTGTTAACTTTTATAAGCTTCCCTTGACTCTTTTCAGTCTCTCCTGCCTTCGGGGTTATAGAATACACTAACAGATGGTAGCTAGTTAGTGCTCTTACCTGTGAGGCCTCCTCCAAACAGCATAATAACCAGACTATTGTGGTGACCACCTATTAATACACTGGGACATAATTCATACATGGAACTACAGTTGGGGCTATTGTTTCTGTTATGGAAATAATTGTCATAGACTCCAAGATGTGACATACAGGACAAACCTTGATGTCTGTTTACCTTCTTTAAGGACACAGGCTGCTTAGCCAATAATGTTATTGTTCCCATTCTGTGACCGGTCAATACTGGGTCACAGATGGTCTGTGTTGTGGGTACACTGGGACACTTCCTTCTCTGTATTTGTGGACTCCAAGGTGAAATCTTCGAGGTCATAAGTGTCCGACGCGAGTAGCTCAGTGTTCCCACACTGTTTAGGCTATCTTCTCAAATATGTTGTTTACTCTCTGCGAAACCAGTTAGATGGGCTGGCAAGAGAGAGGCTCTCCAGAATTGACGTGGCAACTCTACCGTGGAGTCAGAACCTCTGACACTTGGACTTGTGATGTGAATCCTCCGGCCGTTAACTCCAAATAAACCACCAGTGTTTGACATCAAAGCTACTGCTCCTACCGTGTCTCCTTCCTGAGTCGGTGACTCCCACTGCATAGCTACACAGAAGTTTCCTCTACAAATTGGCGTTGTCGGCAGGATGCCAACAGATCTTCAGATTCTGGTAAGTGTAGTTTTCAAATCTACTTTGGACATTGCCTTATCTGTGATTGACGGTATCCTAAAATTACCTGTGAAACTGATCGGCTGCGTTTCCTTTTGGTTAATGAACATTTGGGGATAGTTAAACCCAGGGAATCAGTGTCTGGGGACTCAGTCCTGGCTGATTTCCTCTGTGTATGCTGCTCGGGACGGAAGTGCCATACAGGCATACACAGCTCATGTTTAGAGATACCTTAAAGAAAGGGCATCAGTGAAGTGGAGCTTCTGTGTGAATTGAAAGCAATGTAAAAGATTTGTATTGGACAAATCGCCGGATTTTGAGGGTCTTAGCGGCCAAACATAGCAGTTGAAAATAAGCAGCCAGAGATATTTACTGCTATCACCTCTCTGTAAAAACACGGCTCCAGCTGCAGCCTTGTGTGTGTGTGTAAAACCTCCCTGCGTGTGTGTGGGGCTGGAGCAGTGCAGGCTGAGAGGGAGAAAGTCACAGCTTATTGCCTATAGGCTTTAACTCACGGCACCACCGTCCTTCAAACGGGACGGTCTAAAAGCACTCGTTGTTTAGGACCGCTTTTCTCATGGTTAGACGGGCCAGCGCGAAGTGCGTGCACTCCCGATGCGCCACGGTTCTCTGGAGCAGGTGGCGGTCAGGAGTGCATACATAAAATTATAGGCTAATTGATCAGAGGTGTGTAGTGGCAAGCAAGCATAGGCAAACTGTGTTTCACCTTGAGGTGAACTCGATGGCGAGTAGATATAGGCTGGTCGTACGGACTACAGTCAACTGAGCTGTTGTTTGGAGAGAAAGGGCAGGGGAAAAGTCTGTGGGCTCCGATCGGGGGGGCACAGCGCCACTAGAAACAAATAGCCTAGTGGTTGTCGCAAGAGGATAAGCTAGTTACCGCTCTTGGATGGCTTTCAGGCACCGATAAATCACTTGTATACAAGGGTGAGGCGTGAGAATACGCCCCACTAATTCCCCACCCCCTCTAAGATCTCTCTAAAATCCGGACTAAATTGAGCTAGATGAGCTTTGCTGTCGCGCTGGTGTTTATTACGAGTTCATGTTTTGTTTGTCTGATTGTTTGTATGGGGGGTCTATATTGGTTTGTCCCGCCGTCTTGTGTATGTTTTGTAACAACTAATAATGAATCAGTCCATAGACAGGGTAAAATGAACTAAACTTTAGTTATCTCACCAAAAGTAAATGACCTGAGAAAAATAAAAAGTGTTTTTATGTCCTGCCTCTGAGTGCAGGGGGAAATGTAAACAAGAAGCACACTGTTCAGGGTGAGCGCTATAGGTGTAAGAAGAAAATAAGATTATATTGCTTTAATAATCCATTCTTAAATGGTATTGCTGGTATGTTAAGATATCTTTGTGACCTTGCATAAACCCTATGCCCCGTCCTGCGCCCCGAGACCCTCAGAGACCTGCCTGAGGAGATCAGAGTTGCAAAATCTGTTTTTGTAGGTCAATGTTGTATTATTTGTTTCATTTATTCTTAATCTATGTATTGTATAGTAATAATGAATAAAAACGTAATGTATTGAACACATTCCGAAACAAAGCAGATAAGACAGAACTAGACTCAGACATAATACTAATTGTTGTTGAAACCTTTTGCGCTGTTGCAGCAAAATGGAAACTGTGTTAATTATTCTGTTCCAACTGGCCACTGGAATCAGGTAATTAATATAAGTTGAAGTTCAATTACAGTTTTAAAAATAGTTTAACATTCTTTATTAAACTGCTTCAAATTATTTCTAGTATCAACCAATTGGTCTCCAGAGACAATACTAAAATTAAAATAGTTGTTAAACTACTGACAAGTTTTCTGAAACCGAGCTTATGAACAATAGAGTAAAGGTTGCTGGTTAAGCCAGGATCAATATATTTGTTGAAGTTTTTATTGTGTGCATAATAAATGTGTTAAATTAATTGAGCAATTCTTTAAAAGTATAATGTTGCAATTTCTTTAAAATAAGTAATCACAGTTAAAAAATAGATGTTGTTTTCCAAGGACCTCTCTTTCACAGGCCCACACTTTGAATCATAACACTCCCAAGTCCTACAGAGATCAGTATCACTTTGTGTTGCAAGCCAAACCCAGGGGTTCTACTCGAGCCCAATTTTAAATACCATAAAGAAAAGTATTGAACCCAGCTCGAGCTAAATGTGAAATGTATTTAATTAATGTGCAAGTGTTTTGATTTCTTTAAAATGTTCCAGTCTAGCTTCCTTCGAGTTTAGTATAAACAACAGATTGGTTCTCATAACATTCTCACTGCTGTGCTGTCCCAAATGTTTTAAACCTTGGGCAGATAAGCACACACACACACACACACACACACACACACACACACACACACACACACACACACACACACACACACACACACACACACACACACACACACACACACACACACACACACACACACACACACACACACACACACACACACACACACACACACACACACACACACACTTTGGATGAGTAATCACTTCATCCAAATTGTAAATTGTTGCCTTCTTTAAAGTTATTAGTAATTCAAGATTAATTATTAAATTAAATTAGGTACATAACAATAAACAAAATAACTTTGACTTGATCATTTTGTTCACAACATTAGACCTTGTCCTCTAATCTCTACTAGAATAAGATAAGTGTGCATGTTTGGGTATTTTAACACTCCTGTAATGTACCTAATCTTCTTATCCTTTTCATTACAGAGCTGGGAAAATGGTGTATTGATTAGATTCTGATCCGTGCAAAGTCCAATTTTGACTGACTTTAGTTCTAATATTAATTTGATTTCAGGAGGAATTATTTTGATTAACTCAACATTTCACATGATGGATTAGTGCTCCACATTTTTCCCACTAATTTGTTGTGCAATTAGGCCAATAGTAAAGAGAGACATTGATGACCTTGTGTCCCTTTTGTTGGTACGTGGTTCCATTCTGTCTATGGCCTTGGACGATTTCACTAAGAATCACCCAGTTCTGATAGTCCGGCTGAGTGCAGTCACAGAGATGCTATGGCTGCTCTACATGAAATGACATTAATGGTCTGGTCAGAGAATGGACACCATTCCCTGCTTCCAGAGACAATGCCGCTCCTCAAACTGAACAATACTGTCTCACGTGGGCCACTCCCCCCACCAAGCCATGAACTGAAAGCTTGACATCTGCTTTGAACACCTAGAAGCCTCCCGGTCACACCAGCACCAACCCTTGGGTCAGTCAGATGGGACTAACGGCTTAACTTAGGGCATTTGGTTCAGAAATATGACTCTCGTTACCGCAGAGTGGGTTGTTTTTTTAAGGCTATTCATACTGCTATGCAGAGGATGCCTGTAGGTTGGCAAGCTGTTAAAAGCCCCTACTATTTTTTAAAATAGGCCTAATGTCAGGGGCCTCTTAGTTCTACATGTATTCACATTATATGGACAATGTTTCCACCTGGTAAAACTAAAGGCTGCACAGTACTCAGGCTACAATACGACCATTCTGTTCTGCTCTAACGATTCAATTGATAGATTCTACATCAAAACAATTAGCTTTTATTGTTTCCAATGATAACGTCATTTTTAGAGAAGGAATGCAAACCTGTTTTAAAATGTAAGGTTTTGAATGTGTTTGACATTTGTCAGTAATAACACCCTCAGACACCCACTATCATTTATGCTATGCTTTCAGTAATAACTCAGATGTTAAGGGGGATGAAGCTTTTCCTCCCAAATCAGATATGCTTTGTTTTTCAACAAAGGTATACAGTTCCTGCATAATATATGTTTCTCACAATTGTTTTTTTGTAAGCTGCACACAGGTGATACTGACTCTTCTCGATTAATAGATTATAAACTACACCATGCTTAAATAGACTCCTAAGTTATTATTTCATATGAGACATATGTAAGAAAAGGGAGGGAAGAGTCAATTATATTGAGTAATTGATTTTATATTGGAACATTTATTTCTCAAACCTATGTTTTATGGAAGAGGAAAATATTTCTGATAAACTAATCTTTTATCAAACGGTAAATGGTGAATTAATATAACATTTAGAATCATTGAGAAGGGGTGATATCCGCAGGGACTAGCTCACCTTTAAATTACAATAACATTTCTCTGCTTTGGACTGATGAGTATATGATTCTTGCATGTTAAATGACTAACACAAACCTTACATTTATGCATGTGCATGTGTTAGGAAGGCTCCCAAATAATTCTGAGGGGCCTATCCTATTTTTGTATTTAAATGATAATGTGCTAATCCATTACTTTGAGTTGTCTGCACTCAGGAAAACATCCCTATCAAGTGTTAACCCAATAACTAGGACAGCTCTGAAGGCCAAGGGTCAGAGAGAGAGGGTCACACTCTCCGGCTGCAGAGGACACCCCAGCCACGGGCAAGGAGGCACGAGGCCGTTCGAGATGAGAGGATTCTAATCTTCAACTATCTGAGGAGATGGGATGCTTCTTCATCTTTCTGCTCGGTGGGCTCAGGCAGACAACCCTGCGGGACGAGCGAGGACTTCAGAGGCTTCATACAAGGTTCCTTGTTTCTTGGAGGGGCAGATATCTTCCTAACCTCTCCCATCACGGGGGGAGACCTGGATGCGCCACTTGGAATACGCAGTTTTGTCTGGCACTGCTCTCAAGCAGATAGCAGAAGGAATGCAGGCGGATGAGCCTCCGTTTCACTGGGGGGATCAACTACAGTGCTCACTGAATGAGCCACACAAAAGCAGAGCAATTGGGGGGTTTAAATATGGCGCTCTGAGGAAGAGTTTGAGCCTATCAGCACCTCTGTGCTAATCTACAGTATCAGGATGCCTTTACACACCAGACACTCGTTGTCATAAAGAGAGGAGGAGAACGAGTCAGAAAGACTGAAGGACATGTTTTTCCAGCTCTCGTACAAAGATGAACTTTGAATTGATTTTATATCTTGGATGTTTACAGATGTACAATTAATGACTGTCTTTATATTTCCAATGACCAGACATGTATTGAATAGTGGTGATTAATATATTTTTGCCGGATCAGATTACACTTTCGCACTAAACAAAATTAATTCAGATTATAAAGTATTGAATCATAAGATATTTCTACTATTCCATCCATCCATCCATCTTCTCCCGCTTATCCGTGGTCGGGTCGCGGGGGTAGCAGTTCCAGCAGAGAGCCCCAAACTTTCTTTTCCCTGGCGACATCAACCAGCTCTGACTGGGGGATCCCAAGGCACTCCCAGGCCAGCGAAGAGATATAATCCCGCCACCTGGTCCTAAGTCTACCCCTTGGTCTCTTCCCAGCTGGACGTGCCTGGAACACCTCCCTAGGGAGGCGCCCAGGTGGCATCCTAACTAGGTGCCCGAACCACCTCAACTGGCTCCTTTCGACGCGAAGGAGGAGCGGCTCAACTCCGAGTCCCTCCCTGATGACCGAACTTCTCACCTTATCCCTAAGGGAGACACCAGCCACCCTGCGGAGAAAACCCATCTCGGCCGCTTGTATCCGCGATCTCGTTCTTTCGGTCATGACCCATCCTTCATGACCATAGGTGAGGGTAGGAACGAAAATGGCCCGGAAGACCGAGAGCTTTGCCTTCTGGCTCAGCTCCCTTTTCGTCACAACGGTGCGGTAAAGCGACTGCAGTACCGCTCCCGCTGCTCCGATTCTCCGGCCCATCTCACGCTCCATTGTTCCCTCACTCGAGAACAAGACCCCGAGATACTTGAACTCCTTCACTTGGGGTAAGGACTCATTCCCTACTTGGAGTGGACAGTCCATCGGTTTCCTGCTGAGAACCATGGCCTCAGATTTGGAGGTGCTGATCCTCATCCCAGCCGCTTCACACTCGGTTGCGAACCGATCCAGTGAGTGCTGAAGGTCGCAGACCGATGAAGCCATTAGAACCACATCATCTGCAAAAAGCAGTGGTGCAATCCTTAGTCCACCGAACTGCAGACCCCCTCCCCCATGACTACGCCTCGAAATCCGATCCATGTATATTACAAACAGGATTGGTGACAAAGCGCAGAGGCCAACCCTCACCGGAAATGGGTCCGACTTACTGCCGAGGACCCGGACACAGCTCTCGCTTTGGGAGTACAGAGATTGGATGGCCCTGAGTAGAGACCCCCCTCACCCCATACTCCCGCAGCACCTCCCACAGTAACTCCCTGGGAACTCGGTCATACGCCTTCTCCAAGTCTACAAAACACATGTAGACCGGATAAGCGTACTCCCAGGCCCCCTCCAGGATCCTTGCGAGAGTAAAAAGCTGATCCGTCGTTCCACGACCAGGACGGAATCCGCATTGTTCCTCCTCAATCTGAGGTTCGACAATCGGCCTGACCCTCCTTTCGAGTACCTTAGAGTAAACTTTCCCGGGGAGGCTGAGTAGTGTGATGCCTCTGTAATTGGTACACACCCTCTGATCCCCCTTTTTAAAAAGGGGAACCACCACCCCGGTCTGCCACTCCTTCGGTACTGTTTCCGACTTCCACGCAACGTTGATGAGACGTGTCAACCATGACAGTCCCTCAACACCCAGAGCCTTCAGCATTTCCGGGCGGATCTCATCCACCCCCGGGGCTTTGCCACTGTGGAGTTGTTTGACGACCTCAGTGACCTCCCCCCGGGAGATTGGTGTTGATCCCCCGTCATACTCCAGCTCTGCCTCTAACATAGAGGGTGGAATTGGCAGGTTCAGGAGTTCCTCAAAGTGTTCCTTCCAACGCCCCTAACACTCCATCAGTTGAGGTCAACAACGTCCCATCCTTACTGTACACAGCTTGGATGGTTCCCTGCTTCCCCCTCCTGAGGTGTCGGACAGTTTTCCAGAACAACTTTGGTGCCCGCCCGAAAGTCCTTCTCCATGTCTTCTCCGAACTTCTCCCACACCCGCTGCTTTGCCTCGGCCACGGATGAGGCTGCTGCCCTTCGGGCCTGTCGGTACCTTGCAACTGCCTCGGGAGTCCCCCGGGATAACAAATCCCTGAAGGCCTCCTTCTTCAGTCGGACGGCTTCCCTGACCACCGGTGTCCACCAGGAGGTTCGAGGGTTACCGCCCCTTGAGGCACCTAGGACCTTGAGACCACAGCTCCCCGCCGCGGCTTCGGCAATAGAGGCTTTGAACACCGACCACTCTGGTTCAATGTCCCCAACCTCCACAGCAATGCCCGAAAAGCTCCGCCGGAGGTGTGAGTTGAAGGCCTCCTGAACTTGGGCCTCCTCCAGACGTTCCCAGTTCACCCGAACTACACGTTTGGGCTTACCAGGTCTATCCAGAGGCTTCCCCCGCCACTCGACCCAACTCACCACCAGATGGTGATCAGTTGACAACTCCGCCCCTCTCTTTACCCGAGTGTCCAAAACATACGGCCTCAGGTCCGATGATACGATAACGAAATCGATCATGGACCTTCTGCCTAGGGTGCTCTGGTACCACGTACACTTATGAGCATCCTTATGTTCGAACATGGTGTTTGTTATGGCCAATCCATGACTAGCACAGAAGTCCAGTAACAAACCACCACTCCGGTTCAGATCAGGGGGGCCGTTCCTCCCAATCACGCCCCTCCAAGTGTCTCCATCATTGCCCACATGTGCGTTGAAGTCTCCCAGCAAGATTAAAGAGTCCCCTTCAGGAGCCCCATACAGGACTCTTTCCAGGGTCTCCAAGAAGGCCGTATACTCTGAACTGCTGTTGGGTGCATAAGCACACACAACAATCAGAGATTTCCCCCCCATAACCCGCAGGCGTAGGGAGGCAACCCTCTCGTCCACTGGGGTAAACTCCAACAACGAAGCACCTAACCGGGGACTTGTGAGTATCCCCACACCCGCCCGGCGCCTCACACCTTGAGCAACTCCGGAGAAGAATAGAGTCCAACCCCTATCCAGAAGTAAGGTTCCAGAGCCGATGCTGTGCGTAGAGGTGAGCCCAACCAGATCCAACTGGTAACGCTCCACCTCCCGCACAAGCTCCGGCTCCTTCCCCCCCAGAGAGGTGACGTTCCACGTCCCCAAAGCCAGCTTCTGTCGCCCGGGTCTGGTCCGTCGAGACCCTCCGCTTTCACTGCCACCCTTCTGGCAGCGCACCCGACCCCATCGATGTTTCCCGTAGGTGATGGGCCCGCGGGACGGAGAAGCGGAGGTGTTGCCCACGTTGCCTTTTCGGGCTGGGCCCGGCCGGGCTCCGTGGCAAGCCCGGCCACCAGACGCTCGCCGACGAGTCCTCCTTCTGGGCCTGGCTCCAGAAGGGGACCCCGGGCTTCCTCCGGGCCGGGTATCCTCACTTCTTGTGTCGTCTTTCATGAGGTCTTTTGAACCAATCTTAGTCTGGCCCCTTGCCTGAGACCAATTTGCCATGGGAAACCCTACCAGGAACACAAGGTTCCAGACAACACAGCCCCCAGGTTCACCAGGGCACACAAACCTCTCTACCACGGTAAGGTGCTGGTTCTTCAGAGAGGTATTTTTTCTACTATTATCACAGATAATGTTAATATCCTTAATCGTCCAGCAATCAGGCTTAACAACACTACTCTTTAATGTATTATCCATGATGTTTCAAGTACTGGATTAATTTCAGTTTTGGCCCAAAAAAAATATTTATAATATTTCATATAACAATTATGTAGCATATTTGATCCTCAAATTAGAGAAGTATAATTTAAAGAAATTGATATTATACATTCAACATTAGATAAACACAGAAGAATCCTTTCCAAGTACCATAAGTAGATGCTCAGGTAAGTATGGCTAATAGGAATAATTGATAGACTTAATTTGGTACAGATCAGTGGTAGCATTTACACATGTAATAATTCAAGTTTTAAGAATGTTTAATCCTTCCTTTCCAGGTTTTTACAAAAGTCGTTGAATATTTGCCTAACTTTTCCTTTTCAGATTTTGAACAATGTACTTGACTAAAATGAATGTATTGATTTCACTAAGTGCCTTACTCTTGACTAAAGCGTATTTAAGTAAACGTAAAAGTAATCCTAAAATTGAGGACACTGCACTTTTGCAGATTACAGATTGATCAAATCACCATTGTGAATTCTATACTCTAACTGTACATTTTTAGCTGGATCTCGTACGATCCTGAGTTTTAACATGCTTTTGACTAGTGATTGCCTTGAAGTAAATCTTTAAAGCGGCAAGCTGGTTTTGATTTTATAGTTTGATGAATGAAATTAACTAATGGTAAATGATAAAAGATATTAGTTTAAAAACAAATATTTAGCCATTGTGCACCTGTGTTTTATGTGTGTTCATTATTATGCTTTTGACAAAAGATGATCAAATACTGATGAGAGATGATTTTTCCTATTATGATTGTCTGTATCAATCATTGGGATTGAATGTTTCAATCTTATTCTACTTTGTGATATAATTAATGTAAGGTGAGACCACACTCGAATCTGGAGACGCCTATTGAGTTAATTATTGACCAAATTATTATTAGACTAATGTTTTTAGGTTATCATAAATGATAAAAAGAGAGGACTGTTATGGAAATAATTGTCATAGACGCCAAGATGTGACATACAGGACAAACCTTGATGTCTGTTTACCTTCTTTAAGGACACAGGCTGCTTAGCCAATAATGTTATTGTTCCCATTCTGTGACCGGTCAATACTGGGTCACAGATGGTCTGTGTTGTGGGTACACTGGGACACTTCCTTCTCTGTATTTGTGGACTCCCAAGGTGAAATCTTCGAGGTCATAAGTGTCCGACGCGAGTAGCTCAGTGTTCCCACACTGTTTAGGCTATCTTCTCAAATATGTTGTTTACTCTCTGCGAAACCAGTTAGATGGGCTGGCAAGAGAGAGGCTCTCCAGAATTGACGTGGCAACTCTACCGTGGAGTCAGAACCTCTGACTCTTGGACTTGTGATGTGAATCCTCCGGCCGTTAACTCCAAATAAACCACCAGTGTTTGACATCAAAGCTACTGCTCCTACCGTGTCTCCTTCCTGAGTCGGTGACTCCCACTGCATAGCTACACAGAAGTTTCCTCTACAGTTTCCACACGGACAATGACATATATGTGTTGTTATCTATATATGTTGTGTGCCCTCCTGGCTCTTTCTCTTGTCGTCCCGGGCTGCGACCCAACAACATCTACATTTCTGCTGCTCATTAAAGCAAGCTTTGTACCTCCATTGCACCGCCTCCGACTCCCTATCTCTCGGCACTACATTGGTGACCCCGACAGCGTCTTGGGAAGTTTCCGAGACGGACCCGAACACGGCAAAGGAAACCCAGGTTTCTTTCTCGAAATGCCGGGGATTTTTTGGAGTCGACCGTAGCTGCTACAGGCACGCGGACTGAGGCTCGGTGCGCGCCTCGTGGAATGGCTGAGGATGTTGCTCGCCATTCCCGCATCTGCCTTCCGACTACAGGGGGGACGATGCACGACCTGCTGGGTAGGGATGAACCCGATTGCTACCTCGTGGGGTTGTTTCTTCGGGGCGTGCGGCTGCACGTCCCAGCTGCGCTAGCTAACGACAACTAGCAGCTAACCACGTTGGCTAACTACGGCTAGCAGCTACCGGTGGCTGCCAGCTAACGGCAACAGCTAACGGCTATCGACCCTTTTGAGTTTTCGCTTTTTTTCTGGTGCCGGAGAGGAGGTTCGACCAGCCGGTTGACCTCAGGTGGACACTCTCACATTTTTCACCACCTCCACGTTGGTTCCAGACGCCACTCACGTTTTCATCGACGCCTGGGTGGTGCACTCCTGGACCCTGTCTCGCCTCGACGGTTTTGGACGTCGCCCATGCTGCCATCGGCCCGTGGGTGGCGCGCTCCGGAGCCTGTCTGGCCTCTCCTGCCTTCCGGGGATATCCAGACGCCACTCACGTTCATCGGCGCCTGGGTGGCGCACTCCTGGACCCCCTCTCGCCTCGACAGTTCCGGACGTCGCCCATGCTCCATCGGCCCATGGGTGGCGCGCTCCGGGACCCTGTCTGGCCTCTCCTGCTTCCCGGGGATGCCTCGACATCTGCTGAGGACTTCATGCCCGCCGCCGCGGCACGTCTGCCTGCGGCCGGGTTGCTCTCCTGCTTCCCGGGGATGCCTCGACGCCTGCCGAGGACTTCGTGCCCGCCGCCGTTGCACGTCTGCCTGCGGCCGGGTTGCGCTCCTTCCTCCCGAGGACTTCATGCCCGCCGCCGCTGTGCCCTCGCCTGCGGCCGGGCAGCGCTCCTTCCTGCTGGGGACCACCGGGTTGTTGACGCCCGTCGCGACTCTCAGCGACCCGGCTTTCACCGACTGGCGGGGGTGATGACTTCATTCGCCACGACGCCTACTGCGGCCCCCTTCCGACGGCCCGTTCCATGGCCCGGTCCTCACCTGCGGCCCCACCCTCCTCGGCCCCTGTGGTGCTTCCTCCACGGACGCGAGGATTTTTTTGCCATGTTTGAATTCTGGGGGGGCTTGTGTGGTGACCACCTATTAATACACTGGGACATAATTCATACATGGAACTACAGTTGGGGCTATTGTTTCCACACGGACATATATGTGTTGTTATCTATATATGTTGTGTGCCCTCCTGGCTCTTTCTCTTGTCGTCCCGGGCTGCGACCCAACAACATCTACATTTCTGCTGCTCATTAAAGCAAGCTTTGTACCACCATTGCACCGCCTCCGACTCCCTATCTCTCGGCACTACACTATATCATTAAAACTAAGTACCAGTTCTAGATCATTGACTTTAGACAAACAATTCAAAAGATAAAATGTATTTAAAGACCAATCTTTATTTGAATGTGCCTCTTAACCTGAGATATTAGTTATAAAGTAATAGTATTGACAATCTAAAAAAACTGAGCAACTCAACAGTCAACTTTATGTTTCTTATTGTCTAAAGCATTTATTATTTTCATTTTCCCCCTCTCATATTCAGTGTGGACGGATTGAGACAGCATGGTGTCCAGAGAGCAGGAGAGACTTCAGGGAGAAACCTCCGTGTGATGGACGTCCTGTCTGTTGGTTTGGAGAGGACTGACGGTCTTTCCTCAGCGAGGAGGACTGAGGGTCTTTCCTCTGCGAGGAGGACCATGGCTGATGGAGGAGCCCATGCTGGGCAAAGCTGATACCAACTGCACAGGCCTAGTCTGTCACTTTATTTGACTAAATGTTTTTACTTATACATTTAATAGGTTTACACCTTCTGTCCATATGTGCTTTTGGTTCACATTTCAATAAATTGTATTTGTATTTGCACTCCTTTTGTCCATTATTCTTACTGAAAATGTTAGATTACACATTCACATCTGACTGAAGATTGGCCCCATTTATTTATGACGTTGCAAAACAAGGTACATGTTGTGAAGCTCATAAAGTGAGGCAAATATAAATAATCAGCTGATGGAGTGTAGATGTGGAAATAGCTGCATTCGATCAGCTGACTGTTTTTACAATAAAAGTAGTTTCTTAGTGAATGTCCTGTACTGGTCTTGAAATCTCATAACATCAGCTTTTAATGTTCCTCTTGGATGTTCTTCTTGACCCTCAGAGAAGGAGAACATGTCGTGTCTTTCAGGCATGTCCTTTCCTAACAAAAATGACAGGAAACATAAAACATATTATCGCAGAACAAGTGTGTTATTTATGAAAGCAGTGTGCTTGTGTGTTTAGGGGCTGTAGATATAATTATTTTGTAATTGTAATGTTTTTTTTTATTTCAACAATGAGCTACAAAGACAATCAGATTATGAATGAACAGTATGAAGTTCATCAACATTGAAATATATGTTATTATCAAAATAATATTTAACTGTTATCAAAACGTAGTGCAGCTGTAGAAGCTTGCTCTGTTGTCTCACTGAAAGAATCACTTTTACCACGTTTTTTTCAGACAATATTGAGAGATAAATAGCAGCAGTTCTCACTATGTGTTAAATATCTTTGCCTTCAATACATTACATTAGAAAGCTGACAAAGTCATATTGCTAAATATCTAAATGTAACTTTTTGCATGGAAAAAACCCTCAACTTCACTGATGTGTAGGTGATCTAGTATTGTTTAATGGAATGCATATCAGTGTATTCAAGTCAATACTTCATTCATTTAAACCAATATCTTTCTTGATTCTTTGTACAGTATGAAAAAAGAGTCTTTGTACCTGTGCTGAAGTTCACTGCTGTGAGGAGTCCATTTCTGTCTCTCACTCTCTGGTCCAGCCTGTCTGCATCACCTGGACACCTTAAACAAACAGATATATATGTAAAGTACCATGTGTACAAACAATATAACTGATTCTCTTCTGTTGAACATGTTGGATTGTGTATTGTCCGAGTCAGGGTCCTTTTTATTTTACTGTAACTTTGGAAGTTGTGTTACCAATGCTTACTGTTTATTTGATACCCATTTGGTAATGCAATTAATAAAAACTTCAAGGTTTGGGTTCGTTCTTCAGATGACTGTGATGTTAACGTGTAAGCTCGATAATGAACTCCAGCTCAACCAACCATATTGTAATATCTAAGTAATCATCTTGAAATATGACATTAATAATTGTAATATACACACATCTTATTGTGAGGTTGATTTCACATACACTACTTCGACATTAGCTTGTCTACATACTTGAGCATAGCCAATTTAAATTAACCTTAGATGCATACAGTTCTACCTATATAATAAAATATCTCTAAGTTACAAGGATGACCTTATTTTATCAACCTCAAACAGAAGCCGTTTGTTCAACAGTATTATTCTATGGAAGCAAACAAGAGACAGAAGTATTCGAATTGTATTAGACACCGAATTTATAGCATTGAAAATAATTACTTTGAAAATCATGAATCTGAATTTTTTTTGCTCCGAATTTATCTATGTGAAATAAAAATGTAAAAATTCAAGTTAAAAAAATTCGAATGTTCAAATTCAGATCCCAAAAATTCAAGTGAAAAAAATTCGACGTCAAATATTTTGGTGTTTAAAATTCGATGTCAAAAAATTCGGTGTGTAAAATTCGACGTCAAAAATTGCGATGCAGCCTCATCCGGGCTACTCAGACAGGATAAGCAATCGAGCCCTAATGCAATCAAACCGACTTCTGGCCTATCAGAGCCAAGCGGCAAACCCCGGGACAGTGCGGTGAAGCCCAATGCTGCAAACTATAGGCGATGGATGCAGATGGGAGCAATTCCCGTAGACCCTATGTTAAAATGTCCAACTTAACATAAGAAAATGAACATGTTTCTAGCCTGGATCTACAAAAACATATTCTGTATATAGTTAGATTCCCCCTTCATGACAACGGGACTGCTGCTCCTAGCTCCATTGGCTCCGTGATGCTACAGCGGCTCAGCTCATGAGGAGAACACTACTTGAACTCGGCAGTGTTTGTTGTGTTGGTTCCTGGTGGACTATTCGTCATGCAAATATAGGATTTATCTGCGGTTGAAACAGACCGTCCATGAATGCAGTTTCTTCGGTAAGTCAACCCTGCGTACTTTATGTTATGTTACTGGTGTTTTTATTAAGCTAACGTTAATAAATGTTTAGAGTTGGGGTAGCATTTGAGCAATCGTAGCTCCATCTGTGCTAACGATGCTATGCGTAGCATCCAAGAGTGTAAAACATTAAGTGGGATGCTACTGTATACCAAAAGGCTTCTGTGCGAGGTTGCTAAAATAAGGTCATCCTTGTACGTTAGATAGTTAGTTTGCTATTTAGGTTACTGTATGCATTGTTAAGGTTCATTTAAATTCGCTATGCTCTACTATAGCATAAAATAGACTAGCTAACTTCAACGTATTGTTGAAGAGAGGCTTAGTGTATATTAAATCAACCTCACAATGAAATGTGTGTATCTTTAAAATATGAACGTCACATTTCAAGATGGTCCAGAAATAACGCTCCCTTAGATATTGTAATATGGTTTGTTGAACTGGAGTTATTTATTGCAGCTAACCGCCTATCCGACGAACGACCCAAACATTGTTGTTTTTAATATTATTACCAATGCCTCTTTTAATTGTATTATCATCACACTTGAGAAACAGCCAAATCGTGGCTGTACAACGGAACATGTAACTTAATGCCTGCATTTAAGGACGATGAATAGCGTAGTCAATGCTTTAGTGACAAGGAAATGATTTGTTTAAATATGATATATGACGTTATCTGTGACTTCAGTGGAAATTAAGCTTAGCCATTGCATTGCATTTGTTAAATAGGTTTGTGTCTTACCCGTGTGATACATATGAATATGGCATTTGAAAACAAATTAATTTGACTGACTCATGAAAACCTCATCCAAAGTAACAGTAAAATAAAAAGGACCTACACAATAATACTCAATCAAACTGATACAGTATAAGGACTGTGATATCCAGCAATTTCTTAAGTATAACAATAAGATTATGACCTGTTTTTAAAAGAAGATAAAAAGTAGTTTGCATGTAAAGAAGTCTGTAACCCACGCATGTAACTTTACATCTGTTTGTTCAAAGTGTCCTCAAGGTGATCCAGACAGGCTGGACCAGAGGAGGAGAGACAGATCTGGAGTCCTAGCAGCAGAGAACTTCAGCACGGATTCCATGGTACACCTTTTTCATACTTTACAAATAATGCATAAAGTAATGACTCTAATACACTGATATACATGCCATTAAACATGAGTGAATACTAGATCTCCTACACATCAGTGATGTTGAGTGGACTTTCTTAGCAAAAGGTTACATTTACATTTTACCAAGCAACATCACTTTTTTGTTCAACTTTCACATTTCAATGTATTTAAGGCAAATATTATTGAACATAGTGAGAGCTGCGACCCTTTGTCTTTCAGTGAGACAACCGGACAGAGCAAGCTTCTACAGTTGCACTAAGTTTTGATAACAGTTAAATATTATTTTAATAATACATTTATTTCAATGTTGATGAATTTAGAACGGTTTATTCATAATCTGATTATCTTTGCAGTACACTGTTGGATTTTAAAAACACATTCAAATAAAAAAATCATTATATTTATGAACAAACAAACACACCTCTTTCTTAAATAACACACTTGCTCTGCAATAATATGTTTTTTGATATTTCTGTTAGGAAAGGACATGCCTGAGAGACAGGACTGCTTCACCATTTTCTCTTTCTCTGAGGGTCCAGAAGAACATCCAAGAGGGAAAGGAGAAGCTGATGTTATGAGATTTAAGAGCAGTACAGGACATTCACTAAGAGACACTTGTATTGTAACACAAAGACCTGCACACTGACTAGTTTTGTAGTCTAACAGGAACTTCATTTGTGTTGTTTTGTGTTTTACGTTGCACCTCAGAGACAGTGTGATTATTGTCAGGCCTATAAAGTTTGGCAAAAAAAAAAAAGTCAGCTGACCAAATGCATTTGCCTCACTTTATGAGCTTCACATCACTTGTGCCTTGTACCGCCGAGTTTGCAACGTCATAAATGGTGCCAATCTTCATTCAGATGTGAATGTGTAATCTAACATTTTCAGCAAGAATAACGGACAAAAGGAGTGCAAATACAATTTATTGAAATGTGAACTAAAAGTTATCAAGCATGAACCATCACCATTTTTTTTAAATAAAAACGAAATAATATACATAAGTTACACTAAATGTTAATCTGTTAATTGACAGGCTAGGCCTGTGCAGGTGGTAACAGCTATGCCCAGCATGGGCTAAGTTCTGTAGGTGCAGCTGGTGCAGGTCCTCCTCCATCAGGCCTGGTCCTCCTCCCTCAGGCCTGCAGGGTCTTTCCCTGCGAGGAGGGAAAGACCCTCAGCCCTCTCTGGCCAAAGCAACAGACAGGACGTTCATAAAGCTGAGGTTTCCCCCAAAGTCTCTAATCATCCATCCTGTGAATATGAGAGTGGAACAAATAGTGTAATAGATGCTTTGGACAATAAGAAATATAAAGTTAACTGTTGAGTTGCTCAGTTTTTTAGATTGACAGGGTTTAATAACACAAACAAAAGGAGAGAAATAAAGATTGGTCTTTCAATAAATTGTGTTGATTTTGTCTTTTGAATTGTTTGTCTGAAGTCAAGTAGCTAGAACTGTTACTTATAGTTTGAATGATACAGTCTGGTTATAATGTTTGGAGGAGGCATCACAGGTAAGAGCACCATTTGTTGTGTTCCATCCACAACAAATTGATGTGTGTGTATTTATTTATCTACTATTTCTTGAATTATTACTGTCAGTCCAAAACAAGAGATTTTGTTTTGGTAACATTTTTTTAAAAAAACATCTCTTTTTCACTACACTATCTTGAATACTTTAGTTTTTACGTCACTACATTTATCTAACAGCTTTAACATTGTAAAGGTGTCACTTCGGACTAATTATGACAGCATGTCCTACTCAGAGCCCTAGAGTCTCTAGGGCTCTGGTCCTACTATTTTGAGAGTTTGAACAAACCAGACCTTCATCTATTAATGTAGAAAATAGTTGGCAAATTACACCATTATGAAAGTAATAATTAGTTAGCTCATTGTTCAAAATGAGCTCCAACTACAACAGTTAAGTCAACTCGTGCATCGGTAATAACAATACATCAAATGATATAATATAATAGTATAACTTGTGTCTACTTTAACAACACTTTCCTAATTATACTAGCATACTTTTACTAAAGTAACATTAACATGTTTAAATGCAGGGCTTTTGTAAGAGAGTATTTCGTATAGTGTAGCATGGTCTACTTGACTTATCTAACCGAAGTGATCGTTACGTTACTTTGCAAACCGTCACCCCCAACCAACCAACCAACCCACACACACACACACACACGTTGTGATTCACTTCAATTAATGGTAACGGAGCGTGCTAACAGCAAGGCACAAGGCTACTTCACTCATTTAGCTAGCTAATGTAAGATACAAATGCTGTCGAGCCCTCACTGCTTGTAAAATAAAGAGCACAAACTGACTACTTACCCGAGCGGCGAGCCCCGCTGTTTTCCGTCATTTTTCTCCCGGGTTGTTGTGATCACATGACTGACAAAGCCGTGCTCTGATAGGCCAGAAGTCGGAGTTGCATTAGGGCTCGATTGCTTATCCTGTCTGCGTAGCCCGGATGATGCTGCATCGCAATTTTGGACATCGAATTTTATACATCGAATTTTTTGACATCGAATTTTTTGACGTCGAATTTTTGGGATCTGAATTTGAACATTCGAATTTTTTCACTTGAATTTTACATTTTTATTTCACATAGGTAAATTCGGAGCAAAAACATTTAGATACATGATTTTCAAAGTAATTATTTTCAATGTTATAAATTCGGTGTCTAATACAATTCAAATACTTCTGTCTCTTGTTTGCTTCCATATTATCCCACTTAACACTTGTCTATTTAGTTTTAACCTTTATACAGTCTATGATTTTAACTTGGAGGCTACGATTACAATCGTTAGCACCGATGTAGCTACCACTAGCCACTAACTAACCCAAGCCTTACCATTCATTACGTAGCCGATTAAAATCATTAACACATAAATAAAGCACTCGAATTTCACTTACCGCATTCATGCACCGTCTGTTTTAACCGCAGAGCGAGTCACAATAGTCCGATATATAAGCATGAAGAATAAACAACCACGGTCGGCTACAAGTTGTGTTTGCTGGATGAGCTGAGCAGGCAAAGTCCCTGTAGCTAGCTTCACGGAGCAGCTAGCAGAGAGACAAGAAGCTAACAGCGGCAGGCACTTGACAGAGCCGTCACTCAATATGACCACGCCCTAATCTATGCACAAACTTTAAGACCTAATATAAATAAAAGGGTCGCGTTAGAAAACAATTCACTCACAGATCCATAATTATGAAGGTGGAATCTAACTATAATCGCTAATAAAATGTATGGGGCCCAGGGGTAGAAACATGTTTTTTTTCTGCTGTAAAGTTGGGCATTTTAACATGGGGGTCTATGGAAATTGCTCCTTTCTGCAGCCATCGCCTATCGGCCAATATATGAACTGCAGTGTGTGGGCACTTCCGTATTGGCTTCCGGTGTCAGTACCAGATATGTTCGGGCTACCAGATATGTTCGGGTGTATTTCCGTCGCATCCGTCTTCCGTCATATCCGTCATATACTCACCTCCCTCTGCTCCCAGCGCTCTGCTGCCACACACCGGCCGTCTGCGGAACTGCAGCCGGAGGAACTCGGGACAGCTTGTTATGTGTGGGGTGCTATGGTGGGGGTCCCATGTACTTGTGCACATAAATAATGTTTCTAATTATTTACAATTAAAAAATATATATATTCTGCGTTACTTTAGCCAACACTTTTATAAGGCCACTAGATTAGATAATTACGAAATGTATAGAATACATCAGGGTTGCCAACTTTGGGTACCTGGCTGGAGTGAGATTTTGATATCATGGGTTTAATTACACATAGGCGCACGAAATGACTGCTATCGTGTCAGCAGCGGGACCTTAGCATATATATAGGATATATATAGCCTACAATATATACAAATACACAATATTGGACACAGACTATAAAGGGCACACAGTTTCATTCACTAATGAAAGTCAAACACATGTTTGTTTCCACTGTTTTATTGTGTGCCTGTCGCGATAAGCAATTAATTGACTTATCGTACAATAAATAAAAATGAACTCGATACATTTCCATTTACATGAGGATGTGACTAGCAGTTTGAAAGGATGTACTTGAATTATTATTATATATTATCATTATGTCAGTGGTCTAAAATGATACAACGGTGCCGACAATATTATCGTTTATCGCAATAATTTCCGGGAAAATGTATCCAACAAAATTCATTATCGTGAGAGGCCTATACATGAAACACACACACACACACAAACAAATCTACAGACTTACTCCAAACTGCCAAACATATTAATTAACACACTCTCACTCTCATATACTCTTTGACTCTATGTTGGCCTAGTAGACTTTTACTTTTTTATAATTTCTATTGGATCTTAGATCTGCGCATGCGCAATACGAGTATTTGTGTTGTGTAATCTATGGTAGGGCTAACCCATACAGTGGTGGGGCTCAAATCAGTATTTGCAATGTAATTACATACATGCTCCCCTTGACAGTGAAACGCCACGCGTGAGGTTTAGATTATTTCCCTGTCTCAATCCAAATTGAACTGTATGAAATAAAAAGGCACATTTGTCTTGTAGTAAATAAAAAGGACGACCTGGAGCCAATCCTGCAATTTCTCCACAGGTGAAAGAGTTGACATGCTGAAAACCCAACCCCTGCAGGGGGGTCTGGGGGGATTCTCCCCCAGGAGATTTTTTGAAATACTAACATAAAATACACATTCTGGTACTCTCTTGAGAAGAAAAAAAAATAAATCTATTACTACACGACATATTTAAAAAAATGAATGCCATTTTAGTTTTTTGTTACTTTGTTCTGAAAGCTGAACCTGCTGCTCCTCACAGAGAGAAGAGGAAGAGGCTGTGAATTACTTTACATTGTGGATAAGGGTGGATAGCCCCCATTGTTCTGTGTGTCAAGATGAAAGACAGCCCACACACCTATCAATCATCAAACCGTGGGGTCTTATTTCATTACGTGTTGATTTCTATCAACACGTAATGTTGTATCGATGTAGATACTACAGTAAAAGTATTCTCCGTCAGGACTTCCTGCAACAACACCACGCCGTTATCTTGATTCTGATTGGCCAGAAGACATTATCAAAGATGTTCTATTGAGAAGACGATCACTACGTGACAAAAGTTTTCAAACACGTTTCTAGTCTTCGGTATTTTTGTTTTTGGCGTGAGAATAGTTTGGGCAGCGTGAGAGCGTGAGATTGAGAGTGAAAGCGTGTGTCACACGCCAGATGCGTGAGAGTTGGCAACCCTGATACATATATTTCAGGTTGTTATTTTGTCATTATGTTTAATGTTTTATTTACCTTTTAGTATTTTTATATAGTACTGATATAGTAAATTAAAAAATAATTATTTTTGTGTAGTTGTATATTGCAATAATAATGTATGGTTGTCACAAAATCCCACGGCACACCCGGACTTGCCTCACGGCACACCAGTGTGCCGCGGCACACCGTTTGGGAACCACTGACTTAAGCATTGGTCTGTTTATAGGAAAACATATGCAGCACTGTGCAGTTGTGGAGGATGCAGGACTTAAACATAAGTATGATTAAAACGAGCTACGCCATTACCCTCTCAACAACAAATAAATTATTATTATTAACAGACAGAACAGACGTGACTAGGAACTCTCAAGTAAACACGTGTTTAGTTTAAATAAAGCCTCTCATTTTTGGTATAGAGCAGGGGAGCCCAACCTTTTTTGAACCGAGAGCTACTTTTAAAGTTGCCAGTCTGCCGAGATCTACCAGTCCAAATAGAGAGGCGTAGCCATTACTACCAGGTAAATACACACTTCTACTTGTATAAAACTGACCTTTGTACGATTAATACTTCATAAAATACTGCAGATCTTTTATCTTACCTCTTTCTAATCTACACACATACAAGTATTTAACTGAAGTTACACAACAGTGCTGTTGATACAGAGTTGGAGTTTATTCACACGTCACATACTACAGTGGGTAATGTTTTCAAGAAACATTGAACAGTGCTGCCACATATGACACAGGACAAAAGAAAATACTCTGAACCCTTTCTTTGCCATTATATAAAAATAGTGTTGCTACAAAAGTATAAATTACGCTTACTAATAAAACAACTCAGATCTGAATCTACACAGGAATCTCCTGCCAAAGTGCAATAAAAAAGACAAAATGTATAGAATCAAACCCTTTTTTTGTTGCATTTTAGTAGAGTATACAAATAAATGCCTTTAAAAATAGGATGCAAGCAACACTAGTTTCTTAACCTGAATTGATAATAGACTATAATCAATTTAAACAGAACAGATCTTAATGTTTGCATTCTTATACCATTTTGTACAATAATTATAATGAATAAGTTCAAACAAACTAAAACTTACAGCTGATTAATAACGGTATCCAACTTGAGTTTTTATTATGTCAAAAACCTGTTGAAATGCTACTGTTATTTTTACTGTCCCCCAAAAGCGCGTCGGCAGCCTCCAGGAAAGCTTCTTTCACAACTTCGCCGTCTTTGAAAGACTTCATGTGTTTCGCAAGAACGTGACTGACACGATAAGATGCCATGGTAGTAGCCCAAGCCCCCAGGAAGTGCGCTGGACTCAGATGAAAATATTCATGCTGGCCAAACGGCGGTACTACACTTCCGTTTGGTTGCCAGGCCCGGAAACACTTTTTCCCATTGACTTACATTGGGAAAGAGTGGTCTGTAACTCGTTGGATAATTTTTTTTAAACTAAATAAACTACCCAGTATGAAAACTTGTATAGCCCTTATTAAAAACATTCGTTCTTCAAGTTGTAAAAATGTGCTAATAACGTTATTCTGAGAGTTATTTCCCTCTGCATTATGAACGCGCATCTAACCCACGGGACCGCGCCGCCCGGCACATTCATGTTACGTGTCCCGACCAATCAGAGCACACTGCTCACAGGGAGGGTGGGGGCTGGAGCTATTGGAGCTACAACGAGCCGTTAAAGGCAGAGAGTGAAATTCAGTGAATACACGTAGTTTACAGAGATGCAGTTTGAGAAACCAATGTGAGTTGCGTTTATCTTTACCCATGGATGCACAATAAGAACGGACCCATATCGTCTTACTGCCACCCCACGGAGCTGTAATAATGGATATATTGCACATGTTTGCTGTAATTCATTATCATACTACATGGGCTGTATGATTAAATCTTGTACCGTAAATGTTGTATTAAATAAAGTTAATATTACCGACATTATTAACGTCCCTGTAGCTTCGTATTGCACTAAGAAGCTTATTGCACTGTATATAAATATATATATATATATATATATATACAGTGCAATAATTATTTAATGCTAAATGAAGCTCTGTTGGATATCACTAGATCCTGTTACAGCGTAATATAAGTACATAACGATTGATGTGTACATTAGCATCATTACTAGCTAGCCGCTAGCCGCTAACTGCCGCCTCGTTCATATCAAATCCATGATAACAACAATCCATTACCATGCTGTCATGAACGTGCGGTGCTGTTACGTGTACGCAAATTGACGTGCTTGATGTGAACGAGCATTTTGGTTAAAGTTGCGCGTGCTCTATGAGTGCACATACGGGTACTTCTCAGGCATGCTGGGTAATCTGTGATGTTTCACTCTCAAAAGTTGGGCCATTTTATCATCATGCGCTAATGAGCAGCTCTCATAGGAATGAATGAGGCCCCGCCTCCCACGCTGTATCCAGTTCTTATTATACATCCATGTAGCAGCCTTGCTCTTGTTGTTGGGCCTGGTGAAAATGGACTGCTGTGCATTTAGCTGTCCTTTCAGGCCCCTCCCCTTTTGGAGCGTAGGGCAGATTTAGGAGGGAATTCCGTCTCCTAGCGTTTGTGCACTGTTTTGAAATGCCGCTCCTAAATGACCCTTCTTCGATAAAGCCATGCTCGCATTGCAGATGAGACAGATGGACTTTGAATTGGAATAGATACAAAAATAATCATCCTCCCACTCGGAGTGAAAATTATATATTTTGGGCTTTTTGGCTTCTGCCATAATTGCGGTCTTGTGTGTGTGCGGACTGTCACTCCTATTGACACGGACAAGTTAACATCAGCGAACTAGTGCACTGCCCACCAGCCACGCCCCGACACATGGGGTCACGCCGGCCAATCACAAAGCTTTGATGCGTTCAAGTGCATTTTTCTGGCACAGGAAGATTATGTTATAGGACATTAACGATAAAACCGAATATTCTTGTTCTATTTTTAGACACATCTCGCGATCGACTGGGAATCTCCCCGCGATCGACTGGTCGATCGCGATCGACTGGTTGGGCACCCCTGGTATAGAGCTTTGGAATAGGGCTTTGAATTGGAAACATTAAGGCTTCTACACAATTTCTGAACACACGATGGCAGCAGTTAATGCAGAAAAAAAAAGAAAAGGCACAGTAAAGCTGAGAGTTATTCACATCCCTAGAATGCGTGGGGGGCGGGGTTCATAACCCTTTAGGAAACGCCCCCTATAGGATCCGCCCCCTTTAGGATCCGCCTCCTTGCTGCGGTCTGCATCCAGACCATAGACTGTATATATAATGGCGCGTTTCCACTGCAGCGGGTAGCCCCGTTTAAGCGTCCTTAACCGTCCTCAAGCGGCCAGGCCGGTTTTTGGTGGCGTTTCCATATAGCCTAGTACCGGCCAGCGGGTACTTTTTCCCTCTTTTTCCGGCCTCATAAAATCGTGGTTCTATCAGACCAGGGCCAGGGCTGAACTAGTGACGTCAACACTCTCGACTGCTGATTGGTCAGAGAGAATCATCACAAGATTGCGCGCGAGTTCATCCCTAGCGTTGCATATATATCTAGAAGCAAGCTTGCAGCATTTTTATACACAGCATTTTGTAAACGGAGGAGCTACAAAAATGGCTACTTCTAAGAAAAGCACACCGTGGTCGACCGAGGAGGTGACGACGTTCCTACATCTCATTGGGGATGATCAAATCCAGCGGGAGCTTGACGGAACAACTCGAAATGTGAACAAAAACAAAGCCGATCGCCCCGCCTACACTGCGTTGCTACCCCAGGTCCTAAACTGTAATGGCAATGCACCACGGCCTGGGCCGGCCAGCGAGGCAGCCCGAGGCCAGAGCGAGGACGCTTAGGGACGCTTAAACGGGGCTACCCCGCTGCAGTGGAAACGCGCCATAAATGGACGTAGTGTCCGTGACGTCACCCATAGAATTCTGCAGAGTTGCCGTGAAGCCCTTAGTAGGCGGAGTCGGCCACTAACGGCTCGACTGTGATGTCAGAGTCTAATCCCGCCTGCTCCAAAGAGGCGGAGCCGAGGCGGGACCTGCTGCCTCCGAACTGGAAGTAAACAGAGCTAGCTCAGGCTAAGAAGCTAAGCTAACATGAAATACATGCATACCAAGTTACTGCTAACAGTGTCGTTCCCCTATATAAACGTTACATTCATAATCAAATGAGACAATCCGCAAGAGAATTAGCTATATTTTGTTATTCTTAATGCTTGTCATTCACACGTTGAGAAAAGACGGACTCGCCCGGACCTAACGGAGCCGCAGTGGGCTAGCTCCGGGACGCCGGCTGGAGCTAGCCCCCTGCCGCTCCGTTAGCTCCGGCGGCCACCACTGGGATAATTGGGTCCCCTATTAACATTTGCTCCCGTTTAGCATTATGGGCGTCATAGCCATAAACCAGTGTTTCTCAAACTTTTTCATACCAAGGACCACTTAACCAATACAAAAACACTCCCGGACCACCTAACTCCACAAATATCCAAACACACATCGTTTTTTACAAATTGCCTAAAAATTGTACAAACAAGTGGCAACATGTGTGATGACGGTGTTTATATGGGCTATATCATGCAATCGAAAGTGAAACTTAAGCTCGTTCCATTGCGGAGATATTCCCGCGAGAGTGCGAAAAACTTAAATACATTTATTTATTTCAAATGTGAAATTTTACCAATATACTCACGGACCACTAGGGGGCGCTCACAGACCACCAGTGGTCCGCGGACCACACTTTGAGAAGCACTGAATGTATTAAACGTATAGTTAAGTGATATCAAAATATAAATAACTAATGTCATGCAAACATATTAATAGTTGCTTGATTCCAGTGTTGAATTTAGCACAATTGCATACAAACGTTAAGGGGTTTTAAGATTCTGAAGTATTATGCTAAAAACTCAATAACTTAGATTATTATTTATAGTTTTGCTGAATAGTTTCATGTCCGCTTACCTTAGAAACGTAAAATGCGATGGCAGTGTGCAGATTGGGAGCATGTTAGCTTAGCTTGGTAGCTTCAGCTAGCTCTGGAACTTCCAGCTCGGTGGCAGCAGGTCCCGCCTCGGCTCCGCCTCTTTGCCCTTATTTGGAGCAGGCTGGAGAAGGCGGGAGTTGAACTCTGACGTCACTGTTGAGCCGTTAGTGGCCGACTCCGCCTACTAAGGGCTTCACTGCAACTCTGCAGAATCCTATGGGTGACGTCACGGACCCTACGTCCATTTATATATAGAGAGGCGAAGTCACGCCCATCTACTTCCGGTCCATGGGACCCCGGAAGCGAAAAATTATACATTGAATTCAATGGAGAGAGAACACGTATCTTTTGATCCCGTTTGAATTGTGCCACGAACTACACATATGATGTTTTTCAATCTTAAACAATAATTTCCATGTCAAAAAAGTCACATTTTGTCGTAAAACTGTTGAAATATAAGACTATGAAAAATACGCGACTACAAAGACTACAAATCCCATTCTGGGTCGCGTAAGTGATGTCACAGGCATGCTCGGTGATTTATAATAAGACTCGTAATTAAAGCGAAGAAGAAGAAGATCTCATAACTGATTTATTCCCTCCAATAAATTATAGATCGCTAAAAATAAATTCACTTTTACAAGATGCCTGTGTGCTTTGTACCAGGTTGTAGTCATAAAAGTGATCATACCACTTGCTCCTTCTATCGATTCCCGTCTGATGAAAGGACCAGGAGTCGCTGGATCAGACATATCAGGTAATATCATAGGTAATATACATGTTGTGCATGGAACATAGTCAAGTTAGCTACCTAGCTAGTAGCGACGAGTAGCGAGCACGTTAGTTAGCATTACATTACTTAGCCTTGTCATTTTTAGTAGCCTTACCATGAAGTTATTATTTTATTACATGAAGTAAACCAACATTTTAAACAGTAAGAGTAGTCATGATGGTAAGTATTTCGTGAAACATTTGAAGCGTAGCCTACTGCGCCATCCACCGGGTGCTAAGGAAGCAGTCAGGGAGAGTCGCAGGCAGGCAGGCAGGGAGCTTTGCATGACATTCTTCTGGACGTGTTTCATTGTGATGACAGTAAGGATGAGTCAATCTGTTTGTTGGAAAGACAGTAGTTGTGTGCTTACTGAGAGAAAATTATTAGAAGAGATAATTATTCAAAGTGTTGTTACTTTCAAGTGTTGTTACTGACCTTTTTCTCTTTTATTTTATTTACCTCACCTGTAACTGCTGAGACGTTGAGGAACATGCACACTGGACTGACCTGGCAACCTGATTTCCACTGTACGTATTTGGTTATGGTATATTATTTATATATATCAAAGGCACATTGCACCCCCCAGAGACACACATGTATTGAGTGTGATATTTTGCATAGGTCAAGTGAAATCATCTTTACATACTAGAAAACTGTAGGAGCGGCAACTTGTTTTGAAAATTGAATTTTTAATATCCGATAATAAAGTTGATCTGTTTTCTTTATTCTTCTCTCTTCCCAGCTCCACCCATCACCGTTCTCTGTTCCTGCAGGTCCTGCTTGCTAATCGATGCTTTATTTTTTTACACAATTACAAATGAAGTCAATGTATTGTATGACATGAAGTTGTGCTTCATTCTCAATCAATCAATCAATCAATGTTTATTTATATAGCCCAATATCACAAATGTTACATTTGTCTCAGTGGACTTTACAGTTTGTACAAAATATCAGTATGACAATACGACACCCTCTGTCCTTAGACCCTCACATCGTACAAGGAAAAACTTCCGGAGAAAACCCACAGTTTAAAGGGAAAAATGGGAGAAACCTCAGGGAGAGCAACAGAGGAGGGATCCCTCTCCCAGGACGGACAGACGTGCAATAGATGCCGTGTGTAAATTGAAAAGATAATACATTTGCAACATAGGTAGTCCAAATGTTTGGAAATGCATGTGTGTATAATAGGAAGATGAATCCACGAGGATATCCATCCAGGACCTATGATCCAGGACCACAGCCACGACTCAAGATCCAGGGCTCGCGATCCAGGACAGAGGAGCGCAGGATCATCCATGACTCCGGATCCCGGCGTATATAGACACCAAAAAGAAAGACATTTGGGGAAGCTGGGTTAATCGGAACATGAGAGTACACAGGTATAGACAGAGAGAAGGAAGAAGTAAGATGTCCCCCGACAAACTAAGCCTATATCAGCAAAACTAGGGGCTGGATCTAATCAGCCCTAACTATAAGCTTTATCAAAAAGGAAGGTCTTAAGCGCACTCTTAAAAACGGATAGGGTGTCTGCCGCCCGAACACAAACTGGAAGCTGATTCCACAAATGTGGAGCTTGATAAGAAAAGGCTCTGGCTCCCATTGTACTTTTAGAGACTCTAGGAACAACTAACAACCCTGCATTCTTGGAACGCAATGCCCTAGTAGGACAGTAGGGTATAATGAGTTCTTTAAGGTAAGATGGCTCCTGCCCAGATCCGGCAGAATTATCCTCACCTGCACCTTGCACAGCTGTTCCACTGCAGTACCGCAACAGTGGGTAATGTGGTGAACACCATGGTCCATCTGCTCCACAGGTTGCTGTTCAAAAAAAATGATGTCCACTGTGCCTAGTAGGCAAAAAAAACAAAACAGCATGCCTGCTGCTTTCCAGTCCTCTGCCTTCAACTGCAGAATGATTGTCGACTGCACCGACATCCACGTGGCCGCCCCAAGTCAGATGGACTAAGCCAAGCTGACATACTCCACCTACAGAGGGATGCACTCCTTCAAAGTGCTCATCTCTGTGGCCCCAAATGGAGTCATCAACTTCTGCAGCCAACTCTTCCCGGGCTCTGTGTCTGATAAGGCCATTAGGCAGCATTCAGGCATTCTGGAACATTTAGTGGCTGGCGACCTTATCCTGGCAGACAAGGGCTTCTTAATATCTGATATTGTGCCTGCGGGTGTGATTGTGAACATTCCCCCTTTCCTGAACAAGGGTAAGTTCACAGAGAGTGAGGTGAGAGCTACCAGGGAAATAGCCAAGAACAGGGTCCATGTGGAGAGGGCAAATGCCAGAATAAAGGAGTTCAGGATTCTGGACCTGATTCCTTGCCACCTCAGGAACACTGCAGATGTGCTGGTACAGCTTTGCTGTGCCTTGGTGAACCTGCAAAATCCCCTGATAAAGGAAGTAGCCAGCACCCTCACCGTTGACTAAGCCAGGGGTTCCCAAACCTTTCAGCCTGCGATCCCCGGGGGGAACATCCAGCTGGCCCGCTGCATCCGCTGAGACCAGCCCAAAGTCACACAACGGCTCTTTTAAGAGCCACCTACACCTTTTCTAAAGAGTTACAATCCTAAGTTATTATAATGATTACACTGGTTCATATTTTACTCAGTTTACTGAACTGTGATGCATGAAACCAGAAGGGGAATTGTTGAGGTTTACTGAAGTTACAAAGATATTAATATATATGAGTATAACAGGTCAGTGTAAAAACAAGCTTCTGTCAGTCATGAATCATTCAAACTATTTATATAACCATGTAATACAGTTATGTAGTAGTTCAGTAAAAGTAATTATTTATTTATATGTCTTAAATATCCTTTATTTTAGAGGGGCCTGAGACTGAACATGTTCATTGCCCAAAACTGCACTGTAGTTATTGTTCATGTGACAATAAGGCCTTAATATTAGGGCTGCACGATATCAGGAACACATAACACGATAACACTTGCTATATTTGAACAAAAACGTACACATGCAGCATTATTACTTTTCCAACAACATTGGATTTATTGTTTATTAGTTAAATATCATGTGTGTGTGTATGTTTATATGTCCTCTCTACTGGCCAACACAGGGAGCATATGCTGAGTGTAGAAGTTCTCCAGGAGGAGGAGATTTCCATGCCATGCAGGGTCTTTGGGGATGGGGATGATGATCGCCTCCTTCGTGGTCCACACAACAAAATAGCAGAGACTCCGGTCTGTGATGTGCAGCTGCCCTTGGACCTGGTGCCAGTATGGGTGATTCTCCTTGAGAACATAAGACCCACCCTCCTCACGGAGACAGAAGGATGGTAAGTCATGTGAAATCATCTTTACATACTAGAAAACTGTAGGAGCGGCAACTTGTTTTGAAATTGAATTTTTAATATCCGATAATAAAGTTGATCTGTTTTCTTTATTCTTCTCTCTTCCCAGCTCCATCCATCACCATTCTCTGTTCATCCGCGGAGGGAGGGCTTAGACTGACCTGAGACCAGCACACCCAAACACAACAGCTCTTTTAAGAGCCACCTACATTTTCAAAGAGGTGCAATCCTACGTTATTATAATGATTAAACTGTTTCATGTATCACTTAGTTTACTGAACCGTGATGAATGAAAGAAATTAGTGAGGTAGTGGTTTACCGAAGTTACAAAGACATTAATATATGAGTAACAGGTCAGTGTAAACACAAGCTTCTGTCAATTATGGATCATTCAAACTATGTATATACAAATATGTAATAAAGTTCTAAAACAAGTATTCGGTATATTCCTTGATAGCTTTTGGAGAAGGTTGTTTTTAAGTTTACTAAAATCTATCGTTTCAACTGTTTCACTTTATAAAAAGGGAACAGGTGAGTAGAGCATCATTGAGTTTCTTATTCTGTCAGTAAATTATCCAAATGAATGTTTTTCATTATTTTAGTCAACCCTAAACAAATTGATTGTACCTTTTTAATAATGACCTTACATGGTCGGCAAAGTTAAATTAACTTCAGAAAATCAAATCTGTTCTGAGAAAAAACTAATAAATGTTTAAAGATAGGAAATTGCCATCCCACTGAAAAACAGTCCGTAGAGATTTAAAGGCGTAGTTGTAGTTCAGTCCAACGTTTCATTTGGATTAATTTCTCCAACAGTCAACTATTTTCATAAAGAATATATATATTTTTCAAATTCAACTTTATTGTCAATCTTACTCAATTTGTGTTTATAGACAGAGAGATCAAAAAGACGTTTAAATACAATTATACAATTTACAGATATGTATACAATCATATATATATATATCCTATATGCACCATCATGTATAATGATGGTGTATGATGTAGAAGGAAGTGTGGTAGATAACAAGTAAATATACATACAGATCCATGTTACAGCAAAAGATGGAATAACTAAGAAGCACACAGTATAATAATAATTACATGCAACAATTAAATAACTGCTCAGCATCTCCACCACAATCCCAATCTGCTGTGTCCTGTTTTCCTCCCCTCTGCATAACACCCCATCACACATACGAAACACAACGCAGAGTCCGAGGGTGTTAAGAGTATGATTATTTAAATGTCCTCCTCTCTACTGGCCAACACAGGGAGCATATGCTGGGTGTAGAATTTTAGCGGTTAATCAGTCCAGCGACCACAGCTACAGCAAAGGGCCAGAGTCTGCAGAAACTGACCCCAAATTCTCCAGCGTGCAGTCCGCAGACACCGAACCTGATGTGCTGGTACAGCTTTGCTGTGCCTTGGTGAACCTGCAAAATCCCCTGATAAAGGAAGTAGCCAGCACCCTCACCGTTGACTAAGCCAGGGGTTCCCAAACCTTTCAGCCTGCGATCCCCGGGGGGAACATCCAGCTGGCCCGCTGCATCCGCGGAGAGGGCTTAAACTGCTGAGACCAGCCCAAAGTCACACAACGGCTCTTTTAAGAGCCACCTACACCTTTTCTAAAGAGTTACAATCCTAAGTTATTATAATGATTACACTGGTTCATATTTTACTCAGTTTACTGAACTGTGATGCATGAAACCAGAAGGGGAATTGTTGAGGTTTACTGAAGTTACAAAGATATTAATATATATGAGTATAACAGGTCAGTGTAAAAACAAGCTTCTGTCAGTCATGAATCATTCAAACTATTTATATAACCATGTAATACAGTTATGTAATAGTTCAGTAAAAGTAATTCTTTATTTATATGTCTTAAATATCCTTTATTTTAGAGGGGCCTGAGACTTAACATGTTCATTGCCCAAAACTGCACTGTAGTTATTGTGCATGTGACAATAAGGCCTTAATATTAGGGCTGCACGATATCAGGAACACATAACACGATAACACTTGCTATATTTGAACAAAAACGTACACATGCAGCATTATTACTTTTCCAACAACATGGGATTTATTGTTTATTAGTTAAATATCATGTGTGTGTGTGTGTGTGTGTGTGTGTGTGTGTGTGTGTGTGTGTGTGTGTGTGTGTGTGTGTGTGTGTGTGTGTGTGTTTATTTATATGTCCTCCTCTCTACTGGCCAACACAGGGAGCATATGCTGAGTGTAGAAGTTCTCCAGGAGGAGGAGATTTCCATGCCATGCAGGGTCTTTGGGGATGGGGATGATGATCGCCTCCTTCGTGGTCCACACAACAAAATAGCAGATACTCCGGTCTGTGATGTGCAGCTGCCCTTGGACCTGGTGCCAGTATGGGTGATTCTCCTTGAGAACATAAGACCCACCCTCCTCACGGAGACAGAAGGATGGTAACTGGACTGCCTCCGCGATGGTCATGTTCCTCTGGCTGTGTGGACACTTCACCTCCAGCAGGGCAGATGGCTGCACAAGTCCATCGGGTGATGCTCCCAAAACACCCGACTCACTCACAAAGAGACCAGCGTCGATCACTGTCACCCGATAGGCCTGCACAAAAGCCTTCACCCCTTCGGCCTCATTTACAACTCCCCAGTTGACAGCCATGACTCCGTCTAAATTGTAACCCCCAAGCACCCTCTTCATGAGGGACGCGCATGGAGTGGATGAAAGTCCCGACCTCAGCACAGCACCAAAATTGCTGGCTGTCAACCTGCCCTGTCTGTGTAACTGCCACTGGGGATTTGTCCGCTGTCCTACGGTGGCTGTCTGGATGGCAGCTTGCTGGTCTCTTGTCAGTCGCATTGAGGCAAGAATTGCCTCAAGCCCCCGACCCCCATGCTCCTTCACCAGCTCCGGCACGGTGACAATGGCCTGATGTTGAGGCTGCGGCTCTGGCTCAGGTGATAAAAGCCATGCCATGCCACACTGTGTGCCCCTCAGTGCAGACCTGAACCAGTCTACATCCTGAGTGGCGATGTCTCTGGCCAGTGGGTTGTAGGTCTCCTCTTGCTGTTGATAGAGTTGAGACACCGGCTGGACTACTTTGGAAGTGCCAGGCTTCCTCCACTGGCACTCAACATCTGTGGAGCTGATCTGCCACATGGCAAATATTGCCAATGCTGCAGCGTGGCTGCATTTGTACATCCCCCGTGCACAATCACAGACAGCGCTCTGCATCGCGCCATCGTCTCCCATGCAGATCTGTAAAAATAAAGTAAGTACCATTTGTTAGCATGCTATAATAGATTGAATGAGCAATACAAGGATGGTCAGGATCTGGGGGTGGGAGGGTTTATTTTTCCATATATTTGTCTGATTGTTGTTATTGTTTGATTTTTCTGTATTACCTATGAGGTTGTTGTGTTTAATATTCATGAGAATATTTGTCATTGTTCAAATGATAATAAACATTTGCATAAAGCATATTTGTCCACTCATATGTTGATAAGAGTATTAAAAACGTGACAAATATTCCTCTAAGGTACATTTAGAACAGATACAAAATGTGCGATTAATTTCCGATTAATCGAGATTAACTATGGACAATCATGCGATTAATCGCGATTAAATATTTTAATCGACTGACAGCTCTAATTTTTTTAAATGTGTATGAATAAATTTTGAAAAACATTTGATCAACAAAAAAAAGGATTTGATCAGGATCTAGACTCTGTGTAGTTTATTAATTAATCAATGCTCTCTACATTAGGAACACACATACCAGTGTACCAGAGGGAGTCACACACAGCTGTGCCTAGATAACCAAACAAATTTACAAGATAACCAAAATCCTTGAATCTACACACAGCAAATAAACTCAAATGACACAACGAGATGTAAAAGGAGATCACACATACAGTATAGTCGATATAAAACTGGCCGCTTCAATCTGAAGAGCAACTAAAACAAAACACGGGAGTGTATCTTGTTCTTGTGAACACTAATGTTATCCACAGCATACACAGAGACCACAAAGTTCTTAAGGAGAAAACTAGTTGCTAAAACAAAACACGTTAGTGTACCTTGTTAGCTAATGTTAGCTAGCTGACATTAACGTTAAACATTGCACTCATATTACTCACCGAAACCTTGTAAAGCCGGTCCCGCTGCTCTTACAGAACCGACTAACTCCCCTTTCGTGTATGTACAGCTCTCAACATGCCCAGACTTGTAGTGATTTTCACCTCGTTTTATACTTTTCGCCTCATTCTGAAAGAAACAGGTGAAATTTGCTAACGTGACGGCCATCTTTGTGATGGTGACGCGTGCGAGACCAGAGACCTGTAGTTCACTGAGCGGTTTCACACAAAAAAATGTGTAACTTCACAGTTTTACGACACATTTTAATTTTTTTTACTTTTAAATTGACAAACATCATATGTGTCATTCGTGGCACAATTCAAACGGGATAATATCACATTGTCCCACATTGTCCCACACAAACATACTCCTTGTCCCACATGGTCATCAGTGTTTCTCAAACTTTTTCATACCAAGGACCACTTAACCAATAAAAAAACACTCGCGGACCATCTAACTCCACAAATATCAAAAAACACATCGTTTTTCTAGAACAGATTACAAATCGCCTGAAAATGGTACAAACAAGTGGCAACATGTGTGATGAAGGTGTTGCGCTGGGCTATATCATGCAATCGAAAGTGAAACTTAACCTCGCTCCATTGCGGAGATATTCCCGCGAGAGTGCGGAAAACTGAAATTAATGTATTTATTTCAAATGTGAAATGTTACTAATATACTCACGGACCACTAGGGGGCGCTTACGGACCACCAGTGGTCCGTGGACCACACTTTGAAAAGCACTGCCCTACATGGAAGCTCCCGGAAGGGGAGGGACTTCGCCTCTCTATAGATGTTCGCCTAGGGCGCCAGATCTGTGGAGGCGCTGCGCTGACATCTCTGGGAGAAAAAAAAGAAGTTTTGACCGTTGGGGCTCATCCTATTTTTCGGCCTTGATGTAACAACATTCATAATTAAGTAAATGTAACACCCTTTTCATCCCGGTTACACGTTTCATTTGCCCTGTACGATGGGCGCTGTAAGTGATGAAAATGGGGGATGTTGGCTTATCTGGCACCCGCAGCTTACAGCCAAAGTGCGATTGAGCGTGGGAGCGAGCGAGGGAGAAAGGGAGGGTGCACCGGTACCAGCGCTGTTGTTATTAGAATCTGGTGCTACAGTAGCTGCTCTAACGGATATTAGAAGAAGATGTTTCTACAATGATGTGGAGGGAGAGTCCTCTCCAGTCAGACTGAGAGGCTGATAACTACAGCGTGTTTAGATAGTTCACTTTAGTCTAAAGCCGCTTTCACACCGCAGGACTTGCCGTACTTTAGTGCCGGCACTAAAGTACCACGGCACTGAATCCGCCAGGGGGCTAGTGCCAATCGCATTCACACCGCAGTACTTTCCCTGAGGCAAGATTACGCTGACGTCACTTCGTCTTCTTCTTCTCTGGGTTTACTGGCAGGCCGCAAAACCACTTCACGGCGAGTACAAAAAAAAACGAGAGAAGAAGAACTACACGGGGGAGGGGGTATAAAGCCCACCCGCTGTATGAGGCGTTTGTTTACTTTCCGACCTCAGACATGATGGAGTTCATAAGGGTAATAAGGGTAATTTACAAATAAAATACCCCATTATAACAATGGAGTTTATCTTTATGTATTTATTATATATTACCCCCTCAGGCTGATTTTGGAAAAGGACATTAACCCTTGTTTGGTGTTTCCCCCTTATTTATCTAAAACAAATGACATGATAAATTACTTGTGTTTATGTGTGTAAGACTTGTGTTTCTGCCCGTGCCATTGCTGCACAAGGTTGCAACATTGTAGATAAATTCAACCACCCACACCTGTCTGCTCTCACATTCTTCTATTCTGCAAATTTGGGGTGGGACACAATAAATAAAGCTTCGCCAGTTTGTTTGTTTTATTGCACAGTCAAGACATAACAATAACGGCATCACGCTGTTCCAGGTGTGTCGTATGCATGTAAATTGAAGTTAAATAAAAGTGTGAAATGTAAAATAAAGTGTAAGTAGTTTCAAAACAATGTAACAGTGGCAATATAGCAGCAGACACACCTTAGTGCAAGTTAGGTGTCAGTATTAAAAAACAGTGGCAATATATATATATATATATATATAATAACAATAGAAAATCGTTACCACTCTTATTATTGTGGTCTTTAATTTTTGTATAGTCCTGCCTGAGTTTCTTTATTTTTACCCGGCATCCGTGTGCACTGTTTACGATTCCCAGCTCAAGTAGCTTTTGCGAACATCGCTCAAAACATTTGGAGTTGGGAACTGCTTTCTGTAGAAGCTGCTACATCCCGTCCTCGGAGTAAATTGCCAGAAGCGCCGACACCTCCTCATCATTCCACCGCTCCGGTGTTGTAGTAGGCCTACGTGTGGTCATAACTGCTTTAAAGTACAAAAAAAACTACTCGCTCAGGTGTGGATGTGGTTTTGTAGCGAGGAAAATAATGGCTGCCTAACAAAAAAAATTCAGAGTCTAACGGGGCGTGGTTTGCAATTCGCCCAGCCAATAGAAATAGAATATAAATTGGCACTCTTTTATCACCAGGTTCGTACCACCTCTCTAGCAGGGACTGAACATGGCCAAAAGAGTTCCCGGGCTGCTTCTCAGGTCGATTAAATGAAATCCTTGCTTCCCTCACTTGCGTCGTTTCCCTGCGTTTAGTCCCTCCCACCAGATTTCCACACACCCCCCCCCCGCCTCTGTTAGTACACATTTACTGACACAAACATTTGTATCATCTGTTGTAGACCCCGGCCGAGGCTATAGCCATTTCAGAGACCTTATATACAGGACCGTCCTGTATATAGCCATTTCAGAGGGTTGTGTACAGGACGGTCCTGTATATAGTCATTTGGCGTTGTGTACAGCAGTGGTTCTCAAAGTGGGGTCCGCGACCCCCCGGGGGTCCGTGGCACTCTGCCAGGGGGTCCGTGAAAAGTTTTCAGATTCATTAATTTAAATTATCATGATATCATTTTTTTTTCATTTTTTTTTTTTTTTCAACAAATAATCTTTTTTTTTTTAAATCTAAAAATTTTTCATAGATTACGTTCAAATCTAACAAATAGATACATTTAAATATCAAGCGCGTTACCGTGGAAACAACAATAACTGTTACGTCAGTCAAAGAGCGCCGCTGCAAGCATCATAGATATATAACACGGCTAGCATACTACGAAGATGGACAGGTCCACAGAAAACTACCGGTATGCTTAGTCCTAACTTACTTTAGTTACTGTACTGCAAAAAGCAGACGGCGCTGCGCTCAACACACAGACAGACTCAAAACCATGGACACACTGGCACATAAGTTACATAAACAATTTCTAGGCCTAAATTGCATAAGCTACAGTATTGCAACTAAGCAGACAGTTCTCTC
>NW_022991375.1:2847907-3050625 GCF_902827175.1 Gymnodraco acuticeps
CATTTTGGAGCCAGGACAGCAAACCCACGTGTTTTTGCTGATGGGAACTTGGATCCCCCTCGCAGCGAGGGTGCAGCGAGTCGTTTGGCTGATGCAGAGCGTAGTGCACGCGCTGGGGTGTACAGTTTAACCATGTCCTGGATGTAGGAAGGGCCAGATCCATTCGCAGCATGGTACGCAAGTACCAGTGTCTTGAAGTGGATTCTAGCAGTTACCGGAAGCCAGTGAAGTGAGCTGAGGAGCGGAGTGGTGTGGGAAAATGTAGGAAGGTTGAAGACCAGACGAGCCGCTGCATTCTGGATGAGCTGCAGAGGTCGGATGGCACATGCAGGTAGACCAGCCAGGAGGGAATTGCAGTAGTCTAGGCGTGAGGTGACGAGAGCCTGGACCAGAACCTGCGTGGCTTTCTGGGTCAGCTGGGGATGTATCCTCCTGATGTTGTAAAGTGTGTATCTGCAGCAGAGGGTTGTAGCAGCAATGTTTGCAGTGAAGGACAGGTTGTTATCTAGGATCACACCCAGATTCCTTGCAGTCTGAGTCGGGGAAACAACAGAGGTGCCGATGTTGATAGTCAGGTCAAGAGTGGGACAATCTTTTCCTGGAAGGAAAAGCAGTTCAGTCTTGTCATTTACATAGTCAAAAGTTCCTCACAATGCTATTGGGTAGGACATGTGTTTAAAGGTCCTGCCCTCTGGCCATACACTCACACAACCAGGGGCGCCGCCAGGGATTTTGGGCCCCATGAAAATATATCACATTGGGCCCCACCACCAGGCCCAGGCCACGCCAACCAAGCACAATTGCTGTAACCACACCCCCAGAACCCAACCGACTCATTTATGCTTTAAATAACTCTACCTTTACAGGCTTGTATCTATCTTGTATTCAAATACTCAATTTACTGACACTGAGCTGTGAAAATATAACACTGTGCAGACGTGCAACATACTGCTGCAGTATAATTCACTATTTGATATAATACTAACATTCCTGACAATAGATCTCAATAGTCATCTTTTATGGTGTAAATGCCTTTTTAATAATAACATTTTTGAATGGAACATTCTCAACATGAATGCATAAAGCCAAATAAAGATAACTTAAATATGTGGAAAAATACTTTGTTTGAAATGTATAATTGAAATGATATGTTAGCTTTTTCGTTTTGATATATATATATATGTTGTATTCCAGTCTCCTTTCAGATATGTTAAGTGGCATGTCATTCAACACAATGCTGCTCACCTCCTTCAGTTGGGAAAAAAGCTGGTTCAGGTTCAGCATTATGGGGGGACAGGGCTGTTGAGCCTAAAGATGGATCTCAGTGAGCTGTGTGATCTGGGGGTGCTTCCTGAGCTCCGCTAGAGCAGAGAGGAGCTATGGATTATTGTTATTGATTAGTGCATCAGTGTTTCTTAGGGTGAAAAACACTAAACTCACAACTTAAAATGAAAGCGTTTAGTTTATTTAATAAGAGAGCACAAGTTAGCAAAAAGTGACAGTAGACAATAGGCAATTTGGTGCTATATATATATATTTTTTAAACACCTTGAATTTCAGGGGGGGCGTGGGGCTCCGTTGGCGGGGCGCAGCGCCCCTCCAAGACAATGGTAGGGGAAACACTGGATCTGTTGGTCTTGGCACCAGGGGGAGGGACAACTGATTTAGTATGAATAGCTGCTAAAAACGCACCTGCATTTATTAAATGTCAGTTAAAAGAGCAGTGAAATTAAAAACCTCTGCATTTTCTTTATTATTATTATTATTATTAACAGTACTAAATGTCAGCTTAGTAAAAAAAACAACATACAAATTATTATTTACAATGGACTATGGTTAGCTAACACAGGGGTTCCCAAACTTTGCCATGCCAAGGACCCCCATATAGCATTATCCTCTGGCGTGGACCCCCCTGTTGCAATTTTTTTTTTAAATGATGAGTACATTATGATGGAAAATATGACAAATTAATCATACAGCTCAATACATTTTCTTAATATATATTTGTATTAATAATTAATAATCAGTTATTCTTCTAAACATTTTTTTTTTAGCTTTTGTTTGTCATTCATTACATTCATTGTGTCTTCTGTTATAAACATTCTTAACACAATGTTAAACAGTAATATCTACAGTAAACATATTTTTAAAGCATTTTAAAAGTGATTTCTGTCTTTATAATATTATATAATTTTGAACAGTAATATGAACAATTAACATATATTTTTAGCATTTTTGAAAGCTACTTATGCCTTAATAATATTATATATAATATTCAACAGTAATATTAACAATAAACATATTTATATTCATATATATAAACAACAATATTTGCTACATCCGTGCTTTCATCCAGCTGCAGAGCGAAATATTCACTAGCTCTCACTTGCTCCAAAAGCTGAGCAGATACTCAGTTTCACTCTCAGTAGCAGCAGCTTGATTCTGATTGGCTTGAAGGGCGGTCGTGTGATTTAAAAAAAAAATTAAAAATGTTTTTTAATAAATAAATATTAATAGATTGGCATCAAAGGACACATAGATTGCTAGATATGCAGTTATTAATAACATCTAAAAAATTATAATTCCCCTTTCCCTCAATTTTTGCGAGACCCCCCTGGCGGCCCCCCGGTGTTTGAAAAACACTGAGCTGACAGACTAATTTCCACCACTCATGGACCACACCCACATTTTCTCTTGAAAGACTGGGTGACATACTGTCGCCCTTTAATCCCTCTCTCTTTTCTTTCTCTCCTTTCTTTTCTTTTTGAAAGCCTGACTTTGTTAGTCGTTGAGACATGGTACACAACACACGTAAGTACTAGTAGCATCCGTTGTCACTCTCTGTTAGAAAGTGCTGTTTGGAGGCGGAGGCGGGACCAAACCATTACATGTAAATAGAAGGGGGTGCACAGAGGCTTTGGATAATTAACTTTTGGAAGAAAATAAGTTAAATGAAAAGAAAGTTTAGTGAGTACATTATCAATATAATATTCTATTAATGTTAATTCTTGATGATTGATGAAAGGTTTCTTAAACATTTTTTTCTAATGTTCTAAAATAGTTTGGGCCCCCATGGTGAGGGTGTTTGGGGTGGCCAATAGGGTGTCTGCACTTTTTACATTACATTGCATTTAGCTGACGCTTTTGTCCAAAGCGACTTACAATAAGTACATTCGACCAGGAAGACACAACCTTGAAGAAAACAGAATCATATAAGTACATCAGGTTTCATAGAGCCAAACATTTCAAGTGCTACTCCACTGGCTTTAGATAAGCCAGTCCTTTATTAGTATAAAAGTGCTTCAGAGCTTACACTGGTTTATATCATTTGGCTTGGAGGGTTTTCTATGTGACAGCATTCAAATATGAGTTGTAGCCTCAAATGCCAGCCACAGTTGCTCTGCTGACATCCAGGAAGAGACATCCAGCCCCGACTCGCTGTGGAAAGGTGAGAAGGTAATGTTTTATTCAGCAGCTATGATCTTAATTTAATTAAAATGTCAATTTTAGGTTGAATTTCAAAACCCTACGCATTACAAAGCACTTATTTTTCTTGTAAATCTGTGTTGAATTGCATTTAAATAGATGGTGTTCTGCATATAGATTATTTTAGTCACATTTATTTAGACAACAAACTCATAATTGATTGTTTTGATAAGCCCTGCCCCACTCAGTTAAAACTGGATTTAGAGTTACTAGTCTGGTATGTGTTTTATACAATGGAGTTGTGTCCCTTAGTTATTACTGATAGGGACACAACTAACAACCCTTAATTGTTCTTATTGAATTGACAATTGTCCCAAACTGATTTTAGTATAGATGAAGGTGGCTTGTAAAGCACATTTGTGGGAGGGACTGCCGGTTCCCCCATTCTTTATTCACATTTCAAATGTTTTGTCAAATGATATCCTTGATATTACTTCAGGTAGAAAACATTTGTACTTGCACTGGTAATGTAACAGCCCTGTAGCACTATATTATGGACAACAGTACTTATGTTATCATCTTAAATCCATCATTTTGTCTAGGCCGATAGGCCTAAAAGCCAATACCAATAAGGCTTGACCACTGTTACAATGTTGAAGATGACATTCAAAGGCGTGAAACAGAGTGGTAGTGATTTCACTCTTTGATGTTGAATTTGTAAGCAAACGCAGTGTTATAGTTGCTATAATACCTGCAATATTAATGTAACCCACATTAAAACATAGTAAGCATAACGTCATTAAAAAGTTATTTCATTAAAAGATACAAGTTTAAAATTGGTCAATGATATCCTTTAAAAATATAATAAATAAAAGTAGTATGACAAATTACAAGTTACTGTTCCTTTAAGGATTTCTGCTCACTGGGCACCCCTATGCAGCAAAGGTCCTGCCATAACTCCACAAAGAAACCGTATGTGCGAACAGGGTGTGTACATAGTTCCGGTTTGAATATTTGTATGCCCACATGTCTTCTATCAGCAGACTGAAAACTGTGGATATAATTTCCTGCCATAACTCCACAAACAAACTAAACAGGTTTTACAAATGCCTCATGATTCACTAACAAACACAATGTGGTTTGCAAATACAAAACACCATCTACAAACTGATGCATTTAGTTTTGCAAAGAAACAACGTATCTATCAAACAAACACATAACATTTTTCTAATAAATCATGTTTCAGAGACAACTTCAGCATTGGTTTTACAAGTACACAACTTTTTTTTACAAGTTCAAAACTTTTTCTTCTCACGGCAGAATATTACATTACATTACATTACATTGCATTTAGCTGACGCTTTTATCCAAAGCGACTTACAATAAGTACATTCGACCAGGAAGACACAACCTTGAAGAAAACAGAATCATATAAGTACATCAGGTTTCATAGAGCCAAACATTTCAAGTGCTACTCCATTGGCTTTAGGTAAGCCAGTCCTTTATTAGTATAAAATTACTGCCAAAAGTCACGTGACTCACTCACGTGACTTTTGGCAGTAATATTCCGCCGTGGCTGGCTCATACACACTCACACATGCTCACTCACACATGCTCCACGGCAGCAGGGGGCGCTACTGAGTCCATTGGGAAGGCGGGAGGTTGAGCAGAGCATGGAACAGCCCTTGCCAGTCACGTTTACACGTTGCTTGACTGCCTGCCCACATATCTGATCTAAACATAGTAACCAGTGGCGTTTCTATATGTACAAAAGTGGTGGGGCACAAAAAACTTAGATGTCTATAGCTTCTGCAGTGAGGTTCATGGCTGGTGAGGCACTGGCACTGACTCTTCAGGTTTACAAATATTATATTTTGACCTAAATCAAAATATAATATTATTTTCAAAAGCTTTTTTTGTCTGATGCTTCAATTAATTTTAAACAGACAGTTCAACAAAAGGATACCCAAAAAATGTAATTTTATCATTTAAATATTGAATTGTTCTCTCTTAGTATAAGATCCCATTTTCAATAAAATTGCAGTCTTACCTTGACTTGAAGATGAAGTCCATTTGCCTATCCTTCTGGACAAAAATCTCTATTACTTTTTTGTAAAAGTCATCCTTATGTTCTTGTAGTTTCAAAAGTCTATCATAAATCTAATCTTATCAATAGATTTATGATTCGAAAATTATAAAAGTAGGGTAGACATGTGGATATTATCCGGCTGAACAAAACGTGCATTTATCTAACAGCTACGTTTCCCACAGATCTTATTTGGAGCTATTTTCCAAAATCCTACGGAGAAATCTCATTGCTTTTTTGTCGAGGGAAGCCATGCGCAGCTTACTTCCGGGTTTTAGGACGCCTCACTGCAGCTCTCTCGTCTCCTCTTCACACACACCACACTTTTCGCGGCACACGTAATTACAGCCAATCAGTTCTGAATGATGTGAGATGACGTATGATGGGGATGGCAGCTCTATGCCCCTATGGTCATTATTTTTTTGCCACACACATTAAATAGGAACATATTCTGAGCATGCGCAGTGTAGTTTTTACAGTCACCATTCACTTAGACAGAGAGAGGGAGGGGCAGGATCGGGTTTTGTCCCACATGGCTCTAAACAGCTCAATAGGCACACACTGTAGACACTAATTAGAAGAACACAGACTAAAACAGCAATGTACAGACGAATCAGATGATTAAACATGATCTTAAAATATACTCACACCTACGCTGTCATTGGAGGCAGTCGCAATTTCTACAGGCTCGCACTTACCTGTTGGCATCTGTTAGCATCTGTTAGCTTCTAGCAGCATCTAGCTCTCCTGCTTACAAACTTTTAGCCATCCCTGCTTATACAAGTAGTAGTTTTAGTTGTCTGCGAACTGTGGAGGCCTACTCCCACCTGTCGAGTGCGGCTGTACTGAGGTGTTTTTCCTCCGGAGACGTCGCGAAGAGACAGAGCGGCTCCACCTGTTGCTGCATGCGATCTGCGATTTACGGAGGCCTGCTCGTCGCGAGCAGGCCTGGTTCTGCTGTTGCAGAGGCCTGCTTTCACCCTGGGGATACCACGGAGGGACCGGAGCGCTTCCACGCTGCTGTTTTCGCCTGTCCTTTGCTGCTGTGCTGATTTTGCTCCAGGAACATCGCGGATACTGTGTGCTGGTCTGGGAAAATGGCCCATATCGGGATTCTGCTGTGCCTGTTAACTGTTTTGGACTATGAGAAGATCTCTAGTCATTCTGAGAAGACTACTGGATTCAGGTCTGTTCTGCCACTCGCAGTGGGCATCCCCTGCAAAGGTTCGGATGTGTTGCTCAAACAATTACCGGTTGCCTTGTCACAGACAATCTGCTCGACAAAATATGTTTGTCTTTTTTATTTTCCTGCGATGATGGTTCTTCAGGACTGCTTCTTAAGCTCTAATCACACTCTCGCAGACTTTTCCGGTGTTTCTAAATTAGATGACAATATATTTGTGTCGTTTAAGAGGAAAAGATGCCTGTTTTTGTTGTTGTTATTACTGTCAGGAAATTTACAACCTAACCCTGGTCCGCCCAGTAGTAGTAGTCAGATCGCTACTCCTGCTGATTTTAAAGCTAGGTCTGGGTTGGGTTTCATCCACTTGAATGTGCGCAGTCTGTTAGGTAAACTAGATTTTGTCCGTATCTGGGCAAAATCGACTGACGCTGACGTCATTGTCTTATCAGAAACATGGCTAAACAAATCTATTTTGGCCTCTGACATTGCCTTAAATGGTTTTAATGTGTATCGTACCGACCGGCCTAATAAAGGGGATGGCGTTGCCATTTATGTTAAGAATAAGTTCAGTGTAACCACATTATTTTCCAAATCGATCAGTAAGCAATTTGAATTTTTAGCCATAAATATAGAAGTGGCAAAGGGTCAACAGGTCATGGTAGTGAGTTGTTACAGACCCCCCTCAGCTGTCAAAGACTCCTTGTCTTCACTAGCAAATCTTTTATCACAACTAGACTACAAGGAAATAGTGCTACTTGGAGATTTTAACTGGGACTGGTTAACTGCAGTGTCAGAGGATTTTAAAAACCTTTGTATCTCTTTGAATGTTACTCAGATTGTTGACAGTCCTACTCGCCCAAATATTAAGTCCCCTAATAAATCCTCCCTAATTGATCTCATTTTAACTAATGTTCCCCATAAATATTCATCTGTGGGAGTATTTGCAAATGATCTGAGCGATCACTGTGTTGTAGCCACAATTAGGGACACTAAGGTCCAAAAGGTTAAACCTCGCATTATCATTAAGAGAGACAAAAAACATTTTATGGAGCAGGGTTTTGTGCATGATCTGTTTGATTTTGATTGGGGTAAAATCGATCTGTGTGCTGATGTGGAAACCGCATGGTCTTATTTTTATCTTGACTTTATGGAGATCATTGATAGATATGCACCCCTGCGTACATTTAGAGTAAAGGGACGAGACAATCCTTGGTTTTCTGCTGAGCTGTCTAGTCTCCTTCATGAGAGAAACAAGGCCTGGGCAAAGGCTAGGCAATCAGGCTCAGAGGTAGAGTGGCTGCGTTTTAGGCAGCTAAGGAATAGCTTCACTTCAAATGTCAAAAGTGCAAAGTCGAAGTACTATTTGTCAGTTACCACAGAAAACCTAAATAATCCTAGGAAATTTTGGAAAGCAATAAAATCGATATCCACCGGTGAGATCCGTAATGAGCTACCTCCGTGCCTTACCACAGCATCTGGCACTATATCGGACAGGGCCACTATGTTAAATTGCTTTAATGAGCATTTTGTGTCCTGCGGTTCTATGTTTGATTCTGTGACTAACTCTGCTTCTGTGAACACCCCAATCCGTGACTCTGAACAATGTGGTCTGGAAAACCCTTTCAGTTTTACTCCTTTTACTGTCAATGTTGTTCATGAAGCCTTATCTAAGCTAGATCCTAAGAAACCGGCTGGCCCGGACAACGTAGAACCTTTCTTTTTAAAGATAGCTGCAGATTTTATTGCTCTTCCTCTTACTACTCTTTTTAACCTCTCCCTCAGCACAAATGCAATTCCAAAAGTATGGAAGTCAGCTTATGTCTTGCCTTTACTAAAAGGAGGGGAGGCAACTATTTTAAATAACTATAGGCCAATCTCTAAATTGTCAGTTCTGGCGAAGGTGCTCGAACGCCTAGTGAGTGAACAGGTAAAGGAGTTTTTATGTAAAAATGATATCCTGTCTAAACATCAGTCAGGCTTCAGAAAACAACATAGCACCATCACTGCCACAATGAAAGTGGTGAATGACATTACGAGTATTTTAGACAATAAGCAGAGTTGTGCAGCTCTATTTATTGACCTTTCCAAAGCGTTTGATACCGTCGATCATCGCATCTTAAAGCAGAGGCTACTCAGTATCGGCATATCCAGCCATGCAGTGGGTTGGTTTGTGAACTACCTCTCTGAAAGGTCCCAATGTGTTCACTTTGATGGGCTGTCTTCTGAGTGGTTAAACATTGCTAATGGTGTTCCTCAAGGTTCTGTTTTAGGTCCACTTTTATTCTCCATATATATCAACAGTTTAGGTGAAAATGTGGATGAAGCTACTTTACATTTGTATGCTGATGATACCGTGATGTATTGTGCAGGTCCCTCCATTAAGGAGGCTGGTGTTAAATTACAGGCTGTTTTTAACATTATTCAGACTCAGCTTGCTGAACTTAAGCTTATTTTAAATGTTGATAAAACCAAGGTAATGCTATTTTCAAAAGCTAAAAAGACACCAGAGCCTGTTTTGGATATTGTTACTATGCAAGGACAAGTACTTGAAGTGGTTACCAGTTATAAATACCTAGGTATCTGGCTTGATGATTGTCTTACTTTTAAACTTCATGTCAATAACCTGCTTAAAAAGCTGAGGGTTAGACTAGGTTTCTTTTTCAGAAACAAGTCCTGTTTCTCTTTTGAAGCCAGGAAAAGGCTAGTCACTGTGACCTTTTTACCTGTGCTGGACTATGGTGATTTGTTGTATATGAATGCACCTGCCTATTGCCTGAACAAGTTAGATGCCGCCTATCACAGCGCACTGAGATTTGTCACAAATTGTAAAGCACTTACTCATCACTGTACCCTGTATGCCAAGGCAGGTCTGCCATCACTTACTGTAAAGAGGCTCAGTCATTGGTACACGTTTATTTATAAAGCTTTGTTGGGTAAACTCCCATATTATATCTGCTCTCTGATAACAAAGAGAGTTGCAAGCAGCTATTGTCTGAGATCGCATGATGTAGTATTGTTAGATGTGCCAAGAGCAAGGACTGTCTTAGGTAAGACAGCTTTTATGTGCGCAGCTCCATTTGCTTGGAACAGTCTTCAGCAATAATTGAAACTGAGCAATCTCATTCCTCTGCATGTTTTTAAAGCTAGGCTAAATGAAATGCTCGTTGATACTATGGCCACTTGTAAATGTCTATAACTATGTAAATGTATCCTGTAAATATAATGTATAATGTCCTTTATTGTTTCATGTGGAACCTATATGCTGCAGGTCTCCCTTGAAAAAGAGATCTATGATCTCAATGGGACCAATCTGGTTAAATAAAGGTTTGAAATTAAATGAAATGAAAATATATATATTTTTTTTTTTTGCATTTTGTTGTAATCATTATTTGTAATACTTTCTGCTGACACTAGGTGGGGCTGTGCGCCTAATGACCAGTCGCCACTGTTAGTAATGTGTGGAGGGGACTCTGACAGAGGATTACTCACAAAGTACACAGTAAAGTACTTCATTTTATTTCTGGTAGCAGTCAACAAGTCAACAGTGTCAGTTGTATTAAGAACTTGTGGTAAAGAATATTTGTATCACTCATTGAATATAGCAGGAAAGAAAATGAAGAGCAGCTGATTGACCGAGTGCAGAATCGCTGTATAGTTTAAATCTCCTTAGTTACAATGTTGTCCATTTTAGACAAAGGCTTATTATATTTACAGCCCTAATAACATTCATTTTCTGGGCTCAATATGTGTCTTGGCTGTTTTTGTTGTGATCGCTAAATTCACCTTGTTTATAATATTATCACTATAACACTGACCCAGATCGCTGGACCGCTAGAAACACCGTCATCAGACTGGCAAGGGCTGTTCCATGCTCTGCTCAACCTTCCGCCTTCCCAATGGACTCAGTAGAGCTGCCGTGGAGCATGTGTGAGTGAGCATGTGTGAGTAGAGGCTTCTCAATTCTTAAATTTCCCCTCCTCGACTCCCCTCCTCGAAACTTAGTCCCGCCCACAGGAGATGCGAGCGGAGGACTGAAGAGGGGAATCGAGGAGAGAGGAGGGGAAGCAGCAGAAGTTTAAAGAAATGAGAACTCCTCTGCCCTGAGCGGTCATATTAAAGCGACGTCCGTTCATTATTACGTGGCAACAGCTGCATCAGCTGTCGAGTGTTTTGTCATAGCGCTGTATTTTATAATCTCTGTTAGATCAGCTGAACATTGTTCCCCCACATATTTACTTTGAATTCATTGAGAGTGTGGTATAATGAGACAATAACAGGCTACAGATGCGGACACACACACACAAATACTGTATATTTATATAAATATATACAATTTAAAGTATGAGAGCACTCTCATAATAACGAAACACAATCAGAGACTGGATATATCCCCCCCTCTCTCTGGTCGCTGAAATGGGGAATTGAAATTACGGGCCAAAAGTTGTATTTACAAGTAGGCCTATTAAAAGTAAGCAGAGGACACCAAACCAACTGAGACCCGTCTGTCCGCCGCATTTACGCACTGTACAACACACACCTACACACTACCACACACACCTACAGCTCCAAAAGCATAAGCCGTTGTGTATTTTATTATGTGAAGCAATGGTCTTAGAAAAATATCGACTCTTTGTTTGTAGATATCTACTAAACTAAAGCAAATAAAGAGAGTAGGCCTGTTATACTGAGTGATATATATTATACACACTGCTCTGCTTTCTGCGCGGACCTTACAGCTGTTCTCTCTGGAAACATCGCGATGCGATGAGAGCAGTTTCTAAAATAATATCCAGGGGATGCATGCATAGCTGTCATTGGCTGAGATAAGTCCGGCCGTGCGTCACGCCTCCACCGTTCCCGGAAATGCATCCGTGGAGGAGCCGTGGAGGAACCATCAGTGTATCCTCGGTTATAGCTCCTCCAGAGAGCCTCCTCGATGCTCGACGCTCGATGCTCGGTGTGCATTTAGAGAAATGAGACGTCCTTCAAAATGGCGCGCTGAAATTCATTTCCGGGTCACTACCGGAGGACCGAGGACCGAGGAGTCGAGGAGGGGAAATTTGAGTATTGAGAATCTCTTGTAACTGTCATCACCGCCGTTAGAAATTATCAAGCAAATGAAGCATTATGGAGGGTGGAGATTTGGCGTACTTAATCAAACATAACTTTACTAAACTTCCGCTACAGCAGCAACTAAAAATTAAATCAGATGACAGGCCAATGCCCGCACTCGAGCTGTGTGTACACAGAGGAAAAAGGGAGAGAATCGGATGTTCAATGAGGACAATTATGTCCGCACGGAGTGGCTAACTGGAAGCGCTAAACTTCAGCGTCTATTTTGCTGGCCATGTCTTCTTTTTGACAAGGATTCGTGCTCCCTGAACAATCCTTGGGCAACTTCAGGATTCATCGACCTTGCCAACCTGTCACGGGCAATTGAGAGGCACGGTAAATCCAAAAATCACATAGATTGTGTGATTGTCTGCATACATTAATAAGTAAAATGCTTAAATTAATAAGGAGAGAGTTTCAGCTGGAGAGTGCGTGCGGACCTTTCGGTTAGATAACAGGCGTGTGCAAGTCCTGCATCTGTGTGATACAAATGTGTGTAAAATGATACCGGGCGCTGTAATCACTCATCTGGTTACGTTATTGACCACCCCCCCCCCCCTCGCCCAAAAAATGGGCTTCCCCTACATTTTCCCCCACGCCACGCTACTGCACACACCTACAGCTCCTAAAGCATAATCAGGCTACAGCCGTTGTGTATTTTATTATGTGAAGCACTAAATGGTCTTAGAAAAATATCGACTCTTTGTTTGCAAATAAAGAGAGTAGGCCTGTTATACTGAGTGATATATATTTTACGCGATGAAAGCAGTTTCTAAAATAATATCCAGGGGATGCATGCAGAGCTGTCATTGGCTAAGATAAGTCCGGCCGTGCGTCACGCCTCCACCGTTCCCGGAAATGCATCCGCGGAGGAGCCGAGGAGGATGCATCAGTGTCTCCTCGGTTAGAGCTCCTCCAGAGAGGCTCCTCGACGCTCGATCCTCGGTGTGCATTTAGAGAAATGAGATGTCCTTCAAAATGGCGCGCTGAAATTCATTTCCGGGTCACTACCGGAGGACCGAGGAGTCGAGGAGGGGACATTTGAGTATTGAGAAGCCTCACTTGTGTACAGTGTTGTGCTAGTTACTTCATGTCAAAAGTAACTCAGTTACTTTACTAGTTACTTACACCCAAAAGTAATGCGTTACTGTGAAAAGTAACGTTTTCGTTACTTGTAAAAAATTCTCCCATTAATGCTCTTATAGCCTTCATTTCAGTACTGTTATTGCATTGGAGAATAATACAATCTGTTGCTCAACTTGACATGCATTATATGCAATCTGGATTGCATCGATATTAGCTGGCTTTCCATTTTTGTATATTCTTTCTCCAGGTAGTTGGAAAAAGTTTTCCGTCCCATATGCCGTGTGCCGCCCGGACATGCTATCATGCTAACTAGCTCCCTGAAAGCGGGTGACTCCACTGTAGCAATAGCCTGCATGTGTTCTACAACATACCGTGCAATGGCTTTATCGACTTTTCCCTGGCCAGCAGTCCCTTGGTTAAAATCCAGCCGCTGTTGCTTAGGTGGAGGTGGAGTGGCGTCGGCTGAGTCTCTGTGGTCTTAGCTACTAGCTTCGTCCCAGCATGTTGTTTTTGCAGATGTTTTGAGAGATTTGAATGACTGGTTTGGGCAGTAGATAGGATCTTTGACCCGCCAAGACACAACTTACATTTAACTAAAACGTTCTTTTCTTTGTGCTCGACAAAAGTGAAATAGTGAGAATATCTCCAGGTGGAGAAACTAGACTTGAGCTCCGCCGCCGCCATGATAGTCTTGTTAGTAAACAACACAAACACGCCCACAGCCCGTCTCCGCATGTGACACAGGAAGTATCTAAGTACATTTACTCAAGTACTGTACTTAAGTACAGTTCTCATCTCTGTTCGCCTGGCTGTTGACTATATAAAAAAACTAACGGAGTAACGCACCATGTAGTAACGGTAACTGCGTTACTGAATTTAAGAAATAATGCGTTAGCGTACTAGTTACTGTTAAAAGTAACGGCGTTATAGTAATGCGTTACTTGTAACGCGTTAGTCCCAACACTGCTTGTGTATGAGCATTTATATATACAGTCTATGGTATGAGCCAGCCACCGCGGAATATTACTGCCAAAAGTGACGTGAGTGAGTCACGTGACTTTTAACTCACGGAAGTGATTTCAAAACAAAAGCACTCGTGTGCTTGGAACGGTGATAATATTATAAACAAGGTGAATTTAGCGATCACAACGAAAACGGCCACGACACATATTGAGCCCAGAAAATGAATGATATTAAGGGCTGTAAATATAATAGGCCTATGTCTAAAATGGACAACATTGTTAGGAGATTTAAACTACAGCGATTCTGCACTGCGGTCACCTCAGCCGTCTCTCGAGTTTGTTTTTTCAATTCAGATGCTCTTCATTTTTTGTCCTGCTATATTTGATGATTGATATCGATACAAATATTTGTTATCATAAGTTCTTAATAAAACTGACACTGTTGGTACTAGTTTGACTGCTACCAGAAATAAAATGAAGTACTTTTACGGTGTAGCTACTTAGAATAATCCTCTGCCAGAGTCCCCTCCATAGTAGCCTACATAATGCATGTTTTCTGCTATCTTTGATGAATGATAAAATGACAATTTTACCATTAGTTCTTAATGATATTGATACTGCTTGACTCAGTAGTCTTACACCTACTACCACAATACAATGAAGTACTTCTAGTGTGTTGTTTAAAAAAAATCCTCTGTCAATGTCCCCTCCTGAGAACAAAATCAAGCCACTTCTGTTAAGTTTGATGAGGGAAAAAAGGATTTTTGCCATTAGTTCTTTGTGAGTTTGACACTGTTGGACTCAGTACTAGTGAAACTACTCCCACAAGTACTATGAAGTACTTTTACTATGTACTTTTCCAGTAATCCTCTGTCAATGTCCCCTCCTGAGTACAATAATGCATGTTTTTCAATGTTTTTTTTAAGCATTAAAAAGCCTTTCTTCCTGAGACTGACAGTATTGGACACTCCACCATGTCAATACGTTTCTCTTTTTGTAGTGTATTGGTCTTTTGTAGAGGTTTTTCATTGCCAGCTAAAATATTGCCTATGGGGCAGCAAGTTGGTCAGAACCAGCCCTGGTGTCATCCCCACAGTACCCCCCATTTGAAACATGTTCCCACGGCTATGGATGCCTAAGTCCATGAGTGGGAAATATAATCTACGTATTCGTCCAGTATTGGAGCTTCTAAAGTTTCACCATCCCGGAATAAAACAATAAATCTATGTAGGTCATTAGGTTATTTTTCAATATTTGGCAGATGGGACAAAAAAGTACACAGTAAGTACTTCATAGTACTTGTGGGGGTAGTTTCACTAGTACTGAGTCCAACAGGATCAATCTCACGAAGAACTACTGGAAACAAAAAAGAATTCCCACATCAAACTTAGCAGAAGTGGCTTGATTTTGTTCTCAGCAGGGGACTTTGACAGAGTATTTCTCAAATAATACACAGCAAAAGTACTTCAATGTATTGTAAGTATTAGGCTAACTAATACAAAGTCAAACAGTATCAATTTCATTAAGAACTAATGGTAAAATGATATGTTTATCATTCATCAAAGATAGCAGAAAAACATGCATTATGTACTATGGAGGGGACTTTGACAGAGGATTACTCACAAAGTACACAGTAAAAGTACTTCATTTTATTTCTGGTAGAAGTCAAACTAGAACCGAGTCCAACAGTGTCAGTTTCCTTAAGAACTTGTGGTAACAAATATTTGTATCACTCGTCAAATATAGCAGGAAAAATGAAGAGCAGCTGATTTGAAAAAACAAACGCGAGAGGCGGCTGAGTGACCGCAGTACAGAACCGCAGTTTAAATCTCCTAACAATGTTGTCCATTTTAGATATAGGCTTATTATATTTACAGCCCTTAATAACATTCATTTTCTGGGCTCAATATGTGTCTTGGCCGTTTTCGTTGTGATCGTTAAATTCCCCTTGTTTATAATAATCACCGGTCCTTCAACAGGATACTGTAGTGATTCAAAGTGTGATTTTAGCAAACGAGTGCTTTTGTTTTGAAATCACTTCCGTGAGTTTCGCCCCGCCCCTCACTTCAAGGACCATTTGACCAGTTTGTAAGGTAAAAAGTAAAAAGCAAAAACACCTCTCAGACGCTCTTCCGTTTACGTGTTTAATAAAGAAAAACAATTGGACGGTAGATACACGGATTATACACAGTAGTTATACACATACCACTTCAATCTCATTAGTATGCATAGAAAGTGACAGGTGGTGTGACAGGTCACACCTCTCCCTAGTTATTAAGCCCCGCCCCTTCCGACTACGCCCCGCCCCCCGGCGGAAGTCCCACGCCATAAGCCCCGCCCCTTCCGGCGGATGTCCCGCCCCCACATCCGGTTTTCAAAAATAAAATATAAAAATTATTTTAAAATGAGAAAAATAAAAATGCTGCCCCTACCGGTCGCCCCCACTACCGGTTTTCAAAATAAAATATTAAAATAATTTAAAAATGAGAAAATAAAATGCTGCCCCCTACCGGTTTTACAAAAATAATAATTTTAAAATGAATCACATAGTATGCATAGGATCAATGTCCCGCCACCTAACCACTTCCTGCCCCCCTAATCCTGTATACAGTATTGACTGTAACTTTACAAATTCTTGCAAATAACATGAAATATAGCAACCATATATTTAAAAAAGTAATGTCAATCTCTCTAACCCTCTCTCTGCTCTAAAGAGCAATGTCCCGCCACCTAACCACTTCCTGTGCCCCTAATCCTGTATACAGTATTGACTGTAACTTACAAATACTTGCAAATAACATGAAATATAGCAACCATATATTTAAAAAAGTAATGTCAATCTCACTAACCCTCTCTCTCTCTCTCTGCTCTAAAGAGTGCCGTGAAAAGTTTTGTGAACAGTCTGAAGACAAGCCAGGACACGTGTGAGAGAAATCATAAAACCCCCGACATCCTCTACAGGCAAATGGCGGGCGATGGGGAGGGGGAACACACACACACACACACACACACACACACACACACACACACACACACACACACACACACACACACACACACACACACACACACACACACACACACATCCCCCGCCCCTCACCCCCTCTTCCATTATGGGGGTTGGATAAATAAGAGCCAGTCGTCTTTGTCACTCTTCAATATTTTTTCAAGTCGAGAGAAATGACAAAGAGACGTCTTGATATGGGTGTAATCTGCGAGACACCGCTAGATTTGATTCAGGGTTTGTTTTAAATGGTTTGTGCTGGCTAAGGATGTTTCTTTTCAAGTTTTTGTGAAACTGTTAAGAAGTATCTGTTTTGCAAAGAGGTTATTTTCAAAAGATCTTATTTAGGTTTTAATAGTGATACCTAAGGATATTCTCTTTTAGTTGTATGGATTTGTGAACTAATGTGTAATTACTTTTATTAACTATAATTGCACAGGATCATTCTAAGAAGAGTGAGAGGGCTAATGAGCCAGCACCATACCTCCTCTATGCATTTTCTTGACCTGTATCTGATCTTGAAAAACTTGACTCTTTTAAAAAAAGTTATTTTTTCATCTATCATTTTCAACCATGCAGCAAGAGATCAAATTTAAGAATAAGTAATAGTTTGTCACGATTTTACGGGAAATAGTCAGTGCGCGATGTCACATCTTAAAGACAGCTTGAACTGGATAAATGGTTAGTCTTTTTTCAAACATACCGTACGTTCTGCATGTTAGTATATCTGGTCAATCGATTTAGACCCTACTGCCCTAGACGTATGTCTCAATAGGGAAGTCACGCTTTGGGAAGAGGTGTTTCATTTCACAGATCCACCTTGATTGCTGTGTGAGGGGTGAAGGAAGAGGGACGGGGGAGGAAAATTCAGAGGATGAAGAAGCAGAAAACATAACTTGTTTTGTAAAACGGACAGCACGTCAGTTTCAAGAAAGACGTTTGCATACATAAAAAAGTGTATCTTACAGTTCCTTTTGTGAGAGAATTACACACAAATCTGCAGAGTGTCACTAAAAAGTTGTACACAGGGACTGACATTCTGTATGGGGGTTTCACACGGACACAAAGTCTACTTCATTATCTACTTTTTCAGCTTTTATACACAAAAGTGTATCTTTCAGTAACTTTCTCAGAGAATTTAAGCATAAATCTGTCAAAGATTCTTAACGAAATCTACGGACACAAAGTACTTCATTATCTACTTTTCAGCTTTATACACAAAAGTGTATCCTTCAGTAACTTTCTCAGAGAATTTAAGCACGTCAGTTTCAAGAAAGACGACAATAATTAGTAGTTAGACATTTTGGATATCGTTAGTTCTGGCAGTACTATTCCGGGTCATTGGGAAACTTTTTGGGACCCATTTAAAACCATTTAAAAGAGAAATTTTCTCTGTCGTTCTTAATGCAAAAACAAATCATCTCTACTCCCTTTGGGTGAAGTCCAGGAATGTTCTCGGGGGGAGTGGACACTTGCTGTTACATGGCATAAAGCTTCTGCAGTGTGCCAATAAATGTATAGTTTCCCTAAAGCTCCATACATTTACACATATTGACTAATGACTCAGCACATGAGGGGTAAATACAAAACAAATCTAAATGTCACCAATTATTCCAGAATGTGACTAGAATAGAGTCTAGAGAATGGACCCAGGCTTTGTCTTCAGCCACCAACTAAATAGGGGCGTGCTTTATTGAATCACCAGTATGTTACTCACCATTTAAGACAGTGTTGAGGGGGGCAAGCAAAGTGTACTCAGCGGCAGATTGCATGGAAGCAGAAAGGCCTAGCTCAGACACCATGTCTCCAAAGGTTGACTGGGAACTTCCAACCAGTTCCATCACCTGTTTAGCTTGAGGCACAAAGGGAATTTAAACACCATTAAAAATATGGATTACAGAAAAACAATATATGTATTAATGTAGTAAATCGGGTAATCATTAATAAGGGGAAAATGTGCAAGTCTAACCTGAGTCTGGCATGAGCACTTGATCAATAAGGTGGATGACAATGTCCTTCTTGAGCACCATCTTGATGCCATTGACTGTTAAACTCTCGCCATCACAGCCTTGAAATCAAAGTAACGCTTCTAAAAAACATATATTTTAGAAAAGTAATGTTAGTCATGTCAAGTTATCAAGACTGCTGTGTTTCATCGAAACAGTGTTAAGAGTCACAGTCTTAAAGAAAATCTGGTCAGAAAAAGTACTTAACTTTCTACCAGTTGTAAGTTGTCATACATATAAAAAAAGGTAAGAGACTTACTGTTTCCTTTGTGAGAGAATTACACATAAATCTGCAGAGTGTCTGTAAAAAGTCTAAAAATCTCCATTGAAATAGCGTTAAAATCAAAAAGTGCCTCTAAAGAAAATGTATTCAGATAAAAGTATTTTATTTTCAGAAATGTTTAAGGTTTTGCATACATAAAAAGTGTATCTTACAGTTCCTTTTGTGAGAGAATTACACACAAATCTGCAGAGTGTCACTAAAAAGTTTTACACAGGGACTGACATTCTGTATGGGGGTTTCACACCTGAGCTGCTGCGGGGGGAGGGCGTTGAAAAGGGGGTGAGTATGTTTGGCTCTCGGGGGGATGGTGTGTTAAGAGTCACAGTCTTAAAGAAAAATCTGGTCAGAAAAAGTACTTAACTTTCTACCAGTTGTAAAGTTGTCATACATATAAAAAAAGTAAGAGACTTACTGTTTCCTTTGTGAGAGAATTACACATGAATCTGCAGAGTGTCTGTAAAAAGTCTCAAAATCACAAACTGCCATTAAGAGTCAGATTCTTAACAAAATCTACTAATACAAAGTACTTAATTATCTACTTTTCAGCTTTTATACACAAAAGTGTATCCTTCAGTAACTTTCTCAGAGAATTTAAGCATAAATCTGCCAAATGTTTCAAAAAACAGCCTTGTTTCACTGAAATAGCCTCAGAATCACAAACTGCCATTAAGAGTCAGATGCTTTACGGAATCTAATAAAACAGAGTACTTTCATGGTAGTGGTCAGCTTTTAAACATAAAAGTGTATCTTTCAGTATATTTTTGAGAGAATTAAGCGTAAATCTGTCAAATGTTCAAAACTGCCTTGTTTCACTGAAATAGCCTCAAAATCACAAACTGCCATTAAGAGTCGGATGCTTTTACGGAATCTAATAAAACAGAGTATTTTCTACAGATGACTCCTCCCACTCAACACAATAAGTCCCACCCCACTCAGCAAATCATATAAAACTAAGGACCCCCACTAAGACGACCGTTGAAAAGTAGCCATGAATCTGAGAAAAACCAAGTCTGATGTAGCCTCCCCTTATTATCACCAGGATAACGGATATGGGCTTAATGACTGGATGTTACAAAGTAGGGGAGAGGATGTTCCCGAAGAAGAGCCCTCCTCTATATCATATCCATGTAAGGTCTTTAGGACAAAAGAGGACCACGATAACATGACATATGAAGAATATCTTTTCTTTAAAAGATGGTATTATAGATAACCTTTATAGAAACAGTATATCTCATACCACTAGCCAAGATCGCAAACGACAATTAGAAGAAAAGAAAAGAAAAAGTAAAGAAAAAGTACTTAACTTTCTACCAGTTGTAAAGTTGTCATACATATAAAAAAAGTAAGAGACTTACTGTTCCTTTGTGAGAGAATTACACATAAATCTGCAGTGTCTGTAAAAAGTCTCAAAATCACAAACTGCCATTAAGAGTCAGATTCTTAACCAAATCTACTAATACAAAGTACTTAATTATCTACTTTTCAGCTTTTATACACAAAAGTGTATCCTTCAGTAACTTTCTCAGAGAATTTAAGCATAAATCTGTCAAAGATTCTTAACGAAATCTACGGACACAAAGTACTTCATTATCTACTTTTCAGCTTTTATACACAAAAGTGTATCCTTCAGTAACTTTCTCAGAAATGAAACAAACATCAAAAGTGTATCATGTGCTCTCAGTGTATTCTCTGTGTAGAAAGCAGCATACACATGAATATTCTGACTGAAGTGAAAAAACTCCATCACGATATCTCCAGTAATATGGGGAATTCTAAGCTGGAGACGGTCCTGCGGATGTTGCAATCAGTATAACTATTTGATTTTTGTGTGTGAAAAAATTAAAAAGTGTTTTTTTACATTTAAAAACTGTTGTCTTCATTATAGCAAGGGGGAGCGTGTCTGATACATGTGTATTACAGTCCTTCTTTTTTTGTGTTTTTCCGTGTTTTTCTGTGTGTCTGTACACACAAAACACAAATCATTTAAAACAAACCCTGAATCAAATTTAGAGAGAATCTTAACCAAATCTACTAATACAAAGTACTTCATTATCTACTTTTCAGCTTTTATACACAAAAGTGTATCTTTCAGTAACTTTCTCAGAGAATTTAAGCATAAATCTGTCAAATGTTCAAAACAGCCTTGCTTCACTGAAATAGCCTCAAAATCACAAATGCCATTAAGAGTCAAATTCTTGACGAAATCTAATAAAACAGAGTACTTTCATGGTAGGGGTCAGCTCTTTAAAAAGAAAAGTGTATCTTTCGGTACCCTTTTTGAGAGAATTAAGCCTAAATCTGTCAAATGTTCAAAACAGCCTTGTTTCACTGAAATAGCCTCAAAATCACAAAATGCCTGCACACTGGAATGTGCTATAGCAGATATGGCCCTCTTGAGCACTATGGAACAAGGTAGCGCTCCATGGAACGAGCAAACCCCCCATCCCTCTTGGATTTAAAACAGAGGGAGGGCACTGTAAAGACAAAGGATCAAACGTGGCGGGCAAAGAAAATCTAAAAATCGACTTAGTATCAAAGAAATCATGTTTGAGTGCAAAACGTTTCATATTTTTCCTGCTAACCTTGAATTATCCTGTCCTGTCGTTTCGCTCACAGCTGTTTCTTACACATGACATGCATTGTTTTACAATTTATTACATAAGGTGAACATGTTTATGTGTTGCACAGGATATAATGGAGCCAAGTACGTATTAATAAAAACAAATGCTAGCTAACTGACTTGCATGAATCAAAATATATGTAAACCTCTATTATCAGTCCATCCTTTATGTTCTGTTTTTTATTCCGTTAAAACCATCTTCTGTGTTTTTCTACCCTATTGAGCAAAATAACTCTTAACACTGGAAATGTTATAACATATTAAAAGGGCTTCTTGTGCTATATACACAATTGTCCTTCATTCAATTTGTCACTTAGGTTGCAAATAACCAACATACCCACTGACAATGGGGCATAAAATCAGGTTTTTCCCCTCTTTTGGTGTAAACTGAGCTTGTGTCTAATCCGTTCGAGCCAAAGCAAACACGAGTAAAAGGAGAACAAGACTTGTTCACAGGCTGTGGAGAATGCTGCTGAATAAGTCAAACAGACCAACACAGAGCAGAAAGGGGAACATTTGTCGCCACATTAACATACCGACTCCTCTATCAGTTTTTGATTTATAAAGAACCTCTCCAAAACTTTACAGGCCAAATTATTCAAATTTAGACTGATGTTTTCTCAATTTGTGACCAAAAAGCGTAATTTCACACAAAATTCCCAGTCAGTCTATTCCAACAGACCAAGTGGAAAATCTCTCAAACTATTTAAACACAAAGCGTCAATTTGGAGATTTCTTTCTTGATAGCCATATTAAAAGATACCATTGATCTTTTTGTTCAATTTGTTGGTTTGCTCTCAAGTCCTTATGGTCAAGAAAATGACTCCATTTGTGGTGGAGCAAAATCAATGCAAATGAATCCTTTATTCATTACCCTGTGAATAATTCAATTCTTTGCACTTTTGTTTGGGGTGAAAGCAAAAAATAAAACACATTTTCATTTTTGTAATGTGTTTTATGAAAATGTGTTTTATTTGACTGGGACTTTTGTGTGAAATTACGCTTTTTGGTCACAAATTGAGAAAACATCAGTCTAAATTTGAATAATTTGGCCTGTAAAGTTTTGGAGAGGTTCTTTATAAATCAAAAACTGATAGAGGAGTCGGTATGTTAATGTGGCGACAAATGTTCCCCTTTCTGCTCTGTGTTGGTCTGTTTGACTTATTCAGCAGCATTCTCCACAGCCTGTGAACAAGTCTTGTTCTCCTTTTACTCGTGTTTGCTTTGGCTCGAACGGATTAGACACAAGCTCAGTTTACACCAAAAGAGGGGAAAAACCTGATTTTATGCCCCATTGTCAGTGGGTATGTTGGTTATTTGCAACCTAAGTGACAAATTGAATGAAGGACAATTGTGTATATAGCACAAGAAGCCCTTTTAATATGTTATAACATTTCCAGTGTTAAGAGTTATTTTGCTCAATAGGGTAGAAAAACACAGAAGATGGTTTTAACGGAATAAAAAACAGAACATAAAGGATGGACTGATAATAGAGGTTTACATATATTTTGATTCATGCAAGTCAGTTAGCTAGCATTTGTTTTTATTAATACGTACTTGGCTCCATTATATCCTGTGCAACACATAAACATGTTCACCTTATGTAATAAATTGTAAAACAATGCATGTCATGTGTAAGAAACAGCTGTGAGCGAAACGACAGGACAGGATAATTCAAGGTTAGCAGGAAAAATATGAAACGTTTTGCACTCAAACATGATTTCTTTGATACTAAGTCGATTTTTAGATTTTCTTTGCCCGCCACGTTTGATCCTTTGTCTTTACAGTGCCCTCCCTCTGTTTTAAATCCAAGAGGGATGGGGGGTTTGCTCGTTCCATGGAGCGCTACCTTGTTCCATAGTGCTCAAGAGGGCCATATCTGCTATAGCACATTCCAGTGTGCAGGCATTTTGTGATTTTGAGGCTATTTCAGTGAAACAAGGCTGTTTTGAACATTTGACAGATTTAGGCTTAATTCTCTCAAAAAGGGTACCGAAAGATACACTTTTCGTTTTAAAGAGCTGACCCCTACCATGAAAGTACTCTGTTTTATTAGATTTCGTCAAGAATTTGACTCTTAATGGCATTTGTGATTTTGAGGCTATTTCAGTGAAGCAAGGCTGTTTTGAACATTTGACAGATTTATGCTTAAATTCTCTGAGAAAGTTACTGAAAGATACACTTTTGTGTATAAAAGCTGAAAAGTAGATAATGAAGTACTTTGTATTAGTAGATTTGGTTAAGATTCTCTCTAAATTTGATTCAGGGTTTGTTTTAAATGATTTGTGTTTTGTGTGTACAGACACACAGAAAAACACGGAAAAACACAAAAAAAGAAGGACTGTAATACACATGTATCAGACACGCTCCCCCTTGCTATAATGAAGACAACAGTTTTTAAATGTAAAAAAACACTTTTTAATTTTTTCACACACAAAAATCAAATAGTTATACTGATTGCAACATCCGCAGGACCGTCTCCAGCTTAGAATTCCCCATATTACTGGAGATATCGTGATGGAGTTTTTTCACTTCAGTCAGAATATTCATGTGTATGCTGCTTTCTACACAGAGAATACACTGAGAGCACATGATACACTTTTGATGTTTGTTTCATTTCTGAGAAAGTTACTGAAGGATACACTTTTGTGTATAAAAGCTGAAAAGTAGATAATGAAGTACTTTGTGTCCGTAGATTTCGTTAAGAATCTTTGACAGATTTATGCTTAAATTCTCTGAGAAAGTTACTGAAGGATACACTTTTGTGTATAAAAGCTGAAAAGTAGATAATTAAGTACTTTGTATTAGTAGATTTGGTTAAGAATCTGACTCTTAATGGCAGTTTGTGATTTTGAGACTTTTTACAGACACTGCAGATTTATGTGTAATTCTCTCACAAAGGAACAGTAAGTCTCTTACTTTTTTTATATGTATGACAACTTTACAACTGGTAGAAAGTTAAGTACTTTTTCTTACTTTTCTTTTCTTTCTTCTAATTGTCGTTTGCGATCTTGGCTAGTGGTATGAGATATACTGTTTCTATAAAGGTTATCTATAATACCATCTTTTAAAGAAAATATATTCTTCATATGTCATGTTATCGTGGTCCTCTTTTGTCCTAAAGACCTTACATGGATATGATATAGAGGAGGGCTCTTCTTCGGGAACATCCTCTCCCCTACTTTGTAACATCCAGTCATTAAGCCCATATCCGTTATCCTGGTGATAATAAGGGGAGGCTACATCAGACTTGGTTTTTCTCAGATTCATGGCTACTTTTCAACGGTCGTCTTAGTGGGGGTCCTTAGTTTTATATGATTTGCTGAGTGGGGTGGGACTTATTGTGTTGAGTGGGAGGAGTCATCTGTAGAAAATACTCTGTTTTATTAGATTCCGTAAAAGCATCCGACTCTTAATGGCAGTTTGTGATTTTGAGGCTATTTCAGTGAAACAAGGCAGTTTTGAACATTTGACAGATTTACGCTTAATTCTCTCAAAAATATACTGAAAGATACACTTTTATGTTTAAAAGCTGACCACTACCATGAAAGTACTCTGTTTTATTAGATTCCGTAAAGCATCTGACTCTTAATGGCAGTTTGTGATTCTGAGGCTATTTCAGTGAAACAAGGCTGTTTTTTGAAACATTTGGCAGATTTATGCTTAAATTCTCTGAGAAAGTTACTGAAGGATACACTTTTGTGTATAAAAGCTAAAAAGTAGATAATTAAGTACTTTGTATTAGTAGATTTTGTTAAGAATCTGACTCTTAATGGCAGTTTGTGATTTTGAGACTTTTTACAGACACTCTGCAGATTCATGTGTAATTCTCTCACAAAGGAAACAGTAAGTCTCTTACTTTTTTTATATGTATGACAACTTTACAACTGGTAGAAAGTTAAGTACTTTTTCTGACCAGATTTTTCTTTAACACTGTGACTCTTAACACACCATCCCCCCGAGAGCCAAACATACTCACCCCCTTTTCAACGCCCTCCCCCCGCAGCAGCTCAGGTGTGAAACCCCCATACAGAATGTCAGTCCCTGTGTAAAACTTTTTAGTGACACTCTGCAGATTTGTGTGTAATTCTCTCACAAAAGGAACTGTAAGATACACTTTTTATGTATGCAAAACCTTAAACATTTCTGAAAATAAAATACTTTTATCTGAATACATTTTCTTTAGAGGCACTTTTTGATTTTAACGCTATTTCAATGGAGATTTTTAGACTTTTTACAGACACTCTGCAGATTTATGTGTAATTCTCTCACAAAGGAAACAGTAAGTCTCTTACCTTTTTTTATATGTATGACAACTTACAACTGGTAGAAAGTTAAGTACTTTTTCTGACCAGATTTTCTTTAAGACTGTGACTCTTAACACTGTTTCGATGAAACACAGCAGTCTTGATAACTTGACATGACTAACATTACTTTTCTAAAATATATGTTTTTTAGAAGCGTTACTTTGATTTCAAGGCTGTGATGGCGAGAGTTTAACAGTCAATGGCATCAAGATGGTGCTCAAGAAGGACATTGTCATCCACCTTATTGATCAAGTGCTCATGCCAGACTCAGGTTAGACTTGCACATTTCCCCCTTATTAATGATTACCCGATTTACTACATTAATACATATATTGTTTTTCTGTAATCCATATTTTTAATGGTGTTTAAATTCCCTTTGTGCCTCAAGCTAAACAGGTGATGGAACTGGTTGGAAGTTCCCAGTCAACCTTTGGAGACATGGTGTCTGAGCTAGGCCTTTCTGCTTCCATGCAATCTGCCGCTGAGTACACTTTGCTTGCCCCCCTCAACACTGTCTTAAATGGTGAGTAACATACTGGTGATTCAATAAAGCACGCCCCTATTTAGTTGGTGGCTGAAGACAAAGCCTGGGTCCATTCTCTAGACTCTATTCTAGTCACATTCTGGAATAATTGGTGATATTTAGATTTGTTTTGTATTTACCCCTCATGTGCTGAGTCATTAGTCAATATGTGTAAATGTATGGAGCTTTAGGGAAACTATACATTTATTGGCACACTGCAGAAGCTTTATGCCATGTAACAGCAAGTGTTCACTCCCCCCGAGAACATTCCTGGACTTCACCCAAAGGGAGTAGAGATGATTTGTTTTTGCATTAAGAACGACAGAGAACATTTCTCTTTTAAATGGTTTTAAATGGGTCCCAAAAAGTTTCCCAATGACCCGGAATAGTACTGCCAGAACTAACGATATCCAAAATGTCTAACTACTAATTATTGTCGTCTTTCTTGAAACTGACGTGCTTAAATTCTCGGAGAAAGTTACTGAAGGATACACTTTTGTGTATAAAAGCTGAAAAAGTAGATAATGAAGTAGACTTTGTGTCCGTGTGAAACCCCCATACAGAATGTCAGTCCCTGTGTACAACTTTTTAGTGACACTCTGCAGATTTGTGTGTAATTCTCTCACAAAAGGAACTGTAAGATACACTTTTTTATGTATGCAAACGTCTTTCTTGAAACTGACGTGCTGTCCGTTTTACAAAACAAGTTATGTTTTCTGCTTCTTCATCCTCTAAATTTTCCTCCCCCGTCCCTCTTCCTTCACCCCTCACACAGCAATCAAGGTGGATCTGTGAAATGAAACACCTCTTCCCAAAGCGTGACTTCCCTATTGAGACATACGTCTAGGGCAGTAGGGTCTAAATCGATTGACCAGATATACTAACATGCAGAACGTACGGTATGTTTGAAAAAAGACTAACCATTTATCCAGTTCAAGCTGTCTTTAAGATGTGACATCGCGCACTGACTATTTCCCGTAAAATCGTGACAAACTATTACTTATTCTTAAATTTGATCTCTTGCTGCATGGTTGAAAATGATAGATGAAAAAATAACTTTTTTTAAAAGAGTCAAGTTTTTCAAGATCAGATACAGGTCAAGAAAATGCATAGAGGAGGTATGGTGCTGGCTCATTAGCCCTCTCACTCTTCTTAGAATGATCCTGTGCAATTATAGTTAATAAAAGTAATTACACATTAGTTCACAAATCCATACAACTAAAAGAGAATATCCTTAGGTATCACTATTAAAACCTAAATAAGATCTTTTGAAAATAACCTCTTTGCAAAACAGATACTTCTTAACAGTTTCACAAAAACTTGAAAAGAAACATCCTTAGCCAGCACAAACCATTTAAAACAAACCCTGAATCAAATCTAGCGGTGTCTCGCAGATTACACCCATATCAAGACGTCTCTTTGTCATTTCTCTCGACTTGAAAAAATATTGAAGAGTGACAAAGACGACTGGCTCTTATTTATCCAACCCCCATAACGGAAGAGGGGGTGAGGGGCGGGGGATGTGTGTGTGTGTGTGTGTGTGTGTGTGTGTGTGTGTGTGTGTGTGTGTTCCCCCTCCCCATCGCCCGCCATTTGCCTGTAGAGGATGTCGGGGGTTTTATGATTTCTCTCACACGTGTCCTGGCTTGTCTTCAGACTGTTCACAAAACTTTTCACGGCACTCTTTAGAGCAGAGAGAGAGAGAGAGGGTTAGTGAGATTGACATTACTTTTTTAAATATATGGTTGCTATATTTCATGTTATTTGCAAGTATTTGTAAGTTACAGTCAATACTGTATACAGGATTAGGGGCACAGGAAGTGGTTAGGTGGCGGGACATTGCTCTTTAGAGCAGAGAGAGGGTTAGAGAGATTGACATTACTTTTTTAAATATATGGTTGCTATATTTCATGTTATTTGCAAGTATTTGTAAAGTTACAGTCAATACTGTATACAGGATTAGGGGGGCAGGAAGTGGTTAGGTGGCGGGACATTAATCCTATGCATACTATGTGATTCATTTTAAAATTATTATTTTGTAAAACCGGTAGGGGGCAGCATTTTATTTTCTCATTTTAAAATTATTTTAATATTTTATTTTGAAAACCGGTAGTGGGGGCGACCGGTAGGGGCAGCATTTTTATTTTTCTCATTTTTAAATAATTTTTATATTTTATTTTGAAAACCGGATGTGGGGGCGGGACATCCACCGGAAGGGGCGGGGCTTATGGCGCGGGACTTCCGCCGGAGGGGGCGGGGCATATTCGGAAGGGGCGGGGCTTAATAAGTAGGGAGAGGTGTGACCTGTCACACCACCTGTCACTTTCTATGCATACTAATGAGATTGAAGTGGTATGTGTATAACTACTATACACGGATTGTGTTTGTTTGATAGATGCCTTTTTTCTTTGCAAAACTAAATGCATTAGTTTGTAGATAATCCGTGCATCTACCGTCCAATTGTGTTTGGCCTTTTATTGTGGCCAGCCTAAGGCACACCTGTGCAATGATCATGCTGTCTAATCAGCATCTTGATATGCCACACCTGTGAGGTGGGATGGATTATCTCGGCAAAGGAGAAGTGCTCACTATCACAGATTTTTTCAGATTTGTGAACAATATTTGAGATAAATGGTTATTTTGTGTATATAGAACATGTTTTAGATCTTTGAGTTCATCTCATGAAAAATGGGAGCAAAAACAAAAGTGTTGCATTTATATTTTTGTTCAGTGTATGTATGAAGACAATATTGCATGTACTGTATGTATGAAGACAGTAGGCTTGTTTGAGACAAGCGAGACCTGCGCAATTGCGATCAACGTCTTGCTAGTGCGTTGCATGATGGTTAGTCATTTTGTCCGACTTGCTCTGGAGGCTCGCCTACATGAGACGTTGAAATCTCGCGGGACAAAGACGCCCGCAGCCTTAACGGTACGTCCACACTGCAGCTTTTCAAAAATCTTGAAAATCTTGGAGCTGGGCGGGTCTGAAAGCTTGGGGATTTTTTGCGAGCAACGAGACCAACAACCAATCACATGAATCTCCCGCCCCCGAGATACAAAGCAAAAAACCCCGGGGATTTTATGCGAGCAATATATATATATATATATATATATATATATATATATATATATATATATATATATATATATATATATATATATATATAAACTCCCCACACAGGCGAAAACCTACCAGTTTCACCCACTGTCTCTACCACCTCCCTCCATGCCTGGTTCCTCCGGTTTGTATCCCGTTAATAGTTCTGGTCGTAAAGAACCGGGTGATTTGCTACCGTAATTTCTCTTTTGGAATATGAGGAAATGAGCTCAGATTTCTTCTTTGAAAATGAAATAACTATATATACATATGTACACATGTACTTGGCAAATAAATAATAATTGCATATAAACATTGTGAACACTTAGTGTATACAAATACAAATATTACAAGGCAATTGCCAGGGATGAAATAATAACTCAACTGCATAACGAGGAAAATAAATAACTAATCTAAACAATATTACTTCCATAAACAAACTGAGGTGGTGTTCTTTATAAACAAATTAATTCAGGGAATACCCAGTGTGGGGGAAATTATGGAATATTGGGCTTGTCCTGCAAAAGCTCAATGATGCGCTCTTGTTGGCTCCCAATGGACTTTAACTGGGAAACAACTTCTCCCATCGCAGTCAACATTTTAGCTTCAAACCTCCTCCTATTTCTCTCCTTCAGCCTTCTCCGGCGCTCCTGTTCTGGCCGCACCAGTGTCTCCAGTGCACTGGTCCTCCTCTCCGAGTGGGCCTCATACAGGTCGTAGAAGGAGGGATGGGAGACTCGAGACCGGATTGATCTCGGCTGAGTGGTGGGCAGGGTCATGGAGGGACCAGGCTGGCCCTCAGAGGCACACGGCAGTGTGGTGGGCAGGGTCATGGAGGGACCAGGCTGGGCCTCAGAGGCACACGGCAGTGTGGTGGGCAGGGTCATGGAGGGACCAGGCTGGGCCTCAGAGGCACACGGCAGTGTGGTGGATGGTTGTGAGGCAGTGGGTAATAGAGGGGTGGAAACAAGAGTGCCTGGAGGTGCGCTCCCAACACCGCACCTCCCAAACAGGTTGTCCATTATCTGTGGAATTGCAGAATTGTTAAAATGGAAATGTTGCTTTTACCAACTAGATGTGCAAGAACAAACTTCTTACCCCATAATATTCCCACGTTATGTTCCCCTCTCCTGTTGAGGTACAACGGTCCTTGGCCCTTTTGTAGGTGGTCAAAAGGTTGTTGAGTTTTTTCCGGATTTTGTCTGAGGAGAAACTGTATCCCTCCTTGCTGAACTGCCGTTGTAGAATTTTGTAAAAACCGGGTTTGGAGTGATAGTACACCTGTTGGTGTGTTTTTGTCAGGTCCAAAAGCAGCAGTATGGTGTTGTGTGTGAAATCTGTTAAGACACAAGTGTTAGTAACTCAAACAAATAGCATTTGCTGTTTAGATCCTCATTTTAGTTACTGTACCTTGTGTGGCCTCAAGGTGTTCTGACCGGCTGGAGGGGGATGCCAGGTGAGGAGTGCCAGCTTGGGATCTAGCAGGCCTTACAGGAGCAGGCCTTACAGGAGCAGGCCTTTCATCAGGAGCAGGCCTTTTTGTCAGGAGCAGGTCTTTCATCAGGAGCAGGCCTTTCAGGAGCAGGCCTAGCATCTGAAGACAGATCTAAAGGGACTGTGATTGAGAGAAAATTAATATTTGTTTACAATAAACATGAATATGTCATTTGTTTGATTTGCATTAAAAGACAATACCATTTTTGATTTAAATGATAGATTACCTTGTGCATTTGTTGCAGCCCTTGCTTGCTGCATAAGTGCAGCTGCTAAACTGTTATCTGAAAAATAATTTACATCATTTAAAATCATATCCAGATTGTTGGAATGCAATTTAGTTGTTTACTCACCATTTTGTAGTCTTTGGGAAATGTCTTGTGAGACTCTTGCAGTGATGTCTCCCTGTTCGTCACACAGTGTAAGCACCACAAATTCCATTTTACCCACTGTAGACAAAGGTGATCTCCATTGCTTTATATAGGTTTGTTAATTCAGTCATGATGATGAACCACACCAGTGACTGGGTTCCATAATTAGAAATGCTCCTCCCTCTTAATGTTTGCAAAACTGATAGGTGGACAGGCTACAAATGATCAGTCCCTTCAGATCCGCACACATGAAGCTTAATGAGCATGAATTGAACAGACCTGCTGCTGTGTTAATTCTTTAGCTGCCACTTTAAGCTTTATGATGTGTACAACATGGATGTAATTTGATTTAATCTTGCCATTTTAAATGATGTATTCAATAAATAAGGTTAAACCAAATCATTACATTAGATTTTATTTTAATGATTTGGTTTAACTTAAAGATCAAATGCAAAGCTTTTTGTATAATTGCCAGTAAAATCGAAATCATATAGCTACAACACTATCTAAGATATTGCAGTATTAAAATCGGAGATAATATGAGTCTGGCAATGCGCAATATTAATTTTGTTCAACCCCCAACACCAAGTCCGACGATTTATTTTCTCCGCCGCTCCTCCGCAAGATGGCGGCGCGTGACGTCAGATGTGCCAAACATATTTCCACCTGGCTTATCAATCACAGCGGCTTCCGCCGATAGTACAACTAGTTTCGTCTATCATGTCTGATTCTGAGTAGACTATAGACTAAAAGCTTTAGGAATCCAAACTATAACATATAATAAGTACCCTGTATCAAGATTGATGCAAAACAAGTGAAATTTGACCTTTTTAGAGAGGTTTAGAAAAATAAAGTCCAGGCGCTCTGAGTGAGCCTCTGAATTAGCCCCGAGCGAAAAATGCTCGCAGCGGCTCACAGCGGCTTCCGCCAATAGTACAACTTAGTTTCGTCTATCATGTCTGATTCTGAGTCGGAGGCCACCCAATATCTGGAGTATGTTGTCGACATCCAACCATATATATACGAGCTTCTGATGTCGAAGAGGAAATACAAGGAAACGTCACCTGATATCACAGATGAAAGTGCTGATGGCGATGATTCAAGTTCGACATCTGAGGAAGAGGCCGAGGGTGCTGAGAATTGGTGTAGATGTGGAAACTGCCAGACCATGCCTACAAGCCGAGAAAACAAGTGCTGCCACAACTATGGGAAAGTGAAGGAAGAGATGGGAGAAGAAGTCCGCATCACCGACTGTAGGACGTTCGACATTTTCCGTTATGAGTGGAGGAGCGATGAATGAGCTGCAGATAAACTACAATGCGTGTAGTGAATTAGCCCCGAGCGAAAAATGCTAACCTATCACTCCTAGCGCCCTTATTACTTATCCTAGCTCCACATCCAACACATTGTTTATGATCGTAAAGACACAGAATCTAACGGTGCCCACCTCTATAAGCAATACAACTGCAATTCCGTTATCTGCGTTATCTGCTGTGCTCCGTGCGCTTTGAAATCTAATGAAAAGTTGTTTACCTCAATTCTTTGGCGTTTCTGCATCGCCCGGCTCTTTCGTTCTTTCAGTGGTTTCTTGTGCTGAAATGTGGAGGGGACGGCTCCGGGTTTCAGCCTCCGACGTGCTATTAATGCTTCTCCACCAACAGACTTCATGATAGCAGGATCAACGTCGTATGCATCACACGCGAAGTGGTCAGAACACAACTTGCTCCATTTTGTCGGTTGCCATCTGTTACGTTCCCACTTGGCTAGGGTACAAACGGGAAACGACACGACCAGATTGGATTTGGTATATTCGTTACCGGTGGTTTTATTGTTACTGAAACTAAGTAAAAATGATGGTCACACAGATTGGCCCCACAACACGGGTCAATCTGTCACTATAACACAACACAAAGGGTCTCCAAAAGAGAGTTGCCCCGCTACACAAAGAAAAACAAATCTCACTACTAAAGTGGAAACAAACAATAAACAAAACGGGACTGTGGAAACACACAGCTGGTGCGGGTCTACAGGTGCTAATCACCTGGCTCTACGCAATATCCACTCACAGGAACGCTGGTCTACAGGTGCTAATCAACCTGGATCTAAGCAGTATAAACACACAGGAATGCTGGTCGACAGGTGCTAACCAACCTGGATCTAAGCAGTATACACACACACAAAATCCCTACGCTAACACAGAACCCGACGACACACTGCTACTCAGTGTGCTCGCCTAGAACCCTACTACAGACACTGCTAATCAGTGGAGCTAATACAAAAGACACACGGCTAAATACTCTCAGAATTCACAGAAGGAAGGCTTATCACAAGGATAGGGTTGAGGCATCTGACACAAAATACAGAGCCTCTCGACTGTTGTCCGTGCTCAGCCTTTATACTCCTCCCCCGGATGACGTGACAGCAGCGAGCAGGGGTTGGGCGACGTCTGTCCAATCCCCGCGGATGTTGAGCGGTCCGGACGGCCAATGACAGCAGAGGAACTGCACAGCTCATTTACATACACCAACAGACTTAAGCTCACAAGGTAGCAGCGGCTGTAACACCCCCCCCCCCCCTTAAAACACAAACCCCACAGGGTTTTTGTGAACCATAACACATCACACACCATGACCACAGAACACATCACTCCAGTCTGGACAGAGCATCTGCGAACACGTTCTCTGAGCCTTTCTTGTGTCGGATTTGCAGGTTGTAGTCCTGAACGATCAGAGCCCACCGCATGAGACGCTGATTGTGGTTGTACATGCGGGACAAAAAGACAATGGGGTTATGATCGGTAAACACTGCAACCGGCAAAGAACTAGACCCGACATAAACCTCAAAGTGCTGGAGAGCTAACAACAAAGCAAGGGTCTCCTTTTCAATGGTAGAGTAGCGTACCTGGTGTTTGTTGAACTTACGGAAGAAATAGCAGACAGGATGATCAACTCCCGCCGCATCTTCCTGCAGTAAAACAGCACCGTATCCCACTGCACTAGCATCCACCTCGAGTTTAAAGGGCTTCGCAAGATCGGGAGCAGCGAGCACAGGAGCGTGACTTAAAAGTGTCTTTACACACTCAAATGCATGCTGGCACTCAGGGGTCCAAACATAATCCACCTTGGGACTTATCAACCTAGTTAGGGGTTGGGCTACAGTGGAGAAGTTGCGGCAGAAACTGCGGTAGTAGCCTGCCATACCGAGGAAACGGCGGAGATCACTCCTGGTGCCGGGCACCGCACATTCAGCCACCGCAGTAACCTTAGCCTCCACTGGTCTAACTTGGCCTTGCCCAACCTGCTTTCCTAAATAGGTGACCGTAGCTTTACCAAACTCACATTTGGCCAGATTCAAAGTAAGAGACGCCTGTGCGAGCCGGGTGAATACCTGCCCCAGAATCTTCATGTGCATCTCCCATGTGGGCGTGTACACAATGAGGTCATCCAAATACGCGTTACAATTGCTTATTCCGGAGAGGACAGTATTCACCAATCTTTGAAATGTAGCGGGAGCGTTACACATACCAAACGCCATGACTGTATATTGCAGGAAACAGTCAGGCGTAGCGAAAGCGGAGATTTTTGAGGCACGGTCCGTTAAAGGTACCTGCCAGTAACCTTTAAGTAGGTCCAATTTACTGACAAATTTAGCGGAACCTAAATTGTCAATGCAATCCTCCATTCTCGGCAATGGGTAGCAATCTGTTACCGTAACAGCGTTCACCTTACGGTAGTCCGTGATAAAGCACGGAGAACCATCAGATTTCGCCTCTACAAGACACGGCGAACACCATGGGCTAGAGCTCTGTGTCGCCAGGCCATTTGCTACAAGATAGTCAGCCTCCTGTTTCATAAGTGCGCGTTTGGTGGGATTGGCGCGGTACGGATGTTGTTTGATTGGCCTCGCACCTTTTACATCAATGTCATGTTTTATCACATTAGTTTGTGTGGGCACATCATGGAAAAGGCACGGGAAATCATCCACCAACTGGGTTACGTCATTCTGCTGGCTCTCCTGCAGATGACCTAACGTGGTCGGCAGTTTCTCTACCATCTCCGAGTTGCATAACCGAGCACCCGGCTGGTGATGTGAGCGCATCACCAACCCGTCGTCAGAGGGGCCGGAACTATTTACCACTATTAACGCCGAAGCAGCTATTTTTTGATTACATGAGCCGCCTGGCGTACTATCAGTGACGGTGCGTGCATGATATCGCTTCAACATGTTTATATGGCAGACACGCGTTTCTCGTCGTCTCTCGGGAGTACCAATCACGTAATCGGTGTAACTGAGACAATCAAGGATTTCATACGGCCCGAGGAATTTGGCTGAGAGCGCAGAGCCGGGGATAGGTAATAGTGCAAGGACCTTGTCACCTATTTCAAAGTGCCTAGGGACAGCGGCACGGTCATAGTTACGCTTCATAACCGCTTGTGAAGCGGAGAGCGACTATCTAGCGAGTGAATTTGCTCGGTGCAAACGCTCACGGAACTGACTAACGTAATCTAGTACGTTTTTCTCAGGAGGACTATCAGCCGAAAGAAACTCATCGTGTAGGATTTTAAGTGGTCCGCGGGGCGTATGGCCGAAAACGAGCTCCGCGGGACTGAATCCTAATGACTCCTGAACAGCTTCACGGGCTGCGAACAAAACGAAAGGAATTCCCTCATCCCAATTTTTTTTTGTCTCCATACAGTATTTTCGCAGCATGCTTTTTAAAGTCTGATGCCACCGTTCTAATGCCCCCTGCGACTCTGGATGATACGCACTGGATATCACATGTTTAACCTGCAGTGTTTGTAGGACCTGTTTGAACAATTTAGATGTAAAATGTGTCCCTTGGTCACTTTGGATTACTCGCGGAATTCCAAATGTAGAAAATAACTTCGTCAAGGCCTTAACTACAGATGTTGAAGTAATGCTACGCAGCGGAATCGCTTCCGGAAAACGAGTCGCCGTACACATTATCGTGAGTAAATACTGTTGACCTGTTTTCGTACGTGGTAAAGGACCAACACAGTCTATCAACACCCGGTCAAAGGGCTCACCTATAGCCGGTATAGGATGTAACGGAGCCTGCGGAATTTTTTGATTAGGCTTACCGACAACCTGGCACACATGACAGCAGCGGCAGAAGCTAGAAACATCTTTCTTTAAACCTGGCCAAAAGAAATGCTTCAGAATTATTTGATACGTTTTAGTCACGCCCAAGTGTCCCGACCATTGACTTTCATGCGCGACAGATAACACATGTTGACGGTATGGCACCGGCACGACTACTTGATGCACTACACTCCAGTCAGCTTCAGCAGTAGCAGTGAGGGACCATTGGCGCACTAATATCTCCTTATCCAACACATAAGCCACCTTCTCACCCCTTGCTTTGTCATTACTCACCACCTGCTCGAAACACTTCACAAGCGTCGGATACGCCCTCTGCGCGGCGAGTAAACGCTCTCGGGTTACCGGGAGTGTGGAACAGTCAACAGCTGGGCTGGCAGGTTGCGCTGGCGCAGCGGTTCCAGCCGGGAACGCGGAGGATGCAGCAACCTCCACTGCTGGCTTTTCCTCCGGTATTTTGTCCTCTGTGAATATTTTCCCAAACATAGTATCATCTAGCGACACTTCCGAGTTACTCTTACGCGCTTGCGCGCGAGTGACAGCACAAATAGGGAAAATGTGGGCCTGGTTTACTTCAGGCACTACAAGCTGAGGAGAATCCAATATTTCTAATGCAGGGGTTACCTTACCCCCTGCGATATCATTTCCCATTAGGAAAACTATACCCCTTATGGGTAATGCTGGGCACACAGCAACAGGGAAAAATCCAGTAATTAATTTACATTGTACATGTACATTATGTACGGGCCGGGGCACATAACCCATTTCAATGCCACATAAAGTCGATCCATACCCACACGCTGATTGTTCGGAAAATGGTAGAGCCGAGGCAACAATCACTGACTGTGAGCCTCCCATGTCTCGTAGTATGCGGACAGGTCTCTGATCGTCTGACTCACCTGTTAGTGAAATCAATCCCTCGAACACAAAAGGCTTAAAACAGGGATCTATTTCCTCCTCATTGTCAGGTGTGGAAATACTGAGTGAGTTAGTGTTAATTAAGCCGATGCCTTTCGGCCTGGTCACGTTTGGTGGCTGCTCCTTCCGCTTCAAAAATTAGGCAATTATTAATGAGATGCCCAGGCTGATGACAATAGTGACATTCTCTCTCCTCTTTGTTCCTCGTAAACACTCTCGCTGGCTGACCAACAGGTGCACCCGGCATGCGGCGAGAGTTCTCAGCAATAGCCGGAGAAAACACCGTTTTATGCATCAGCACATATTCGTCTGCCAGTACAGCAGCTGCGGAGAGAGATTGCACTTTCTGATCATTTATATGCCCCACAATACGGTCAGGTAATCCCCTCTTAAATTCCTCCATCAGGATTAATTCTTTAAAGGCAGAATACTCTGCAGCGTCACATGAATCAATCCATTTATGGAGCAACATCCCCTTCTCCCTGGCATATTCGACATGTGTTTGATTAGCCCCCTTTCTGTGATTCCTGAACTTCTGCCGATAAGCCTCGGGAACTAACTCGTACACCCTAAGTATGGCACGCTTTACCAGGTCGTAACTTAGGCTGTCCTCCAGTGAAAGAGCAGCAACCGCCTCCTGAGCTCTCCCGTGAAGTTTACACTGCACTAACAGAGCCCAGGCGTCAGCCGGCCACTGTAATGCCGCGGCCATGCGTTCAAACGCACCAAAATACGCATCCACTTCAGCCTCACGGAAAACCGGCACCAACGCAACATTTTTCCCTACATTGAAGGCAGGTGGATGAGAAGGAAGTGAAAAGCTTTCTCGAAGATTGCCAACAACACCGGATGCGCGCAGTTCGGAGTCTAGCTCCATCTGCCGTATCCGGATCCGGACTTCTTTATCTGCCTCGATTTTCCTTATTTCCAACTGAAACTGCCTGTCTTGCTCCCTGTCCTTAGCCTCTAGCTGAAGCCGGGCGAGACGGATTTTCAGTTTATTCCCTACCCGGGAATCTGTGCTGCCCACAGAAGAGGGTGGACCTCTGCGAGGCGGCGTGAGCGGTACCTCACACGACTCGCCCCCCTCGCTGTCACCACTCTTTTCTTCCGTAGCGATAAACTCCGCCGCCTGCCCCTGACTTAACGGGTCTTCAACTAGACCTTTGGACACTGGGAGCTCAGCAGATACAGCCAGTACTAATAAGCCCTTTCTCACCATCTCATCCACTACCAATGCCCTCAACTCTTTCTTTACCATTTGCCGATTCACCACCAGACTGAAGTGCCGCGCTATCTCTATTAACTCATCTTTTTTACATCGGTCCAGCTGCTCGTAACACGGCCAGACTAAGAACGCCTCTATGTCAAACGACGCCATACCTGGGTGTACCGCCAACACGTTTACTGCCACAATAAACCCACCTATAACCCCAGGAATTGCTTTAAATTGATCCCGGACGAGTCCCCACGTGTTACGTTCCCACTTGGCTAGGGTACAAACGGGAAACGACACGACCAGATTGGATTTGGTATATTCGTTACCGGTGGTTTTATTGTTACTGAAACTAAGTAAAAATGATGGTCACACAGATTGGCCCCACAACACGGGTCAATCTGTCACTATAACACAACACAAAGGGTCTCCAAAAGAGAGTTGCCCCGCTACACAAAGAAAAACAAATCTCACTACTAAAGTGGAAACAAACAATAAACAAAACGGGACTGTGGAAACACACAGCTGGTGCGGGTCTACAGGTGCTAATCACCTGGCTCTACGCAATATCCACTCACAGGAACGCTGGTCTACAGGTGCTAATCAACCTGGATCTAAGCAGTATAAACACACAGGAATGCTGGTCGACAGGTGATAACCAACCTGGATCTAAGCAGTATACACACACACAAAATCCCTACGCTAACACAGAACCCGACGACACACTGCTACTCAGTGTGCTCGCCTAGAACCCTACTACAGACACTGCTAATCAGTGGAGCTACTACAAAAGACACACGGCTAAATACTCTCAGAATTCTCAGAATTCACAGAAGGAAGGCTTATCACAAGGATAGGGTTGAGGCATCTGACACAAAATACAGAGCCTCTCGACTGTTGTCCGTGCTCAGCCTTTATACTCCTCCCCCGGATGACGTGACAGAAGCGAGCAGGGGTTGGGCGACGTCTGTCCAATCCCCGCGGATGTTGAGCGGTCCGGACGGCCAATGACAGCAGAGGAACTGCACAGCTCATTTACATACACCAAGGTAGCAGCGGCTGTAACACCATCCAACACGATTCACAAAAAAAAATCAATTTTTTGCGGATTATTTGGTCTTTGGGAAATGCATGTAAAACTCTCCCAGATCCCGCACCGTTCGTACAACAAAAAGCTCAACAATAACCCATGTTAATTCAGTTTTCTTTTCGAAAAACATGTGACAGAGACTGCCGAGTCGGGATATTTGGTCCAGAGACTGTTTGGCCACTATTACGTCACGCGCGCGGAGGCTGCTGGGAATTACATGTCAGAAATTCAGACGGCTTTGGGTCGAGTTTTGGATCAATAAAAAGCTTTTTTTTGGGTGTATTATCTCGATTTAAATAAAATAAAAAATACAGGCAGTCTTAAAAACAACATTTCTATAAAAATGTAGCATATTTGGAAGCTTTGCATTTGATCTTTAAAGAGAAACTTTATTGTTATTGCACATATTACAGGTACTGAGACAACTAAATGCAGTTTAGCTTCTAACCAGGTGCAATAAGCAGTGAAGTGGAAAGTAATGTACACAATCTACAGAATAACATATATAATGAATTGAATGATGAATAAACAGTGGGGTATGAATACACTAGATATCAGCCTGTGAGCAGTATGAACAGTGTGTATGAATATGCTAAGATATATAAAGTATGAAAACGGTAAGCAGTAGGCTATAGTATAAAATATATAGATATTAATTTCATGATGATAAACATTGTGGAACAATGATGACAAATGGGAATGGATGTGGCGACGTAAAACTGACACAAAACAACAACAAACTTTTGCCAGCCAATTGGAGAGTTTCATCACCAGCACGTGGTAAAAACCACCAATGAGCGCTCAGCTCGAGATACCAGCGAGCCGTTTCCCATCAAGCATTTCGCTTCCGCAGCCCGTGGAGAGCAACTGCGCCAACTCGCCTCGCCTCGCTCTCAAGGCTGCGGGCGTCTTTGTCCCGCGAAATTTCAAAGTCTCATGTGGGCGGGCCTCCAGAGCAAGTCGGACAAAATGACTCACCATCATGCAACGCACTAGCAAGACGTTGATCGCAACTGCGCAGGTCTGCGCAGGTCTTGCTTGTCTCAAACAAGCCTAGTGTGTTTAAAGCTGCAGTGTGGACGTACCGTATAAGAGCGAGGCGCGGCGAGTCGGCGCAGTTCCTCTCCACGGGCTGCGGAAGCGAAATGCTTGATGGGAAACGACTCGCTGGTATCTCGAGCTGAGCGCTCATTGGTGGTTTTTACCACGTGCTGCTGATGAAACTCTCCAATTGGCTCGGCAAAAGTTTGTTGTTGTTTTGTGTCAGTTTTACGTCGCCCCTTCCGTTCACATTTTTCATCATCGTTCCACAATGTTTATCATCATGAAATTAATATCTATATATTTTATACTATACTTGCACTGCTTACCGTTTTCATACTTTATATAGCATATTCATACACACTGTTCATACTCACAGGCTGCTGTGTATATCTAGTGTATTCATACCCTGTTTATTCATCATTCAATTCATTCTATATTTTATTCTGTAGATTGTGTACATTACTTTTCACTTTACTGCTTGTCGCACTCCTGGTTAGAAGCTAAAGTGCATTTCGTTGTCTCAGTACCTGTAATATGTGCAATAACAATACAATTGAATCTAATCTTGAGCAGGAACAAATGTATTTACTTAGTACATATCTGACATTAACGAATAAACACGTGTGCATTCTTTATAAATGCAAACCGAGTCAAGCCGACTCCGGAGTTGGCGGTATGCACCTTAAAGTTGTTTGCAATCCGCCAAAAAACCGAGAGAAGAAGAAGAAGACGAAGCCGACTCCGAGCATGGACTCCGAGCTGTCCGACTTCAGGCGAACTTTTTGAGACCTCCCCCGGCTGCGATCGGCTATTCTCGTCTACTTTCGAGGCGAGCCGCAATTCGTCTCAAACAAGCCTAATGTATGTATGCAAGAGAAGAATGCATGTATGTGTGAGAGAAAGTATAGTGGAAACGGAAGGAGTGGTTGAAACAGAAGGCAGGTCATTATCGCGCTGTGATTGGCTCAGAAGGTCGAGCGGGGCGGGCTCATGTTTAGAACTTCTGCTTCAAATCAACATGATGGAGGGAGATGAATCTTTGTGAATGAATTTGTTTTTCTTTATTAAAAAAGTAAACGGAAGAGCGTCTGAGAGGCCTTTTTGCCCTTTTGCTTTTTACCTTACTAAATGGTCTAATGGTCAGTGGAGGGAGGGGGGGGGCGGTCGCGAAACTCGCGGAAGTGATTTCAAAACAAAAAACACTCGTTTGATTAGAACGGTGATATTTTAAACAAGGGGAAACTAGGGGAATTTAGCGATCACAACGAAAACGGCCAAGACACACATTGAGCCCAGAAAATGGATGTTATTAAGGGCTGTAAATATAATAAGCCTGTGTCTAAAATGGTCAGCATCAGCTTGTAGATGGTATTTTAAACTCGATGCGCTCTGAAACTACGGGGCGGCCGAGGACAAAAAATACACATGCGTTAATCGCGTTAAAATAATTAGTGGCGTTCATTTTTTTTTGCCCTAATATTTATATATATATATATATATGCCGCTAAAACTCTGTAATATACCAGGCTGCTAAATCCTCCAAACTGTTACAGTCAGAACACGTAACATGAACGTGCCGGGCAGCGCGGTCCCGTGGGTTGGATGCGCGTTCAGAATGCCGAGGAAAATAACTCTCAGAATAACGTTATTAGCACATTTTACAACTTGAGGACCAAATGTTTTTAATAAGGGCTATACAAACGTTCATACTCGGTAGTTTATTTAGTTTAACAAAAAATTATCCACCGATTTACAGACCACTCTTTCCCAATGTAAGTCAATGGGAAAAAGTCTTTCCGGGCCCAGCAACCTAACGGAAGTGTAGTATCGCCGTTTGGCCACAACGAATATTCTCATCAGAGTCCGGCGCACTTCCTGGGGGCTTGGTATGAGCCAGCCATGGCGGTTACTGCCAAAAGTCACGTGAGCGAGTCACGTGACTTTTGACAGTAATATTCTGCCGTGAGAAGAAAAAGTTGTGTACTTGTAAAACCAATGCTGAATTTGTCTCTGAAACATGATTTATTAGAAAAAATGTATGTGTTTGTTTGATAGATACGTTTTTTCTTTGCAAAACTAAATGCATTAGTTTTTAGATGGTGTTTTGTATTTGCATGTGTTTGTTAGTGAATCATGAGGCATTTGTAAAACCTGTTTAGTTTGTTTGTGGAGTTATGGCAGGAAATTAGATCCATAGGACGCGCAGCGCAGCGTAGCAGGAGAAAAGAGAGGAAACGGAGCGAGAAGCAGATGAGACCAGCGGAGTGATTCAAAGTTTATTTAAAAAAGATAAAAAATACCATCCACACCAGTGATGGGTACTGGTGGGGGCCACATAATTGATGTAATGGCCACCAGGGGGCTGCAGATTCACTTGGAACACACACACACACACAAATGCCATGTGTTGTATGTAATTATTAACAAATATACTAAGTCTGACATCTTCATTGACATTTTACTATCTTTCAGGGAACATCCTCTAATAAGCTCACTAAACAAATATCAGTTCTGTTGGGGCAGAACCTCTGCTCCGCGCCGTTCCTATATGAGTTTGTTTTAAAAGAAGGAAAACTCAAAGCAACCAGGATAAGGGTTAAACAATAATCTGCTTTAATGGTAAAATACAACACAATCACGAAGTAATCCGGATTACTCCGGCTCTGGTTCCTCCAGCTGGAAGGATTTACCATCTTGGGAGCAGGAGGAAGAGAGAACGAACCAAAGACAGAACAGGCTTACATACAAGAACAAAACAGGAGGAGCTGTGTCAGATGCTCCTCCTTTCAGGTCATCTCATTGGGAGATACAAAACGATGGCGTGTCGTAGCGAATCAGCGCGAGCCAGCCAAATGATCCGGAAACAAGAGTCTCTTAGGTTGTAGCAAAACAAACACATCTGGTGTCCGTTGTCACATATTCTTGCATAGACTTTCACACACACCCATCATGCAGCATTCCAGAGACCCGAGCTGTGTCCAAAGAATATTCCCTCGCTCACAAAGATTATGAATACATCCAAATACAAAGGTTTCATTTCTCATCTTTCCAGCTTCTGGTTACACAGACTGCTATCATTAATACAAAGTAATTAAACACACACATATATTATTCAAGATATGTAGACTTCCCTGATACTTGACAGGCTGGAGATCTTAAGAAGAATGTCTCCTCCCCCACCTAGTCTCCTGTCCTGCACAACTGCTCCTTCTTCATACAGAGTAATAAAACATGTTTAAGCCAACTTCTCCACAATGTTTGTAGCAATTCAGTCCTCACATTATGAAAGAATAAAACAGAGAAATCAATAGAACACAAACACAGATATAGTTTGAGCAGTAATCCCATCTATGCTGCAATAGACACACTTTTTCCCCAGACATCTTTAACGCACACACACATCTTTATCATTAACATAAGTTAATTGTTCTTGGAGCTTAAGGGCTTCTGTGAACTTCCTTTCACCTCGAAGTCCGCTTTACTGGACTGAATACATTTATTGATAATTCAGACCTTAACTGTGTGACTCAATTCTCAAGGCCTACTTTGTCCCTTCAAATTTAACACACAGGAATATATAAAACCACACATATAATAGTGATAACATAATGCAACACACTTCTTATATATCAGGTGACATTAAAATGAATATACCAAAAATACGCTGTATTCAACTTTTTGCTGTATCACGTTACTTCAATTTTCTTCAAGTGGCATGTTTGTATTGAACAGGTTATTTAACAGTGGAATAAAACTATTTTAAACTGTTGGAAAGCACGGAAAATGTGTTTGCATTGAGATTAACCATTAAGATGACATAAACATGAAGTCATGAACACTAACCCAGACATTAGTTGTCTAACTTGAACCTAAGACACTTGTAGCCTGTCTCTGCATTCCCCTTATTCCACAACACAGACCTGTCAACCCGCACTCTGCTGTTCCTCAGCGGTGCTCCCCCTCCCTCCCGCTGAAATTATTAATGAAAAGCGTATAGTAATCATAGATTACACGGCAGGTTCCGTGACAGTTTGCTTTCATCTGATTTAAAATAAACAAAGTCTTGGTTTTTAGAATATTAAACTTGTTTCGCCTTATTCAGATGATAAATACAACTTTTAAGCTTGTAAAGGCATAATTACAAGCGGCAACTTAACGTCACAGCAGGCATAACAACAGCCGGTGTTTCTTGTGAGTGTTTCCCGGGAAACAAACACAATACACACAAACGCGTCATAGATTATTTCATGGTATTTGAAATCAGGTACGCAGCTCACGACGTAACTAGGAGTCTAGTGGACGGTATCAGTACTACAAGTAGAAAACATTAATATATATATTTTTTTCTTTTTAAAAAAAATTAATTACGTTGTTTATAAATGTAGCTGAGGGCCGCAAAAAGAGGAGGTGGGGCATGCGGCCCCCGGGCCGCCATTTGCCCATCCCTGACCCACACGGTCGGGAAACCCAGTAGACGGTATAACCAACGGTGTTTTGGTCAGGTTTTTTGGACTGGATAAGAAAGTTGATCGATCGAGTTGTGTTGCGCGAGTGAGAGGACAACACACACGCGCTCTGATACAAGATGGCGAGCCAGACCCACAGACTGCTTTGATCTTCGCGCCAGTGTTTCTCAAGAGACAATAGGTGAACTTGCTGCCAGTGGTAGGAGTATTGGAGTTTATTTTATTTGATCAGAACTGAAGAAATTATAAATTGGAACTGGATTTAAGTTGTACCTGGATTGAAAGAGACACTATATATTGTATTCTAGGTTTTAATTTGTCATATGTTTTCATTGATGGTACAATTGTGTTTTTTTCATTGATTTAGATATGTTTTACCTGTGAAAAGGGAAAAGAAAAAGAGTTAACTCAGGATATTAAAGAGATTAAAATAGGAACAACCTATAAATAATACTTAGTAGACCGGTCTAAACCAGCGTTTCAGCCAGGGGGTCGTCTTGCCGTCATTTGACGCTCTTATTCAGCTCGGGACGCCCTGAACTCGAGCCGAGGGCGTCCAAAAATATTAATAATTCGAGAGAAGATCGAGAGTTTTTATCGTTTGAAATGACGAAAAGGACAATCCCTCTGTTGGAGGGGCAAAGGAGTCTGGTGGGAATATTTTCGGAGTATTGAAGATCGTTTCCCCGACATCGGCGGTGCCTGCTACAGGACTACACGGAACCTGCACGATTTGGACGGGATGAGCGGTGCTAGTGGAGCAGGCACGTGAGCTGCGAGCACCAGAGCCTCGCAGCGGCGAAATTGAGGCTCCGTGGTAAACTCTGGTAACATGAAGAGCCGTTTGGGAGCCGAAAGAGCCAAATGATCCGGCTCACTAACGTAAAAAGACAGTATCTTTAAGGGACGGTTCAAGTCAAAATTCACCCCGCTCTCGGGGCGGACGCCCTCTCAGCCCTGGTCTGACGGAAACACTGGTCTAAACCAGTGGTTCTCAAACTTTTTTCAATAATGTACCCCCTTTGAAAAAAATATTCAGCCAAGTACCCTGATCAGCACAAAAACATTTTGTTAAGGAAAAAAGGCCTATATAAAGAGGTACAGTACAGTGCTGCACCATCGGTGTCTGATTTATTAAAACAACAACCTTGTAAGCCTAACTGAGAATCACTTAAATGCTGCATTTCAAATGTTTACAATTCATCACTAAATACATGCAAACCAATTTTAACATCATGCAATAACACTGAGACGACATTAGTTGCATTGAACTGATCTTTTTAATAAGTTGTACAATGTATTGAGAAACATGGGCTTGTGCTTCACTGAGGATCTTTGTCATTCTGACAGGGAGGCAAACTGCAGTTATTACACTTCGTGTTTTGAAATATGTGTAACTCTGTTCATATAAAACCCACACTGCTCAAACTTCGTTACTTTTCCGAAAATTTGAATATTTATATATTTAGGGGCATGGGGAATGAAGAGAAAAAAATATATGAGCATTTTATGAGCATGGGATTTTGACCCCTCATATAAACATATGCATAATGCTGCGCTATACTTTGCGGCCACGCGCCGTTGCCAAGCAACGCGTATTGTTTAGGTGTCCTTTGATAAGCAGGCAGTCATATCATTAGCTAGAACTAGCTAGATCTGATAGATTCGGACATAAACGCGAGTGAAGTCTAACCGGACGCGAGAGAGAGATCAGAGATCAGATCAGCTGCTGCTGACGGAGAACACGCAGCTCTACCGGATCACAGCTCCCCGCTGTGACGGACCGTTGAGTGGAGCAAAATACACTAAGAGTTAGACCTAACAGACTTAGCTAGTTCATCTACTCTGGAACTAGATAAACTAGTTATAAATATATGTATTCTTTACTGTCGGGTAACTTATTACAGGTTCAGCGAGCTCCACGAGACTGACAGGCTGTCAGGAGAGGGAGAGGAAAAGAGAGCACCCCGTTTATTTTTCCCATTTTATTATCCAGAATTACTGTAAACCTTTGAATAAAGTAGTTGATCTACTATTAGTAGTTTGTTTAAATGCATTACTTATAAAATAAAATCTCACGTACCCCCTGCAGTACTCCAACGTACCCCTAGGGGTCCACGTACCCCCATTTGAGAACCACTGGTCTAAACTAATATAGGCTATTTTATTTTATCCATACGATTTACTAAGTCACAGAAATCAGAAAACAAGGGAAAGGTGAAATACTTACCTCTGATCATACTGCAGAAAATATTCATTGTCTGTTTAATGTTTTGTCTATTTGTCTATTTCGCCAGTAAATTGCCGGCTGTTCTATTCAAACCACCTGGTCTCTGGTCTAATTACTTACCTGTCTATCCACTCTAGTAGAACTCAGAATCTTTCGAGTCAGATAGCATAGCCCAAGATAAGAAGTGTTACAACGTGTTACATTAACAAAGTGATTTACGCAGTAGAAATGCACCTTGGGAGCTGTAATTGACTCTTCCCCAGAAGTTGTTATGTACAGAAGCTTGTACCTTCTTCAACTTTTAATCAAGACACATATATTCGCTAATCTCAGTTGTTAATATTTTGAGATTTATACATTTAACTCTTACTTTTTTTGTAATCATCAAACTCTTCTTCTTCCACAGATGTTGGGACCAGACTATAAGAAGAAATGGTGGTTAGCAGCTCTCATCTGCCTTATTTGCTCTGCTCTTACAATCACTCTGTATTACAACGTTCGATCTCCTGGGAGCCCATGGGCTCCTACTCCTACTCCTACACCTACTCCGACAAAGCCCATAGTCCTGCTGTGGTTCTGGCCCATCGGTGTCAAGTTTGATCTCAAAGGTTGCTTGACCCACTTCAACATTGATAGCTGTGTTCTGACAGATGACAGATCCCTCTACAGCAAGGCCAAGGGAGTCATTTTCTACCATAAAGATATCTCCCATGGGTTACAAAACATGCCGAAGGATCCACGTCCGACTTTTCAGAAGTGGATTTGGTTCCACGTAGAATCCCCGTCAAACACAGCAAAGATCCCTGGTCTGGACAACCTGTTCAACTTAACACTGAGCTACAGGAGAGACGCTGACGTCACGGTGAGGAATTATCTCACTATCAGGAAGACAGAAATGACAGAGGACTTTGTTTTGCCAAAAAAAGACAAACTGGTGTGCTGGATAGTCAGTAACACTGACCATCACACTGGAACAGCTGTGAGAGAGAAATATTATCATGAACTGTCCAAACACGTCGAAATCCACGTCTTCGGTGCAGCCTTTGGAGGGAAGCGTTTGAGCTACGAGGACTACTACTCCACCATAGCCAGCTGTAAGTTTTACCTGTCGTTTGAGAACTCAGTCCACAGAGACTACATCACAGAGAAGGTTAACGGGCCCCTCGTGGCCGGGGCGGTCCCTGTAGTATTGGGACCGCCAAGAGAAAACTACGAGCAGTTCCTTCCCTCCGACGCCTTCATTCACATCAACGATTTCCCTGATGCAAAGTCACTGGCACAGTTTCTGCTGGGCATGAAGGACGAGGCGTACATGCGTTACTTTGAGTGGAGGAAGTTTTTCATGGCCACCCCTCATCTCCTGTCCGTATACAACGAGTTCCTTCAGCCCATCTGCCTCGCCTGCGACCACATGTCAAGAGACCGGGATTTCCGTGTAGTTCATGACCTTTATAAGTGGTACTTTACATGAAAATGCCAATAAAAACAACATTTGAAAGTGGCTCAGACACATGTACATTCATTACTAGATTCTTTAATATTGTACCTTTTGTCGAGAACTTGTGGGCACTGTATTTTGTTTATAGTATTTGTTAAAAACTGGTTGAAGTCATATTCTAATGCCAACACAGCAGTACCATTAAGACTGGACACATTGATAAACTACATAATCCTGTATTTACACTCCAGTTTTTCTAAATAGATATAACATGTACAGTAACTTGTAGAGGTGTTTATCCAACACACTCTCACTCCATAATCGTCCAGGAGCGACGTTTGGTCAGTGTCCGTGGCGTGCAGTTGTGACGCTAGGCTCCTTCAGCTTCATAAAGGGACGCAAATAGCTTTCAACTGATTGCAATGTATTCCCATCTGCGGCGGGATTTGACGCTCATGGAAGCACGGCATTCGTTTGTGTTGGCTGACCTTAAAAGGCAATGTAAGCGTCCATTCTCATTGGATAACGGAGAATTGTACACCCGGAAGTAAGTATTTCCCTTACTGTCGATTGATTTTACAGTGATATCTGCACTACTCATCGACTAAAAAACACCAGATTATCCTTGTTAATTACACAACATTGATTGGTTTAAATTGTGTGCAATGCTTTTGTATTTTTCCCCTTCGATTCGGAGAAACAAATATTTTTCGGAGTAAAGGATGGCAGAAGACACTACACCCAGAATCCCCAGCTATCGTTTGGACTACACCATGTGCTCTGTTTGACAAACCCCGTGATAGTCCTCAATCTCTGTGATTGGAGAGTGTGCTCCGAGGGTTACGCCGAGCCTCGAACAGCACTTGAAATGGGATGGAACCACGGCAGACTTTCCAAAACTGGATTTGAACGGGTCCACCGCGTCCCCCCCTCCCCCACCCCGTCCACAGAACTACACATGCTGGCTATTGTGTTTCGCAACATGTTCTCTATCTATGGCACGTCTCTACTGGGAGTTGTAGTTTTAAAAGACGTTTTCGTATTTCCCATAAGAAGTTGCCAGTATTAAACTGTGTACATCCCTGGAGGTTTAGGGGATAGGAAACACTCAAATTTAAAACATATAATTAAAAATGGGTGAAAATTGCTTGTGCCTATAATGGGCAGTATTAATATATACACACATGCCAGCTAAGGTCAGAAGAGCTTTATTTAACAGCTGGTCTTATGTTTGTGACCCCTGTTGTTAATTGATAACATTACATTACATTACATTAATTGATAAGCCTGAAACATGCACTTGCAAGGTTCAGAGGCAAATTTTGCAAATATGGCAGTAGCCATCGATCAGCTTAAGATAAGATATACTTTATTGATCCCAAGTTGGAACATTTGCGTTACATCAGCATGTGTAACAGTTGTAAATATGCAGTGGTGTTTATTTGTAAATCATTTAGTATAATCACACAAATTCTGTGTTTTATATTTAACAATTCTGTGTTCTTTATTTATTGATTGTTCAATACCTGACAAGGCCGGAGATTAAATATCTACATACATCTTATAAGAGTATAATACATTATGTATAATATCAGTTAAAATAAGTGCTTCAACATAGTTAACATTGCTGGAGGTATGCACAAATATTGATAGATGTCTTGTAATGCACTATTGAGGAACCTGCGACCCAAGTTTTTCATTCAATGCATAACTACACCATAGTTGTGTAGGCCTATATGATATGTCAATAAACCTTAGAAAATCTTGAAATCTTGAAAGGGATGTGCAAAATAGTCATTATATACAGTCTTTAATGAACTATTAGTAGAGAATAACGAGTAATGAATATACTTTATAGGGATCCTATTAATATCTAATAATACAAATAATGAAATTCAATAACATGCTTTAACCACTAGGTGTCCCTTTATATCAGCTGTGCACCTTTATGGTGTAAATACAGCCTATCTACCTGTAAAGGCAACCGAACAACAAATATTTGCCAGTGAGGGATGTGGTGTGAAGCTTTTCCAGACGCGTGGTGTTGACAGCAAATCAGGTCTTCTCTTTGAGTGCATTTAAGATGTTTATTTGGATTGCAGGATGATGACAGCAAAACGAGAGCCGGGTGTTTAACTGATAACTAAACAACTAACTGTGATAAAGAAATAAACCGAAATTAACTCAAAACAAACAGAAAATAAGCGAAAACACGCACGGTTGAAAAACTGTGTGGCTTCCCTCTGGTGATTCCCAATCCCTAATGCTGTGCACCTGTGTCCTCCCCAAATAGTAGGCTGTACCCTGAAATTGGCTGAGTCCCCGCCTATGCCCAGGTCAATTCAGTAGTATCACAGCACCTTCATATACAAATATTAAAATACATCAAATTGGCTGCAACACACCGGCTCCTAATTGTTACTGTATAATAACATAACAATTCAACAAAATACAAAACATTGCAGCCAAATAGAATAGTCCATATCAGTATTCTCAATCCATAATGTTCATTGTTCATAGATAATCCAATAGGGTTGGTAACCCCAATAATAGAAGTTGGGTTTCAGTCTTTATTCAGCTTCCAATAGAAGACAGATCTTCGTGATTGGTCGCTCCAGGATGTTGTACTTCGTCCAGACTTTAACCGACCGCACAAGTCCTTGTCTGTCGGGAAAGGTCTGCAGTACCTTGCCCAACAGCCAGGATCCGCGAGGGGCATTAGAGTCCACTACGATGACAATGTCTCCTGTGACAAAGTTCCTCTCGTCTTTTGGCCACCGTTGTCTCTCTTGCAACAGTGGTACATACTCCTGAATCCATCTGTGCCAAAAGAGATTGGCAAGGAATTGAACTTGCCTCCATCGTCGTTTGGAGTAGGAGTCATTTTTGTCAAAAAGCCCGGGTGGTAGAGAAGGTTTGCCTTTTAACAAGAGAATGTGATTTGGAGACAGGGGTTCGAGATCATTTTCATTTAATTTCAAACCTTTATTTATACAGATAAATCCCATTGAGATCATTGATCTCTTTTTCAAGGGAGACCTGCTCAAGTAGTTCCACATGAAACATAAATAGAACAACAAAAGGACATCATACAGCATCATTTACATAATTATCCACATACACATTTGGATCCTCTGAGGTTTTTGTAATGGGACGGTCATTCAATATGGCTTCCACTTCGCACAGGAGTGTTTGTAGTCCATCATCCAAATGTTGCTGATGAAGAATAGAGTTCAGCACTTTCCTGACCATGCAAATGACTCTTTCCCATACTCCTCCATGATGGGATGCGGCTGGAGTGTTGAAACTCCATTTCACTCCAGAATGAAGCAGTGAGTTTTGAATTTTCTGATGGTTCAAATGAGATAGAGCTTCTCTCAGCTCACGTTCTGCTCCAACAAAGTTGGTTCCGTTGTCTGATTTGATGTGTGATACTTGGCCTCGCCTGGAAATGAATCTGCGTATTGCATTTATGCAAGAACTGGTGTCCAATGAATAGGCCATTTCCAGATGGACTGCCCGACTAGCCATGCAGGTGAAGATAACTCCATAGCGTTTGATGAGGCTGCGGCCTCTCTTCACTTCAAACGGCCCAAAATAGTCAATGCCCACATTTGTGAATGGTGGAAGATCAGATTGCAGTCTTTCTTTTGGCAAATCTGCCATCTTTTGTTCACCCAGCTTTCCCCTATATCGTCTGCAGACAACACAGGAAGAGAGGATCTTTCTAGCAGCAGCATTTACTCTGGTGATCCAGTATTGTCGACGAAGTCTGGAAAGTAGGTGATTTCTTCCACAGTGTCCTAACTGTTCATGAATGTGGCGTAAGATTAGAGTGGCGATGTGTTGGTCCTTAGCAAGAATGACTGGATGTTTTGTGTCTTCAGGCATTGCTCCTTTGCTAAGCCTACCTCCCACTCTCAAGATTCCTTGTTTCAGCACCGGATCAAGTTTATAAATGTGACTGCTTTTCTTCACTGCAGATGTTCCCTTTTTCAAAGCAGTGATTTCATCACTATACTTGTCCATTTGGCAGTACTGAATGATGACACTTTCTGCCGCGTCAATATCTTCAGGAAATAAGACGTGACCACCCATTGTGGCTCTGAATCTTTTCATGTCCTCTTCCTCTTTGTTCTTTTGACTCAACAACTGCAACGTCTTTCTCAGCTGGAGAAACCACGCAACTGAGATCTTAAGCCTTTTCCACGAGGAGAAGTGGGTTATCAGTTGATTTACTGCATTCTGTGGGTCTTCATCAGAGATGTTATTTGTTGCATTTGGTGCATCATTAATGATGACAGTATTAACTGAAACTTCTCCTCTAACCTCTGGGTCATCACTGCTGATGGAAGTTGAATCCAAGATGTTAAGAGACCATTCCTCTTCACTCTTGGAAATAAACTCTGGGCCATGGATCCATCTGCTGCAAGTGAGAAGGTGTTCAACTTTCACCCCACGAGAGGCCTCATCAGCTGGGTTCCGTTTTGTGTCAACGTACCTCCATTGTGAGATGTCTGTGGCTTCTCTTATAGCAGAGACCCTATTGGCAACAAAGGTGTGAAAGCGCTTTGTTTCGTTCCTGATGTACTTTAACACTGTTGTGCTGTCTGTCCAGAAGATTGAATTTTCCAGCTCTAATTGCAACTCTGCTTTCAGGAGTCTGTCAACTCTCGCTGCCAGCACAGCAGCTGTTAGTTCCATCCTTGGGATTGTCACATTCTTTAGAGGAGCAACTCGTGCCTTTCCTAGAACGAAAGTTACATGGATCTTCTCATCATCACTCTGCAGCCTCAAGTATGAAACTGTGCCATAGCCGTTCTCGCTGGCGTCAGAGAAATTATGTAGTTGGGCACTTGTGAGCTGTCCAAATCCTTTGGGTTTAAAACATCGCGGCACACTGAAAGTGCTGAGTCTTCTTAGATCTTCTAGCCACTCCACCCACTGCAACTGGTAGTTTTGAGGAATGTGCTCATCCCAACTGTAGCTCATCTTACAGAGGTTTTGCAGCATTATCTTGACAGGTAAGGTGAAGGGTGCTAAAAATCCAATGGGGTCGTAGACCGAGCTCACCACCGACAGGATACCTCTTCTTGTGAATGTTCTTTCTTGCACTGCCATCTTGAACCTAAAGGTGTCAGTTTCTGCGCACCACTGCAGTCCCAGGGTTCTTTCGACAGGAAGGCTGTCTCTGTCGAAATCCAGTTCTTTCACTTCCTTGGTTCTTTTCTCCACATCAATGGCTTCCAACACTGACCTGCTGTTGCTGATCCATTTCAGAAGTTGGAATCCTCCCAACTGGCATAGAGCGGTAAGGTCTGTAACCAAAGACATGGCTTCTGCCTCTGAATACAAGGATTTCAAGCAATCGTTCACATAAAAGTTCTGCTTGATGGTGTCTGTTACATGAATTGGGAAGTCTGCTTTGTGGTCTTCAGACGTTTTTCTAAGGGCAAAACTGGCACAGCTGGGCGATGATATTGCACCAAACAGATGAACAGTCATTCTATACTCGGCTGTGTCAGATCACCTCTTGGCTACCATAGGAAGCGAAGAAAGTCTACATCCTGTTTTGCCACTTGGACTTGATGATACATAGCTTTTATGTCAGCCATAACTGCTATAGAGTTTAGGCGAAACCTTGTGAGAACTCCGAGCAAGGAATTTGTCAAGTCAGGTCCCTGGAGTAGTTTAGTGTTGAGTGACACACCTTTGTAGCTTGCCGCACAGTCAAATACCACTCTCAGGGTTTTCTTTTTAGGATGGTACACCCCATGATGCGGGATGTACCATACCTTTCCTTCTTTTCCTTTCACCTGATGCTCTGGCACACTCTCTGCATAGCCGTTGTTTATGACATCACCAATAAAGTTGGTGTATTCCTCTTTGAATGTTGGATTTCTCTCCAATTTCCTTTTTAGGCAGAGGACCCTTTGCTCAGCAAGATGGCGGTTGTTGGGCATGACAACATTGTCCTCTTCTCTAAAAGGCAACTTCAAGCCGTAATGTCCATTGGTGAGTTCAGCTGAAGTGTTGGCAATTTGCATGAACTTAAGATCTTCTATGGATATTTCTTGCTTGTCTTCTGCTGATTTCTCATTGAAGTCATGGTTGTACTGCTTCACCAGCAGTTCCTCTATGTGAGCAATGGATATGCGGTTGGCTGTGACTGTGGGGCAGCTACTCCCACTCTCATTGCCTCCTCTCAATGGTCCGTTGACAACCCATCCCAATAGGGTTCTAACAGCGTAAGGTCCTTTACCCGTGCTGTTTATCACTTCCCATGGCTCCATTACTTCTGGAGAGTTAGTTCAAATTAACAGCTCCACATCAGCATCGATAGCAGGAATTTCCACAGAGTCCAAGTATGGCCAAGCATACAAGTCTTCCTGTTGTGGAATGTTATTACGAGTCACAGGCATCTTGCGTTGGGTGTACACATCAGGCAACTCAATATAGATGTTACCATTGAGTGCAGCTACCTCTAGTCCTGAGATGACGTGACTGTTGACAAAGCTTTCTTTATTCATTGTTTTCATCAGGAATTTAGTGTTCCTTCCTCTCACCTTTAGCTTCCTCATCAGTTGCTCAGAGCAGAAAGTAGATGAGCTGCCGGGATCTAGAAATGCATAGGTCTTTAGAATTGTGCTGCCTTTCTTTGCCTTGATCTTTACAGGCACAATTGACAAGACGCAATCCTGTGCTCCGGCTCCTATATGGCCACATGTCTTGGGAGTAGTGGCTTGACTCATCCATGTTGTTTCTTGCTGTGTGTCCTTTGATTTGATTTCTTTCCATTCCTTTGCATGGATATGGATAATGCTAGGATGTTTCAGGTTACACAACTTACAAGACAGCCGACTGTGACAATCTTTACTCATGTGTCCAACTGATAGACAAGACAAAACAAGCACCTTTCTTTTTTAGGAAATCAATTTTATCCCGAAGCTGCTTCTTTTCCATCTTGGGGCACACTTCCAATCTGTGGCCCTCTTCACACAGCAGACAAGGTCCCTTTGTTAACGTATCAGGTAAGTATTTCTCCTTTTGAGTTTCAGAGTTAACAGCTGCCACAGATGTAGCGAAACTGCTTCCTTTCTCCTTTATTTTGAGAATGAGACAACTGTGTCTTGAATGTCTCCATACAGTGGGTCAGATGCAATAGACACTTGCCTCTCAATAAAATTGACCAAGTCACTGAAACCTGCTTGACGATGGTGTCTCTCCTGATGTTCAAAAGCAATGTTTCTCCATTTTTCCCTCAGTTTGTATGGTAACTTCATGATTATAGCACGTATGTTTGATGGCATATTCATTTCTGACATGTAGCTTATGTCCTCCATAGCGTTACAGCAGACGCGTAGGAATAGTGAAAATGCTTGTAAGGCTTTGATGTCCTCTGACTTCAGTGTTGCCCATCCAAGTGCTTTTTCCATATATGCAATGGCTATTTTTTGCTCATTTCCAAAGCATTCTTCTAAAAGCATTCTTGCTCTTTGATACCCCCTGTCAGATGGCATGTGTTGACAGCTCTTGACCAGCTCTCTAGGTTGCCCTCGAGTGTACTGCTCCAGGTAGTATAAGCAGTCTACACTGCTAGCAGCTTTTCCTTCCACTCCATTTTCAAAAGCTCTGACAAATAAGTTGTACTCAAGAGGGTTTCCATCAAACACTGGTATGTCCCTTGGGGGTAATGATAATGAAGACTGCTGTTGCACTAGTAATGCTGTGATGTCGTTTTGCTTTTGCATGATGGTGAAAATATTGCCTTGGTCCAGTTCCTCACTGTTTTGGTTTGATTGCTGTGATGGCTGTGCAGTTGGATATGACTGACGAGATCTTTGAGGCATTCTGCCTTGGTCCTCGTCGACTTGGATACATTGCTGTTGTGTATATGCACTGGGATATGACTGCAAAGACCTTTGAGGCATGCTTGGGATGTGATTTGAAGCATACGTTTTTGATCTGGTTCCTTGTGAAATGGTTTCTTTGCGCCGTGCCCCTGTTCCACTTGGCATTGTAGCTGCAGTATTGAACTGGTTGTATGGATCCTGTAGCTGCTGAGACTGTAATGGCATTGCAGCTTTAGCAGCTCCTGTTGGTGGATTGTACTGGTTGTATGGATTTGTATGTGATTGAGTGGGTTTTGTAGTTTTACTGCCTCCTGTTGGTGGATGATTGACGGTACAACTTGAAGTTTGTGGTACAAATGGCACAGCAGAGGGTTTGAGAGCAGACTTGTGTTTTGACACATATGAATTTGTATTTGTTCCATTTGTGACTCCTATGTCAGACCCTCTGTTTCTGAGTACTGTGACTTTTGCTGTCGGCGCCGCAATCTGACTTTGCACTTCAAGCAATTCCCTTTTCTTCCTAATTTGATACTCTTGAGCTTCCAGCTCATGCTTTTCCTTGAGAGCAGCCTCCAAAGCCAAGAGTGCAGCCCTTTCAGCCTCTGCCTTGATACGTGCAGAGCACGTTGTTGACCTTGAGGACCTTGAATGGCCAGAGCTTCCACCTGACACATTTGTTTTGTCACCAATGTTAGAAATACTGTCATTTGGCCCAATATTATCCAGCTCCTCATTTGCATGTAACACATCATCGATTTCATCATCCACAACCTGTATGCATTTCTCCCTGTTTGCATGGACCCATTTTTCCATTTTGTGTATTACTCCTTTAACATTGTGCATTTGATTTTGAAACCATTCCGTTTGTTTAAACATTTCATCCTCAGGCAACAAAGGTTTTAATGACTCATGCAACCTTGTAGTTTCCCCAGACAGTTTCCACAACATTTCATGTTTGATTTGCATGTCAGAAACATTTCCATCTGAAATCATCATTTGTTCCAATTCCTTTGCCATTTTACACAATTGCTTTATCCCAGAATTCCTGTCCTTTTGCATAGATAATATATTTGCTTCCGCTGCTTTATGTGTGAGTTTAGCTGTCCTTTTACCAAGCACATCCTCCTTTTCAGTTTGATTGACAGCAGCGTTCATTTCTGCGTTCATTTCCTGATTTTCCTCGTTACTCATGGCCATTATTTAGCAATCCACTGAGGCTTTGTTTAAAATTACTTTATGGGATTTGCCTGTATCCCGTTGCGTGAAGGCCACTCTCCTCCGCAACCTTTTATTGATTCATAAATACTCCTTGATTTTGACGTTTGGTCTGTCCCCGTTCCTCTTGCGGGTGCGGAACGTGGATTTAAGTCGGGAAAAGTCAATGAATACAGCGCTGCATGTCCTCCTTTGTCCATCCGTCTTTGGAAGCAAGTTTTTCAACAAATGTAAAGGCAACCGAACAACAAATATTTGCCAGTGAGGGATGTGGTGTGAAGCTTTTCCAGACGCGTGGTGTTGACAGCAAATCAGGTCTTCTCTTTGAGTGCATTTAAGATGTTTATTTGGATTGCAGGATGATGACAGCAAAACGAGAGCCGGGTGTTTAACTGCTAACTAAACTAACTGTGATAAAGAAATAAACCGCAATTAAATCAAAACAAACAGAAAATAAGCGAAAACACGCACGGTTGAAAAACTGTGTGGCTTCCCTCTGGTGATTCCCAATCCCTAATGCTGTGCACCTGTGTCCTCCCCAAATAGTAGGCTGTACCCTGACATTGGCTGAGTCCCCGCCTATGCCCAGGTCAATTCAGTAGTAGCACCTTCATATACAAATATTCAAATACATCAAATTGGCTGCAACACTACCAATTGGATCAAATATAAAAGTCAGCCGAATTAGTGTTGATACTGCAAGGAGACGTATTTTGTGAAAATAAATGTAAGATGTTGTTTAATGGCTGATATATTTATGATCCACGTCACGTTTTCAGTTCCTCATGTTTGTCTAGAAGTCTTCTCATCAGGGCTCTATAAATACAGAACTACGGCAGATAGGCCTATGTAATATTTAATGCAGCCGAACCGTGTATTACAATGCCGTTATGTGATGACTTTCAAAGAGAAAAGCAAGCACACTCGGAATAAATTATTATTTAAAAAAAAAAAAAGTTTTCGATCTGTTTCCGGTATTTGTTAATGACGATGTGCTGTGAGATGTGAGACTGGAATTGCACAGGGGAAAATAACGTATCTTTAGATGCGGATTTTGTTAAACTAATACGTTTGCGCTGTGGACCAACACTATACATTGACGGGGAAGGGGGTAGCAATAAAGATAACACCATTAAACAGTTACACAACATAACAGAAATAATATCGATAGCAGGAACAGATTGCAGGTTGAAAAAAACCCTCAGCTCCGAGCTCGGCAGAATCTGCACCTGGCTCGCCGATAATAAATTATCATTACACCTGGGTAAAACAGAGTCCATTCTCTTCGGTTCGAAACATAATCTCAGCAAATCCGACGACTTCTCAGTTGCAGTGGGTGACATTATTGTCCAACCTGATCTCACCAGAATGCGTGACTCCACCACGACTCCTTAACACCGCATTGCGTGGTGGAGTCACGCATTCTGCTACATTTACGTGTCGGCACCACGCAAAAAACCCCAATGTAAAGTGAATGAGGCTCTTTTGTCGTGGTGCACACACGCAGGGCCGCCCCTGGCCAACTTGGGGCCCCACGCGACATTGTGAGATGAGGCCCCCCCCCCCCCAACCGACAGTTGTTTTTTGGAAACAAAGTAGGCTACTTTGCAAATATAATTCCTGTTTATTATTATTATCAACACAGTTACTTTTTTATACAGTGAGGTAAATGGTAAATGTGCATGTATGTCGTTCAGTATGCGTTTACAGGTGAATACGTCTGCATTTCCTGCCAAATACTAGCCTCAAAAAGATTAAAATATAATTAATGCAAATAAACTACTTCTACTACTACTAATAATAATAATAATAATCAATTCAATAATATAAATATATTATTTTATTATAATATTGTTGTAATATAGTCAAGACAAAACATGCTTATGACATGCTCAAAAACTGATATTTCTTAAATCTGTATTAAAATGTAGTTCCCTCTGTCAGCAATGTATCAACAACTACACACACAGTTCTATCAGTATTTCTCTGTGTTGTGGTTGACATGATGATGACTGTTAAAAGTTTACTTTTTATTCATATATTTTTTCTTTTAATGTTTCTTTTATTATCTTTTACTGTTTTTAAATGCCTTTGTCTGAATGTCTTTCATTTTTGTAAAGCACCTTGAATTGCCTTGTGTTGAAAGGTGCTATATAAATAAACTTGCCTTGCCTTAAGGGGAGAGGCTGAGCGTCACCATGAAATGTGCAAATTGACATAAAAATGAATAAAAGGGGAAAAAATGCTCCATGTTTTTTAGGCTGTAAACTTGAACTGTTATGTAAGCCAACTAGACAGACAGTGTATCACTCTTCCTCCTGTACATCAGCAGATAAAAGGCATCACATACTTGAATGAATGGTAAATAAAGAATGCTGGAAATAACTGCATCTCCATTAGCCTGTATGCTATGCAGAGACTGCCTTCTTCATGTCCTGAATTGCAGCTGATGTTTTAATATGGCAATTGGCAATTTGACTTATACAACATTCACAAGTTGTACATTTGACTCATACAATAACCCACCTTCGAGTGATGCTCTAGTTTCTTCATGTTTTGTTTCCCCTTTTGCTTGCGCCGGACTGAAACTGTCTTTTCACCGACATCTCTTCACCTGCACTAGTGGCCGTATCAAAGCCGTGATTGGTCAGATGTCGATTCATTGCAACGGTGTCGGGTTACACACGTGCTCCCCTTGTCACCTCTCACTCTCGCGGGGGTGCGCGGAGAACTGAGCGGAGAACTGAGCGGAGAACTGCGCACAGCAGCTGAGGCCCTCTGGGCGGGGCCCCCTGCGCAAGGCGGGGCCCCATGCAGCCTGCGTGATTGGCCTGTAGGGAGGGGCGGCCCTGCACACACGCATTTCTACAACGTCCCGCAGTGAGCTTTTATTCTATAAAACGTTTTTAAAATCTACTTTATATCTTGTAGTAACTCACAGGAGGCTTCTTTTATTTTATTTGTATTCATAATAATTTTTATTTTTCGTCAGAATGTAAAAATTAGGCTACATTAGTTACGAATTGTTGTTCTAAAAAAACAGTGCATTGTGTGTAATACAACTGTGATTTTTATTAAATTAGTTAGTTTTTAAGGAAGGCCAGAGCTTCAGCTGTGTCAAATAGATTGTTCCCTTTAGTTAACGTTATTTAAAAGATAATGATCATGTCCCCTTTATTGTATTACGAGCGTCCATTCCCATTGGATAATGGAGAATTTTACACCCGGAAGTAAGTATTCTCCTTACTGTCGAGTGATTTTACAGTGATATCTGCACTACTCATCGACTCAAAAACACCAAGTTCTGTTTTAATTTCACAATAAAGTTAGTAGTAATAATCTGTTTTGATATTATTGTTTTTTATTAACTACTAGACCGCTGGGTCATGTTAAGACCATATTTTCTGTGTTGCTGTGGGGTTTTTCCATCGCTTTTGTGTTACAAATATCAAAACAATAACAAAATATATCCGTCGTAAACTAAACCAGAAACAGCAGTATATTTTATTTTGTTAACACTTTAAACTTGACAGTTTTTTAACCCGCACCTCCTACTGGTTAAAGCACGTTATTACACGTTTGGAGTAATTGCAATGCAGGTAGATTATGTTGCTTTTTAATGACTGTTTAAAATGCCTTTTTCTTAATGTCTTTCATTTTTGTTAAGCACTTTTGAATGTGTTATATTTGATGAAAACATTTAAATATTAAGAGTACATACAAAATAGTGGGAAAGTAGAAGGTCAATGATATAAATATAGAATAGAAAATATCAAGAAGATACTTTAAATAATATCTACAATAAAAACAGTTTAGTGCCTGATAGGAGGATGTGCAAAACAAACAAACTAATAAGGCTTTATTTAAACATTAAAGAATACTTTAGGCTAAGGTCTTCTTTTAAATAAGAAAAAAGCTTTGGGGGTATCTATCTACAGATACTTATTAAGCCTGACAAAGTACTTAACGTCTAATATATTGCATGGTTTGTTTTGGAACTTGACAATCAACTTTCCTGCAATGTAGGCCTACACAACTATGGTGTAGTTATGCATTGAATGAAAAACTTGGGTCGCAGGTTCCTCAATAGTGCATTACAAGACATCTATCAATATTTGTGCATACCTCCAGCAATGTTAACTATGTTGAAGCACTTATTTTAACCGATATTATACATATTTATTATACTCTTATAAGATGTTAGATAGAATAATAAATGTGCAGAATATGACAGTTTAATGGTGGAGGTATACACATATTGATAGATGTCTTGTAATGCACTGTTGAGGAACCTGTGACCCAAGTTTTGCATTCATTGCATAACTACACCGTAGTTGTGTATATGATATGTCAATAAACCTTTGAAAATCTTGAAAGGGATGTGCAAAATATCAATTATATACAGTCTTTAATGAACGATTAGAGAATAACGAGTAATGAATATGCTTTATACGGATCTGCAGATAAATGTTTAGTCTTCTCGAGCACCAACTATCAAATATCTCTCCTGATTGTTGGCACTTGACAATCACCTTCACTGAATTTTACTCAGGTGTAACTAAATTCTGATTTAAGGGTTGTTTATATTTCACATCATTAATCCAAATCTGTAAAGTAACAATAAATAATATAAATGTAGTGGAGTAAAAACACCACGTTAACCTTAAAGAAAGCCCTCAGCATTATAAAAGACCCCCATCACCCCAGCCACAAACTGTTCTGTCTGCTGCCGTCTGGCAGGCGGTACTGCAGCATCCGGACTAAAACCACCAGACTCAGGGACAGCTTCATCCCACAGGCCAGAAGACTATTAAACACCTGAACTTAGAAACAACATCCATAACATTCATCTGGCTGCTACTTAGAAATTATTTATCTAATATATCATATTCACAATGTAGTGACTGCTTTTTTGTCTTTTGTTTTCTTAGTTATGTTCTCTTTTATATGTGTGTGTTATGTGTTATGTGTAATGTTGCTGCCTTCTTGGCCAGGTCAGCATTGAAAATGAGATTGTATCTCAATGCTTTTATCTGGTTAAATAAAGGTTAAATAAAAAATAAAAAAGATTCCAATCTCTTGTATACTGTATAGACTCTTATTGCACTATTTCACTATTTTTTCTGTGTATCTGTTTTGTTGTGTTGCACTGTTGGAGGAGCCTGCGACCTAAGGGGGGGGGGGGATAGGACACGTTCGATTCCTGTTTTGAATAGTGTGCCGTCGATGGGCACTGTTTTTTGAGAACAAAAATTCGTAACTAATGTAATTTTTACATTCTGACGAAAAATAAAAATTATTATGAATACAAATAAAATAAAAGAAGCCTCCCGTGAGTTACTACAAGCTATATAGTAGATTTTAAAAACGTTTTATAGAATAAAAGCTCACTGCGGGACGTTGTAGAAATGCGTGTGTGCACCACGACAAAAGAGCCTCATTCAATTTACATTGTTTTTTTTTGCGTGGTGCCGACACGTAAATGTAACAGAATGCGTGACTCCACCACGCAATGTGGTGTTAAGGAGTCGTGGTGGAGTCACACATTCTGGTGAGATCAGGTTGTTATTGTCACAAGTAAGAAGGAAATTACATACCTAGGATCTATTCTTGAGGGAAACCTCTCCTGTGATAAAATGGCATCCAATGTAATAAAAAAAGTCAATCAAAGAACTAGATTCCTATACCGGATCTCCTCTCTGGTAAACAAAAACACCCTGAAAACTCTGGCAGGAGCACTCATTCAAGGGTACTATGACTATGCTTGCACGTCATGGTACCATAGCACATTCAAGGCGCTAAAAATAAAACTTCAAACATCGCAAAATAAACTGGTCAGACTACTGCTTGACCTTTCATCTAGAACCCACCTCACCTCTGCCCACTTTGACAACCTAGGATGGCTTAGAGTAGACGACAGAGTACAGCTACTTGCAATGGGCCTGGTCTACAAGATCCACTACACCTCTATGGTACGGTACCCATGTACATGTCAAAACTCTTCCCAAAGGTCAAGGAATACCATGATCATAACACCAGAGGGAGCTCCACAAATCATGTGAAATCCAGATTTGGCACAAAAAAGGGGGAATACACGTTTCGCAATTATGCCACATCAAGGTGGAACGCTCTTCCCACAACTGTAAAGGAAAGTAAAACTATACTTACCTTCAAAACCTCTCTTAAAGAGCACCTTCGGGGGAGAGCATTGCAAAACTGGCCCCGGTAATGGTACAAATCTCAACCTGTCGTACAATGGACAGCTTCCCCCCCCCCCCATCTATGTACAGTATATACTCGCATTTTAGACTCTGTTACTAACTGTATATCTGTAGATTTGGTATGTCTTAAATGTCCGGTTAGGATGTATTAGAACGAAATCTAAAATGAAAATTGTAAATAAGCAATCTGTATGTCAAATATGTCTTATATGTCTTAAATGATATGATGAATTGGAAATGGGGGACCCTGATGTAAACAAGACGAAAGTCTTTCTCTGGTCTGCATCCCCTTAACAATTGTATGTTTTGAGCTGTACTGTACTGTACCCAATATACAAGCTGTTAATAAACTTTTCAATCAATCAATCAATCAGCGTCCCTTGCAACCACCTTGGTAACAATGAAAACGTTCTATGGACGCAATTTCCTGAAGTAATCTTCGTAATAACTAGCAAACTAAAGATCATGTACATCCACTGCACACATAATTTGAAATAACAACTCATATTTCTCGCATCAAATGACATCAAAACGCATTTTAATGGCCAAACTAACTTTAAAATAGGCATTTTCCACCGAGAATAAAACGAAGTTCGGCCATGTTTTTTTTTTCTGCGGGGAGACATTTGAAGATCACGTGACATAGACGCCAGCCATTGGAATGAATGGTGAAAAAAAACGGGGTTTGTCAAACAGAGCACATGGTGTAGTTCAAACGATAGCTGGGGATTCTGGGTAGTGTAGTGTCTTCTGCCATCCTTTACTCCGAAAAAATATTTGTTTCTCCGAATCGAAGGGGAAAAATACAAAAGCATTGCACACAATTTAAACCAATCAATGTTGTGTAATTAACAAGGATAATCTGGTGTTTTTTAGTCGATGAGTAGTGCAGATATCACTGTAAAATCAATCGACAGTAAGGGGAATACTTACTTCCGGGTGTACAATTCTCCGTTATCCAATGAGAATGGACGCTCACATTGCCTTTAAGGGCAGCCGACACAAACGAATGCCGTGCTTCCATGAGCGTCAAATCCCGCCGCAGATGGGAATACATTGCAATCAGTTGAAAGCTATTTGCGTCCCTTTATGAAGCTGAAGGAGCCTAGGAGCGTCACAACTGCACGCCACGGACACTGACCAAACGTCACTCCTGGACGATTATGGAGTGAGAGTGTGTTGGATAAACACCTCTACAAGTTACTGTACATGTTATATCTTGTCTATTTAGAAAAACTGGAGTGTAAATACAGGATTATGAAGTTTATCAATGTGTCCAGTCTTAATGGTACTGCTGTGTTGGCATTAGAATATGACTTCAACCAGTTTTTAACAAATACTTTAAACAAAATACAGTGCCCACAAGATCTCGACAAAAGGTACAATATTAAAGAATCTAGTAATGAATATACATGTGTCTGAGCCACTTTCAAATGTTGTTTTTATTGGCATTTTCATGTAAAGTACCACTTATAAAGGTCATGAACTACACGGAAATCCCGGTCTCTTGACATGTGGTCGCAGGCAAGGCAGATGGGCTGAAGGAACTCGTTGTATGCGGACAGGAGATGAGGGGTGGCCATGAAAAACTTCCTCCACTCAAAGTAACACATGTATGCCTCATCCTTCATGCCCAGCAGAAACTGTGCCAGTGACTTTGCATCAGGGAAATCGTTGATGTGAATGAAGGCGTCGGAGGGAAGGAACTGCTCGTAGTTTTCTCTTGGCGGTCCCAATACTACAGGGACCGCCCCGGCCACGAGGGGCCCGTTAACCTTCTCTGTGATGTAGTCTCTGTGGACTGAGTTCTCAAACGACAGGTAAAACTTACAGCTGGCTATGGTGGAGTAGTAGTCCTCGTAGCTCAAACGCTTCCCTCCAAAGGCTGCACCGAAGACGTGGATTTCGACGTGTTTGGACAGTTCATGATAATATTTCTCTCTCATAGCTGTTCCAGTGCCATGGTCAGTGTTACTGACTATCCAGCACACCAGTTTGTCTTTTTTTGGCAAAACAAAGTCCTCTGTCATTTCTGTCTTCCTGATAGTGAGCTCGTTCCTCACCGTGATGTCAGCGTCTCTCCTGTAGCTCAGTGTTAAGTTGAACAGGTTGTCCAGACCAGGGAGCTTTGCTGTGTTTGTCGGGGATTCTACGTGGAACCAAATCCACTTCTGAAAAGTCGGACGTGGACCCTTCGGCATGTTTTGTAACCCATGGGAGATATCTTTATGGTAGAAAATGACTCCCTTGGCCTTGCTGTAGAGGGATCTGTCATCTGTCAGAACACAGCTATCAATGTTGAAGTGGGTCAAGCAACCTTTGAGATCAAACTTGACACCGATGGGCCAGAACCACAGCAGGACTATGGGCTTTGTCGGAGTAGGTGTAGGAGTAGGAGTAGGAGTAGGAGTAGGAGTAGGAGTAGGAGTAGGAGTAGGAGTAGGAGTAGGAGTAGGAGTAGGAGTAGGAGTAGGAGCCCATGGGCTCACAGGAGATCGAACGTTGTAATACAGAGTGATTGTAAGAGCAGAGCAGATAAGGCAGATGAGAGCTGCTAACCACCATTTCTTCTTATAGTCTGGTCCCAACATCTGTGGAAGAAGAAGAGAAACGGATGTGATGATTACAAAAAAAGTAAGAGTTAAATGTATAAATCTCAAAATATTAACAACTGAGATTAGCAAATATATGTGTCTTGATTAAAAGTTGAAGAAGGTACAAGCTTCTGTACATAAAAACTTCTGGGGAAGAGTCAATTACAGCTCCCAAGGTGCATTTCTACTGCGTAAATCACTTTGTTAATGTAACACGTTGTAACACTTCTTATCTTGGGCTATGCTATCTGACTCGAAAGATTCTGAGTTCTACTAGAGTGGATAGACAGGTAAGTAATTAGACCAGAGACCAGGTGGTTTGAATAGAACAGCCGGCAATTTACTGGCGAAATAGACAAATAGACAAAACATTAAACAGACAATGAATATTTTCTGCAGTATGATCAGAGGTAAGTATTTCACCTTTCCCTTGTTTTCTGATTTCTGTGACTTAGTAAATCGTATGGATAAAATAAAATAGCCTATATTAGTTTAGACCAGTGGTTCTCAAATGGGGGTACGCGGACCCCTAGGGGTACGTTGGAGTACTGCAGGGGGTACGTGAGATTTTATAAGTAATGCATTTAAACAAACTACTAATAGTAGATCAACTACTTTATTCAAAGGTTTACAGTAATTCTGGATAATAAAATGGGAAAAATAAACGGGGTGCTCTCTTTTCCTCTCCCTCTCCTGACAGCCTGTCAGTCTCGTGCAGCTCGCTGAACCTGTAATAAGTGATCCGACAGTAAATAATACATATATTTATAACTAGTTTAGCTTGTTCCAGAGTAGATAAACTAGCTTAGTGTGTTAGGGCTAACTCTTAGTGTATTTTGCTCCACTCAACGGTCCGTCACAGCGGGGAGCTGTGATCCGGTAGAGCTGCGTGTTCTCCGTCAGCAGCAGCTGATCTGATCTCTGATCTCTCTCTCGCGTCCGGTTAGACTTCACTCGCGTTTATGTCCGAATCTATCAGATCTAGCTAGTTCTAGCTAATGATATGACTGCCTGCTTATCAAAGGACACCTAAACAATACGCGTTGCTTGGCAATGGCGTGTGGCCGCAAAGTATAGCGCAGCATTATGCATATGTTTATATGAGGGGTCAAAATCCCATGCTCATAAAATGCTCATATATTTTTTTCTCTTCATTCCCCACGCCCCTAAATATATAAATATTCAAATTTTCGGAAAAGTAACGAAATTTGAGCAGTGTGGGTTTTATATGAACAGAGTTACACATATTTCAAAACACGAAGTGTAATAACTGCAGTTTGCCTCCCTGTCAGAATGACAAAGATCCTCAGTGAAGCACAAGCCCATGTTTCTCAATACATTGTACAACTTATTAAAAAGATCAGTTCAATGCAACTAATGTCGTCTCAGTGTTATTGCATGATGTTAAAATTGGTTTGCATGAATTTAGTGATGAATTGTAAACATTTGAAATGCAGCATTGAAGTGTTTCTCAGTTAGGCCTACAAGGTTGTTGTTTTAATAAATCAGACACCGATGGTGCAGCACTGTACTGTACCTCTTTATATAGGCCTTTTTTCCTTAACAAAATGTTTTTGTGCTGATCAGGGTACTTGGCTGAATATTTTTTTCAAAGGGGGTACATTATTGAAAAAAGTTCGAGAACCAATGGTTTAGACCAGTGTTTCCGTCAGACCAGGGCTGAGAGGGCGTCCACCCCGAGAGCGGGGTGAATTTGGACTTGAACCGTCCCTTAAAGATACTGTCTTTTTACGTTAGTGAGCCGGATCATTTGGCTCTTTCGGCTCCCAAACGGCTCTTCATGTTACCAGACTTTACCACGGAGCCTCAGTTTCGCCGCTGCGAGGCTCTGGTAATCGCAGCTCACGTGCGTGCTCCACTAGCACCGCTCATCACTTCCAAATCGTGCAGGTTCCGTGTAATCCTGTAGCAGGCACCGCCGATGTCGGGGAAACGATCTTCAATACCCCGAAAAGATTCCCACCAGACTCCTTTGCCCCTCCAACAGAGGGATTGTCCTTTTTCCTTTTCGTCATTTCAAACGATAAAAACTCTCGATCTTCTCTCGAATTATTAATATTTTTGGACGTCCTCGGCTCGAGTTCAAGGCGTCCCGAGCTGAATAAGGGCGTCAAATGACGGCAAGACGACCCCCTGGCTGAAACTCTGGGTTAGACCGGTCTACTAAGTATTATTTATAGGTTGTTCCTATTTTAATCTCTTTAATATCCTGAGTTAACTCTTTTTCTTTTCCCTTTTCACAGGTAAAACATATCTAATTCAATGAAAAAACCACAATTGCACCATCAATGAAAACATTATGACAAATGAAAACCTAGAATACAATATATAGGCTAGTGTCTCTTTCAATCCAGGTACAACTTAAATCCAGTTCCAACTTATAATTTCTTCAGTTCTGATCAAATAAAAATAAACTCCAATACTCCTACCACTGGCAGCAAGTTCACCTATTGTCTCTTGAGAAACACTGGCGCGAAGATCAAAGCAGTCTGTGGGTCTGGCTCGCCATCTTGTATCAGAGCGCGTGTGTGTTGTCCTCTCACTCGCGCAACACAACTCGATCGATCAACTTTCTTATCCAGTCCAAAAAACCTGACCAAAACACCGTTGGTTAATGTTCTAAACCGTCTACTGGGTTTCCCGACCGTGTGGGTCAGGGATGGGCAAATGGCGGCCCGGGGGCCGCATGCCCCACCTCCTCTTTTTGCGGCCCTCAGCTACATTTATAAACAACGTAATTAATTTTAAAAAAAAGAAAAAAAGATATATATTAATGTTTTCTACTTGTAGTACTGATACCGTCCACTAGACTCCTAGTTACGTCGTGAGCTGCGTACATGATTTCAAATACCATGAAATAATCTATGACGCGTTTGTGTGTATTGTGTTTGTTTCCCGGGAAACACTCACAAGAAACACCGGCTGTTGTTATGCCTGCTGTGACGTTAAGTTGCCGCTTGTAATTATGCCTTTACAAGCTTAAAAGTTGTATTTATCATCTGAATAAGGCGAAACAAGTTTAATATTCTAAAAACCAAGACTTTGTTTATTTTAAATCAGATGAAAGCAAACTGTCACGGAACCTGCCGTGTAATCTATGATTACTATACGCTTTTCATTAATAATTTCAGCGGGAGGGAGGGGGAGCACCGCTGAGGAACAGCAGAGTGCGGGTTGACAGGTAGATGTCTGTGTTGTGGAATAAGGGGAATGCAGAGACAGGCTACAAGTGTCTTAGGTTCAAGTTAGACAACTAATGTCTGGGTTAGTGTTCATGACTTCATGTTTATGTCATTGTAATGGTTAATCTCAATGCAAACACATTTTCCGTGCTTTCCAACAGTTTAAAATAGTTTTATTCCACTGTTAAATAACCTGTTCAATACAAACATGCCACTTGTAAACATTTAATTTAATTTCTGTGAACTGAAGAAAATTGAAGTAACGTGATACAGCAAAAAGTTGAATACAGCGTATTTTTGGTATGTTCATTTTAATGTCACCTGATATATAAGAAGTGTGTTGCATTATGTTATCACTAATATATGTGTGGTTTTATATATTCCTGTGTGTTAAATTTCAAGGGACAAAGTAGGCCTTGAGAATTGAGTCACACAGTTAAGGTCTGAATTATCAATAAATGTATTCAGAGTAAAGCGGACTTCGAGGTGAAAGGAAGTTCACAGAAGCCCTTAAGCTACAAGAACAATTAACTTCTGTTAATGATAAAGATGTGTGTGTGCGTTAAAGGGAAAAAGTGTGTCCATTGCAGCATATATGGGATTACTGCTCAAACTATATCTGTGTGTGTTTAATTACTTTGTATTAATGATAGCAGTCTGTGTAACCAGAAGCTGGAAAGATGAGAAATTAAACATTTGTATTTGGATGTATTCATAATCTTTGTGAGCGAGGGAATATTCTTTGGACACAGCTCGGGTCTCTGGAATGCTGCATGATGGGTGTGTGTGAGTCTATACAAGAATGTGTGACAACAGACACCAGATGTGTTTGTTTTGCTACAACCTAAGAGACTCTTGTTTCCGGATCATTTGGCTGGCTCGCGCTGATTCGCTACGACACGCCATCGTTTTGCATCTCCCAATGAGATGACCTGAAAGGAGGAGCATCCAACACAGCTCCTCCTGTTTTGTTCTTATATGTAAGCCTGTTCTGTCTTTGGTTCGTTCTCTCTTCCTCCGGCTCCCAAGATGGTAAATCCTTCCAGCTGGAGGAACCAGAGCCGGAGTAATCCGGATTACTTCGTGATTGTGTTGTATTTTACCATTAAAGCAGATTATTGTTTAACCCTTATCCTGGTTGCTTTGAGTTTCCTTCTTTTAAAACAAACTCATATAGGAACGGCGCGGAGCAGAGGTTCTGCCCCAACAGAACTGATATTTGTTTAGTGAGCTTATTAGAGGATGTTCCCTGAAAGATAGTAAAATGTCAATGAAGATGTCAGACTTAGTATATTTGTTAATAATTACATACAACACATGGCATTTGTGTGTGTGTGCGTGTGTTCCAAGTGAATCTGCAGCCCCCTGGTGGCCATTACATCAATTATGTGGCCCCCACCAGTACCCATCACTGGTGTGGATGGTATTTTTTATCTTTTTTAAATAAACTTTGAATCACTCCGCTGGTCTCATCTGCTTCTCGCTCCGTTTTCCTCTCTTTTCTCCTGCTACGCTGCGCTGCGCGTCCTATGGATCTAATTTCCTGCCATAACTCCACAAACAAACTAAACAGGTTTTACAAATGCCTCATGATTCACTAACAAATACTAACAAACACATGCAAATACAAAACACCATCTACAAACTAATGCATTTAGTTTTGCAAAGAAAAAACGTATCTATCAAACAAACACATAACATTTTTCTAATAAATCATGTTTCAGAGACAAATTCAGCATTGGTTACACAACTTTTTTTTACAAGTACACACATTTTTTTACAAGTACAAAACTTTTTCTTCTCACGGCAGAATATTACTGCCAAAAGTCATGTGACTCACTCACGTGACTTTTGGCAGTAACCGCCGTGGCTGGCTCATACCAAGCCCCCAGGAAGTGCGCCGGACTCTGATGAGAATATTCGTGGTGGCCAAACGGCGATACTACACTTCCGTTAGGTTGCTGGGCCCGGAACCACTTTTTCCCATTGACTTACATTGGGAAAGAGTGGTCTGTAAATCGTTGGATAATTTTTTGTTAAACTAAATAAACTACCCAGTATAGCCCTTATTAAAAACATTTGGTCCTCAAGTTGTAAAATGTGCTAATAACGTTATTCTGAGAGTTATTTTCCTTGGCATTCTGAACGCGCATCCAACCCACGGGACCGCGCTGCCCGGCACGTTCATGTTACATGTTCTGACTGTAACAGTTTGGAGGATTTAGCAGCCTGGGATATTACACAGTTTTAGCGGCATATATATATATAAATATTAGGGCAAAAAAAAATGAACGCCACAAATTATTTTAACGCGATTAACGCATGTGTATTTTTTGTCCTCGGCCGCCCCGTAGTTTCAGAGCGCATCGAGTTTAAAATACCATCTACAAGCTGATGCTGACCATTTTAGACAGGCTTATTATATTTTCAGCCCTTAATAACATCCATTTTCTGGGCTCAATGTGTGTCTTGGCCGTTTTCATTGTGATCGCTAAATTCCCCTAGTGTTTCCCTTGTTTATAATATCAGTTCCAATCAAACGAGTGTTTTTTGTTTTGAAATCACTTCCGCGAGTTTCGCGACCCCCCCCCCCTCGCTCCACTGACCATTCAACCATTTAGTAAGGTAAAAAGCAAAAGGGCAAAAAGGCCTCTCAGACGCTCTTCCGTTTACTTTTTTAATAAAGAAAAACAAATTCATTCACAAAGATTCATCTCCCTCCATCATGTTGATTTGAAGCAGAAGTTCTAAACATGAGCCCGCCCCGCTCGACCTTCTGAGCCAATCACAGCGCGATAATGACCTGCCTTCCGTTTCAACCACTCCTTCCGTTTCCACTATACTTTCTCTCACACATACATGCATTCTTCTCTTGCATACATACATTGTCTTCATACATACATGCAATATTGTCTTCATACAGTACATACACTGAACAAAAATATAAATGCTACACTTTTGTTTTTGCTCCCATTTTTCATGAGATGAACTCAAAGATCTAAAACATTTTCTATATACACAAAATAACCATTTCTCTCAAATATTGGAGTTCCACGTTTGCCGGCGCCTCCGACGCGGGGAGTACCAAGGGCGGGACTTTCTAGACAGGATGTCGGAGAAAGTGAATGAGGACATCGAGTGTCTCGATGAAGTGGAGCTGAGCAAACGGGTGGCCAGTGATGGAGCAGCGGGGCGCGGGAGGAAACGAAAAAGACTGAGGCCCAAGATGCGGATGGCAAAGATAGCCGAGAAGGTCCGTCAGGAGAGAGAGCAGAACCAGCAGGAGCGCATGGAGAGGAAGAATCAGATCCCGAAGAGAAAGAAAGGGAAGCTTCCTTCTGACTACATGCCCCCCCTGAGGAAACCAAGCTGCACAAGGGGAAGCAGAAACCTTGTAGGGAAGCCAAGATTTCCAAGACACTGTGCTTCCAGGGGAGAGGGGTAAGGAAATGTCACGGAGGTGATCTCTGGGCTCATAGATCTCGGCCTCCGTTACGGGTTGTTTCGTTTTTTGTTGTTAAAAAGTGTTCCCCTTTCCCCATGTCTGTCGTTGATTGTGTGCACCTGGTGCCCTGTGTTGTCTCCTCCCCCCTCACCTGTGTCCTGTTGGGTTGATTGGGTTGGGCATTTAGGCTCTGGGGTTTTGCTGTTAGAGAGGCAAGTAGTGTGTGTGAGATCCTTGTGGCTGCAGGCTGTGCTGTGCTCAAGAAAACAACAGCAGGATTAAGGCTGTGTGTGTGTCATTGTGTTCATGCTGTAATAAATGCCCACACCGGGTTGTATTTTGGACGTTCTGCCTCTGCCTCTTTGCTTAGTCGGGCCGCTCAATTGTCAGCTTCACAGTGCATGAGAGCAAAATGTATAAATATGAGCATTATAATATATGAATATGAGAACAAACTGCATGAATGTGTGAATGACAATATATGAATGTGTGCATTGAAATATGATAATATGAGAGCAAAATGTATGAATGTGTGAGTGTAAACATACGTGTGTGAGAGTGAAAATGTATGTACTGTATGTAAAAGGAGAATGTATGTGTGTGAGAGTGAAAATGTATGTATGCAAAAGGACAATATATGTGTGTGAGAGTGAAAATGTATGTATGTAAAAGAAGAATATATGTCTGTAAGAGTGAAAATATATGTATGTGAAAGGAGAATGTATGTGCGTGAGAGGACCAGTATGAATTACGGCCTGTACGGAGTGAAGAAAATACATGAAACTCACGAGAGTCACTCCTCTGTCTATACTGTGTTTTGTTTCAATTCATGTATCATTTAGTTACAAATATGTGATATATCTAGGGATGGGTATCGAGAACCGGTACTAAGTCAATACCGGTACCTGATTGGACGGTATCGGTATACCGTTAAGCCGCTGGACAAACGGTGCTGCTATCGGTCAGTGGCGAGCCGTCAGGGCTCTCTAGGCCCTTTGTGAGGGCCTAAGATAGTCTAAAAAATTATATTTGAAAACAGTAAAAAAAAAAAATTTAAATATTATTTTTTATATTTTTTTGTTGTTACATTTTTCATTAGTTTTACCAAAATAACTTGATTTAATTGTATTTAAAATAATATTTCCAAAGAAATAAATCCTTCGAATCTGCCTGTTCAGTTTCTGTTGGAATGTGAAGGGTTAAATGCCGTCTCTGCGAGTTGAAGACGGGAGAGCTTGTTGGTCCCTCTCTACATTCACAGAGGGCCAGCTATAGTAACTCAACGAGAGAGTAATGTTAAATGACAGTACAATTGACCAATCATATCTTCCCTCTAAATGGGCGGGCTTTATTTTCGCGGACTTTATGACAAGTTCCGCCCGCTGTGAAGTCTATGCAAGTGGTGCAGTGACGCGTCCTAAAACCCGGAAGTAAGCTTCGCTCGGATTCCCTCGACAGAAAGCAATGGGATTTCTCCATAGGATTTTGGAAAATTGCTCGAAATAAGGTCTGTGGAAAACGAACCAGTTAGATAAATGCACGTTGTGTTCAGCCGGATAATATCCACATGTCTATCCTACTTTTATTATTTTTGAATCATAAATCTAATCGATAGATTTATGATCGATAGATTTATGATTAGCATAAGTTCGTTCATGATGGCTCACTTCAGTGATAGTGATGACATCGTTGCGAAATTATTATCCGAGTCATTTTCAAGATTGAGTTACAATGATAAACTGGAGTGGCAAAGGATCAGCTGAATGACCCGCCATCAAGTGCTTCATCCAAAAGGACAGGAGGATGGACTTTGTGTTTCAGTGATTTGATCATCAAAGGTAGGCCTAAGTCATTTTCAATGCGGGCCGCCGTGCCGACTTAAATCATTTGTAATTGCTACTTGGCTGTGGGTGCCCTGTCATGATAGGTGTTTATATAAATGATGTTGTTTTGTGTGGTAGAGGGTCGCTGTCATTGATGCGTTTTGCACCCCGGACCACTGTTTTGATATTCCGCTGAAGTCTACGTTTAGACGTAATATCTCTTCTTTTTTTCCGAGGGAAGGGGGGGTCAGAGGGCCTCGGTATAAAAGTCACGGCTCGCCACTGCTTTATATGTGTTACGTCTACTTCCTTAGTTTAACTTTAAACCATTCTGGTTGGTTGGGAACCCTCACCCCGTGTGATGTATCCGGTTTGAGACCCTTCTGATTGGCCACTGTAAGGCCCATTCTCAAACCGCCGCCTACACCCTACCCCTACACCCTACCCCTCCGTTTGCGCGTTCACGCGGAGGGTACGCCATATTAAGGGCTGTTCCAAAGCAACAAGTGTGGAGCGGTGTGGAGGGGGAGTGGGCTATCAAGCCCTCAAACAGCGAGTCTGCAGCGGTGCTGACTTGAGACCGGTCTCTAGGAGGAGTTAATGATGGTGGCGAGGAGTTGGGAGATGGCAGGGAGGCTCTCTTTAACAAATTTGGAGGGCATTGGGTCAAGTGTGCAGGTGGAGTTAATTCCAGTCATGAAGTCGGACAGTTGCATGGGGGTCACAGGGGAGAAGTGGGACAGGGGCTGTGAGGTGAAGGGGGGGGAGCCAGGAGGGGAGGTGGGGGGTGCTGATGAGGGTGTCAGATTGCTGGAAATGTTGCTGATTTTGGTTTGGAAAAACGAGAGGAAGGAGTTGCACTGTTCGGTGGTGAAGGATGAGGTGGCGTTGTCACAGGGTTTGAGAAGTTTGCTGATGGTGGAGAACAGACGCTTGGGGTTGCTGGAGCCAGACTGAATGAGTTGTGAGTAGTAATTAGACCGGGCTGCTTTGAGTGCGTTACTGTAATGCTGGAGATAGTCTTTGTAGATTTGAAGATGGACTGTTAGTGTGGTTTTCTTGTGTTGGCGTTCAAGTTGACGTTTCCTTGATTTCATTTGGCGGAGTTCGGGGGTATACCAGGGGGCGGAGTGTATGAAAGAAACATTTTTTGTTTTTGTGGGGGCCAGTTCATTGAGACAGAAGGAGAGGGTGCTGTTATAATAGTCCACAAGTTCAGATGGGTTTTCAGAAAGTGGGGGGGGGGGGAGACAGACATCTTGCAGGTAATGGAGGCAGTGATTGCTGAAGGTGAGATGGATTTGAGATTTCTGTAGGTTATTGTGCGTTTTTGCTTTTGGGCGGGGATGGGGATGTTGATGTCCATGATGATGGCCAGGTGATCAGAGATGTGGAGATTGAGGCTGGACAGATGATGGATGGTGAGACCAGTGGAGCAGACCAAGTCCAGGATGTGACCACGGCTGTGTGTTGGGAAGTTGATGTGTTGAGAGAAGTTGCAGCAGTGAAGGGTTTCCTTAAATTCAGAGGCATATTTGCAGGTCGGGTCGTCAACATGAATGTTAAAATCACCTAAGAGGAGAACAGATGGGGATATGGCAGAAAGCTGAGTGAGAATGTCAGAGAGGTCGGAGAGAAAGGAGGGGTTTGGCTTCGGGGGACGGTAGATGATGGCTGTGACCAGGGGAGTGGGACCAGAGAGTTTAAAGATCAGGTGTTCAAATGAAGAAACATCAGGGATGGGGATTATGGTAGCTTTTATTTCCTTTCTGATAATAGCAGCTATACCACCACCCCGCCCTTGTGGGCGAGGTTTGTCAATGTATGTGAATCCTGCTGGGGTGATTTGATTTAAAGAAAAATAGTCCAGGGGTTTTTGCCATGTTTCGGTCAGATACAGAAAGTCCAGGTTATTGTCTTTAATGAATTCATTTAGAATGTGGCTTTTATTGTGGATGGAGCGTGTGTTGAGCAGGGCTGCTCTGAGGTGACGTTGCATTGGGGGGGGGGGGTTGTGTGGACCGGGGTAGTAGAAGGAGATTGGTCAGATTCACGTGTTGTTTGTGGTGATGGCGTAGTGTGGGCGTGTGACAGGACCGAATGGTCGGGATGGAGTGTGGAGACGTGGAATGAAATAAAAACTTACGGCCAGACCCTCTGTGTGGAGGACGGCGTTTGCGGAGTATTTCATTATATGCGAGGATGTCCATGCAGTCCGGACGCAGGCGGTTATTAAAGGAGTGGAGATCTGACAGGGAGTAGAGCGGCGGCATGATCCGGTGAAGTGGCGCTAGCACGGAGCTAGCTAATGCTGGGGACCCGGGCAGCAGAGACCAGGAGCCGGATGACCGTGGAAGAAGGAGCGGTGTGAGTCCAGATAAAATGAGAATTATAATCCACAGCATATCAGGGGAATAATTCCAGTGGTTTCCAGAGGAGAATCGTTGGAGGGGCTGACAGCCTGGTGCAGAGTGGGAGCCGGGTGAACAGCCTACTAGCTGGTTAGCTAGCTTGATAGCCACCGGCTGTAGGCGGCAGGGAGAGACGATGTCAACGGGGAAGCCGGCTGATCGCAGCGGGATGGGAAGACCCACACGAGCCGCGGAGTTAGGGTGGAGACAGAAATGTTAGCTCAGCAGACTTCAGGGAGCCGAGGAGCATCTAGGTAGCAGCCTGCTAGGTCCGATAATGCTAGCTAGCTAGCGGGCTAGGGACCGGTGAGCAGCAAAGAACCAGCAGGTAGGAGATGACAACACAAAGATCTGTGTCGATTCGATATAGAGATGCTGCTATTTTTGCTGATGACTGACGTTTCAAAAGTAGAGAGCCAGACAGGAGAGGTTCTGATCTGGACTAAAGAACAATATTTGGGGCGGAGGAGCGGCGAACAAACAACGCCAGCACCCTCGGCGACCCGGGAAATAATGTGTGTATAACTGTGTAGTCATGTTTTCAATCTATAGCGATACTGCTAGTGCTAATAGTGCTAGCAGTAGCACGCTAACAACGTCCTCCTCAGTGCAACCTAATACGATTTGCGGGACAAATGTAACGGTATTTTAAAAATACTAAACTTTCGGCAACTACAGATGCCGTTTTCGTGGGCTTCAGCCGTGCAGTGTGTAAATATGACCTGAGCGAAGGCTCGCAGGCAGGTTAGCTGCTGCGCACGGGTAATTATGTTTGGTTTACCTGAGTGCAGTCTTGCAGGCACATCGCCTTGTCTTTCTTTTTAGTTTATTAACACTGACAGTGTATTAATGTGAGTTCCTACACCTATAATAATTTGGCCTTTCATTGAATGCTTTATAAACCAGTTAAACTTACAGATGTCATTGTGAATTGGAAAACTGCATTTAAATGTTGTTAAAGGTCAACGTTTCAATGTATGGTTCAGCAATTGTTGGTCATTTACTAGGAATTTACATATTTTAAGCTCGAATACTTTGTTATATGTTTAAACCTTCAGAGACATTTTGAAGTGTGTCAGTTCAGCACATCATTTATTTTGTGATGATTTAACCCTCCGGTATCATTCGATTGGACTACGCAAATTAGTCATTCGAGACAAAAATGTCCACTGCAAAATACTTTGATAAAAACATTATATAAAAAGGTTTTTTTCACAACTTTTTTGGGTTCAATCTTTAAAGCAACTTCCGCCCTAATAGAAAATACCAAAAATGTAATCATTCTCAGGATTTTAACCCTTTAAATGCCATTTTGAAAACATGAAACTGCTGTTTTTTTTCATGATGAAACAGAGAAAATGAGTTATTTTCCCAAAAATACATATCTGGGGACTGGCTCTTTTTTTTATATAACAGTCTTGGATATGTCAAAGATTAGCAACAAAATGGATTTTTTTGCATTATTAGTTTTTGCACAAAATCAGATTGAACAAAAAAGTTACAAATTAGTCATTCGGGACAAAAATGTCCACTTCCAAAAACTGCTCTAAAATGAACACAGATTAATATTTTTTTTAACTTTTTGGGGTTAAATCTTTCAATCAACTTCAGTCCTGATCAAAAATACCAAATGTTAAATTATGTTCAGGATTTTAACCCTTGAACTGCCAGTTTGAAAACATGAATTTGCGTTTTCTATGAAAAACATGCACAAAAAGGCAGTTATTTTCCATATAATAAATGTTGGGGGGGTCGGCTTTTTTTTTTTTTATCACAGTCCTGGATATGTCAAAGATTAGCAACAACATTTATTTTTTTGCATTATTAGTTTTTGCACAAAATCAGATTAAACAACATACTCACACATTAGCCACTCACGTCCCATCCACTCCCATTATAACCACATATTTTGATCTCTCCGCCATACCGGTATATAATCATGCATTTTATAATGTCAGGGTTTTATATTGGAGGAAAATAGTTAAATGTGTCCCTTTTTACTGTATATCACCAGATGTGACATTTTACCATTGAATTATATGACCTATAAAAACACTGAAGTAATACTATTTTCAACTTTCTCTGAAATCATTTTTAAATCAGCATCAGATGTATCAATGTCAACATTTATTTTCCAAACAGCAAACTGCAATCAACATTCATGAACAAATCATACTATGGTAACAGCAGCCGGTGTACGAGGTGGATGCTTTCTCCGCATGATTTTTGCAGACACCAGAGATCTCCCCAACTCCTCCAAGAAAAGCCTCCTCCTGAAGGACTTGGCTTGCTTCCAGGAGGGATCCACAGCAGTAAAAAGCACAAATGCATGAAGGCAGAGACATCTATCATGTTGTGGAAGAGGACCTGTGGCCACCGATGGGTCATCCTCCTGCAGCTGTAGGAGCCCACAACCTACAAAAGACCAATACAAAATTAATACAAATATTCTTTTAAATTATTAACAACTGTATCATGTATTATTTATATACTGGTAATGCCTCCATACCTTGTCTAGGTTGTCGACAGCTCCCTTGCAGTGGTTGTAGTCTGCAATGATCACAGGTTTCCTTTTCTCCTCCTCTGTCACAGCTGGGTCCCTGTGTTTGCTGCTGAGGAGGAGCACGTTTCTCCCCCGTTTGGGAATGTAGCTCATCGCTGTGGTGTTCTTGGTAAAACCAAAAAGAGAGGAGAGGGCAGCTCTCTGCCTCACCTGCAGGAGTTTGGATGGAAGCTCAGGCTTATTTCTTCGGATGGTTCCGACAAGGGCCACTTTCCTCTTTAGTAGCTCCTGCACAAGTGCATATGACGTGAAAAAATGGTCACAAGTCACAGTGATCCCTTGGAGCCCCTCTGTCATTTCCAGGACGACACGCTTTCCCTGGCCCACCTCGGCAGCACTCCCAGCAGCTTTACCGGTGTAAATCTGGCACCTCCAGGCATAGGAGGTTTCAACGTCAGCGGTGACCCAGATTTTTAGCCCATACTTTGCTGGCTTGCTTGGTATGTATTGCCGGAATTTGCAGCGGCCTCTGAAGGGGACAAGCTGCTCATCCACACACACATCTTCACCAGGGTTGCAAAGCATCGGAAGGCGATGTGTCCACTTCTCCCAGAGAGAGCGGATGGGGGCAAGCTTGTCCTCTCTGTGACGGGAAGGTCTCATCAGCTTGTCGTCAAACCGGAGGGTGGTATTCATCAACCGGAATTTGGTGTAGGTCATTGTGGCACGGAAGATGGCACGTCCACTGTGGTCAACCCAGAGGCTGCGGGTGGATTCGCCCTTCGATTTGTAAACTCCAGCCAATATCAGGAGACCGATATATGCACGAATATCTGTGGCATCCACATCACTCCAGTTTGCCACCGAACGTCCCCCCTGCAAGTTTGTTATGTCGACAATACTACTGATGATCTCAGCAGTGAATAATAAATTGAAGGAGGATTCCACGTCATCAATTATTGTAATGGCATAACGCGTGGGCCCTGGAACCAAACCTCTGGCAGCGGGAATGTAGCGCAGCGTGTCGTTGTTAGAGGGAGACCAGATTTCACCATTTTTTGATGTCCACCCACTGCCAGAATCTTCTGTTTCCTCTGCAGTTTCAGCGGAAGGGTCAGAAGAAGAAGGAGGATCAGACTCCACTACAAACTCCACATCACATTCTTCTTCTGAGGTTGTTTCTGATTCAGAAGAAGAGTCAAGCAACTCGCTGGAGGTTGCCGGCTGCATCACCATATCCCTAGCTTCTTCCACAGAGAAGCGCCTCTTCATCTTACTCGCTTGTTGCGTATCACAGGAATGAAACGACCAGCCAGCCAAACTACACATATTTATGGATCTGGCTTTGCAGCCAGGTGTTCGCTTATTGACATGTATGGCTGTGTATGTTTGTATGCTAAAGAGACATTATCAAAGCCTTTGAAGTTCCAAACAATTCAAAACAACAAGGTCAAGCTGGGTCAAGATCATACCTCTGTTTACCTCTAAGACACATGAAACAGCACAAATGAAAACAAAATGCCACGAGAGAACACTTACTCCTACATTCTCACACACATCAAAGGTAAAGAGATGACGGGAAAATTGCGAATGCTGTAAACTGTAAATCAAGACATGACAAGCATGTCATTCAATGTAAAATGTCACATCTGGTGATATACAGTAAAAAGGACAAATTTAACTATTTTCCTCCAATATAAAACCCTGACATTACAAAATGCATGATTTTATACCGGTATGGCGGAGAGATCAAAAGATGTGGTTATAATGGGAGTGGATGGGACATTTTTGTCTAATCTGATTCTGTGCAAAAACTAATAATCCACCAAAATAAATGTTGTTGCTAATCTTTGACATATCCAAGACTGTGATAAAAAAAAAAAAGCCGAACGTCCCAACATTTATTATATGGAAAATAACTGCCTTTTTGTGCATGTTTTTCATAGAAAACGCAAATTCATGTTTTAAAACTGGCAGTTAAAGGGTTAAAATCCTGAACATAATTTAACATTTGGTATTTTTGATCAGGACTGAAGTTGATTGAAAGATTTAACCCCAAAAAGTTTTTTAAAATATTAATCTGTTGTCATTTTAGAGCAGTTTTTGGAAGTGGACATTTTTGTCCCAAATGACTAATATGTAACTTTTTTTGTTCAATCTGATTTTGTGCAAAAACTAATAATGCAAAAAAATAAATGTTGTTGCTAATCTTTGACATACCCAAGACTGTGATTAAAAAAAAAAAAAAGCCGACCCCCCCAACATTTATTATATGGAAAATAACTGCCTTTTTGTGCATGTTTTTCATAGAAAACACAAATTCATGTTTTCAAACTGGCAGTTCAAGGGTTAAAATCCTGAACATAAATTAACATTTGGTATTTTTGATCAGGACTGAAGTTGATTGAAAGATTTAACCCCAAAAAGTTAAAAAAAATATTAATCTGTTGTCATTTTAGAGCAGTTTTTAGAAGTGGACATTTTTGTCCCGAATTACTAATTTGTAACTTTTTTGTTCAATCTGATTTTGTGCAAAAACTAATAATGCAAAAAAATCCATTTTGTTGCTAATCTTTGACATATCCAAGACTGTTATTAAAAAAAAAAAAGAGCCAGTCCCCAGATATGTATTTTTGGGAAAATAACTAATTTTCTCTGTTTTCATCATGAAAAAAAACAGCGGTTTCATGTTTTCAAAATGGAATTTAAAGGGTTAAAATCCTGAGAATGATTACATTTTTGGTATTTTCTATTAGGGCGGAAGTTGCTTTAAAGATTGAACCCAAAAAAGTTGTGAAAAAAACCTTTTAATATAATGTTTTTATCAAAGTATTTTGCAGTGGACATTTTTGTCTCGAATGACTAATTTGCGTAGTCGATTTGTTACACAGTGAATTAAAGACCGATTTGAAAAATTGAAATTGGAATTCCAAAATAGATCGAGAAAATAGCCTTGTTACAAAAATTCAGGCCGTTTGCACCAACACAACCAAAGTTATTGCAAAATGAAAAGTGAAAAATGACCCATATGGACAAAAACGTCCACAGTGATACTGGAGGGTTAAAAGTACAATCCAGAATAATATACGTACTCGCCTTTATCTTTTTGCCATCTTAGCCTTTTTACCAATTTCTTCATATCACAGTGTTGCATGATGTCACTGTAGGACAATGTTTTAAGGATCTCTTGTCCAGCTAAGTTGTCAGTTTGAAATGTCTGGATGAAGATGTATCTGATTTACAAATGTTATATTTAAAAAGAAAAAATGCCTCTTTTCATCCTCTGTCTGAGGGAAAACCCCAAAAAGCATGATATTGCGAGCCAGGCCCCTTTAAGTTATTTTATTTATTTTTGTCTGCTTCTGAGAAGCTAATGTAAGTTATACAGTTATTTCTGCAAGAAAATTACAATAAAATGACTTTTTAATCTTCACATCTATTCATGTCTATAATTTTGAGCACCAAATTATTGAAAAGTATTCTATAAGAGTATCGAAAAATACTATCGGTATTGATAAAATCCTAACGATACCCATCCCTAGATATATCTGAACAACAAAGTGGTCAAACATTTTTTTATTCATTTATTGGAAACATTTTCATGATCGCTTTTTTCATTTATACATTTTAAGAATGGCGTTTATCTTTTTTGAGAATGAGTTCTTATTTTATTTAATGTATTTGGGTCTCCAACAGATGATACAAACAGAGGCGGGGGTGTTTGTGAAAATAACGGGGACAGAGCTGGCTGCTGTCAGACGAACAGCTGTGAAACCACGAGAAGCAGGGAAATTAGTTTTAAGAGCAATGGGACGTCCTTTCCTCCGGAGCATCACGTGAAGCGACGTCCGTTTGTGATGACGCTGCACAGCTGATCCTCTGACAGCAACCAGCTCTGTCCCCGTTATTTCCACACACACAAACATTTGTATCATCTGTTGTAGACCCAAATAAATAAAAATAAAATGAGAACTAATTCTCAAAAAAGATAAATGCCATTCTTAAAATGTATAAATGAACAATAGTTTGATTAATATTGATTAGAGTGCACAAAATAATTCAGAGAAGAAAAAGAGATATGTTATCTATCAAAAACCAGTTAGATTAACATTCATTGGATTGCACACTTTGTTTGTTTGGATATGTAGCAAATTCATATTTTAAATAGCACTTAATGACTGACTGAATGGAAATGACGATAAATGAAAATGTAAAAGATAAAAGCGATCATGAAAATGTTTCCAAAAAATGAATAAAATGATTTTTGACCACTTTGTTGTTCAGATATATCACATATTTGTAACTAAATGATACATTAATTGAAACAAAACACGGTATAAACTGAGGAGTGACTCCCGTGAGGTTCATGTATTTTCTTCCCTCCGCTGGGAAACTGCTCTCAAGAAGCATCAGATCAGTGCTTGCACTGCATCGTCCAATCAGTGAGCGATATACACAGTAAGGGGGCGGGGCGAGTGTCTGAGGATTTCATCGAAGGATGGTCTGGTGGTTCCTCGGTTATAGCTCCTCCATTATCGCTCCTCGCTCCTCCGGCAAAAATAAGGCCATAGGGACGCTACTCAAGATGGCATAGACCAGTGGTTCCCAAACGGTGTGCCGCGGCACACTGGTGTGCCGTGAGACAAGTCCGGGTGTGCCGTGGGACTTTGTGACAACCATACGTTATTATTGCAATATACAACTACACAAAAATAATTATTTTATAATTTACTATATCAGTAGGCTACTTTGTAGGTTAAGGTTTATATGTACGTAATCTGCGCGACTTGTGCGTCCACATCTCCACATGCAGTGCTGCATAAACATGGCTGAGTCAGCGATAACTTTCGAGGGGTGGAGGCAGGGGCGGACCTAGCACATTTGGTGCTCTAGGCGAGCTTCACCACTGCGCCCCCCCCCAAAAAAAATATCAAAACATCTTAACAGTTATACAGTAAAGTACTGCACCTTTATTTATTACAAGCAAGAACAAGAGCTAAGAATAAATGTAAAGTGCACACTAAAGAATTAAAACAAACAACTTAGGTAACAAATAATAATAATAATAATAATAACAATAACAAACAATAAAAGAATGTGCAAATTTGCTTTCAAAGAAAATTAACAAGAAATGTAAAATATGTTACACATGTCAAATAATTAATATATAATATGCTAAATAAACAAACAAATAAATAAAAATTAAGAACTATTTACATTCCACTCACTATCATCACACAAGGTTAGCCTACATATTAGCTCCTACTGGTTTCCGTTTACAGTGCAATCCTTCTGGCCTTCCTCGCTGCAAAGTCATCAATCACATCATCATGTGAAATCTGACCACCAACCTCATGGTTAATACTGATTACAGCCAGACCACTGAGGCGTTCTTGAGCCATGGTTGACCTCAGGTATGTTTTCAAGAGTTTTAATTTGGAAAAACTCCTCTTGGCTGAAGCTACTGTTACTGGTAGCGTTTCACTGATCCGCAGAGCAATACACAAGTTGGGATATATTTCGGTGAGCTGCTTTGTGTGTATGAATTTCAACAACTCAAGAGTTGTCATGCTCTTTGATGGCAAGTCAGGTACATGTTCTAACTCCTGAGCCAGCTCCTTCCCATACAAATCCGATTTCCCTCCATGGCTTAAGGTGTGTGCAACTGCCTCTGCTTGCTTCATCAGCTCTTGGTGTGGCAGGTCTGGGAAGTACAGAATGCCAAACTTGTCTTGCACATGTTTAAGAGTGGTAAACCTCTCCTTTTGTGCTGACACTGCAGCATCCACCACCACGTTCAGGAAGGTTACCTCCAGATTTTGCAAGGCATCCCTCAATGGCTCATCAGGAGACTCATATGAGAAGTGCCTCTTTGTTGACTTCAGCCGCTTTTGTTCCTTGTCAACTGATGCAGCAGGTGGTCCCAGATATTTTAAAAGTGAATCTAAAATGATATAACAAAATGTGTATTATCAACATTGAATAATTTCCATTTGTTAAATGTAGCTATTATTTAGTTAGTAAGCATTTGGACAGCCTGGCAGGTCTGATTGAACTAATCAAGAGCTATGCCTATGTTATTAGAACAGTTGAACCAGGTGTGTTAGTTCTGGGTTGGAACTAAAACATTCAACAAGACTGGAGTTGAGAACCACTGAGCTAGTTAGCTAACATTAGCGCACATTATGACAGGGTTGAATTTGGCAAATGTTTGACTCGGATAGTCAATGTGCTTTCTGAGGTAAACTTAACGTTAGCTAACGTTACCAACTAACTAACATTCCACCACACTGGCTAGCTCGCTACACCAAAACTAACATTGTTATTATTACTAATATTTCTATTTCATGACACAACGAAAATAGCCTTATGACAGTTTCGACTGAATGGCAATAACAAACGCTGGCTAGCTAACGTTGGCTTGGCTAACTAGCAAGATTACATGATCCATTCGCTAATGTTGACAATACAATCAAAATTGCATACCTTTCACCTTGGCACGTTTCTCTTCTTCTTCTTCTTTTCTTCTGTTTTTATACTGCGCCCCGGATGGCTTTTGCCTCTTCATAGTTCTCTAACGTTAGTCTTTCTTTCCTCAACGCTCAATTTTATAAACACTTGACCGATACCCATCAATGCACAGCGCTCTAGCATGTTCTGACTGTGAACACCTAAAGCCGAGGCTCTTAGACCGACCGACCGTTTTAGATTTTTGTCTTATTTCCCCTTATGTTAGAATTTTTTTTTATGTAAGAATAATGGTTGCAGATATAGAGGGGGGCGCCAAAACTACGCCAACCCAAAAAAAAAAAGTTTTTTTATTTTTTTTTTGGTGCAATTTTTAGCGCCCCCCTCTGGGTGGCGCTCTAGGCAACCGCCTGTATCGCCTGTAGGAAGCTCCGCCCCTGGGTGGAGGTATGCCCATTATTTTGAGTTCGTCCGAAGAATAGACAGGAATGTGACGGTGAGGTGCAAACTGTGTCCAGGCCAGAAGCTGTTATCCACTGCTGTAAACACCACGTCAAACCTCAACAAACACCTGCAAAGAACACATGCTAAGGTGAAGCTAACGCACACGCTATTTGTTGTTTGTTTATATCACGTAGTCTGTTCTTCTTCTCTGTCTTCCGGTTGTTGCCTGTTTTGAATGACAAATACACACTACCGCCGCCTGCTGGTAAGGAAAGTTATTGCCACTCACGCATGCGCAGTTCGTACGTGCTCGGCGAGTAAAATAACGAGTTACTTTATGTAGATAGTAACGAAGTAGTGTAATATATTACTTTTTTTAAAGTAATATGTAATATATTACATTTTTTTAGTAACGACCCCATCTCTGGAGTTGGCGTTCTCTACTCTGATTTACATAAAGAACAACAGGAGGTCACGGCTCTCTGTTGAACAGGACTTGCAAGTGGCCCTCTCCTCAGTGCCACCAATGATTACAAAATTCTGCGCGCCCCGACAGGTACATGTATCTCACTAATTTGTAAGTCGGCAAAAATATTTACAATAGCACATGTTTCAATGCTGATTGCTGAAATGTTACATTTATAATTTGTAGTTCAGGACCATACAATGCAGCTTCCTTGCATTGACAGTTCTCTGTGCTGAATTTCTGCTGAGTTTCCTTCACCTCATTTTTTATTTTGTGACCTGTCTGGTTTAAATGAGTGTGTTGCTGCTTTGATGAAGCCTAATTTGATAAAGTTTCAAATTAATTTCTGAAATATTTCGTTAATAAATATTTCATGAGTAATATAGTTGTCTTTGTCACATTTTATTTGGCATTAGTAAATAATTATGCACATTTACAGATATTTTACATGATATGAGTGATAACACGTGTTATAAGGGCTATTTTGTTATAAGGTGTGTCTTGAGATTTTTACTTGTCCTTTGGTGTGCCTTAGGCACAAAAAGTTTGGGAACCACTGGCGTAGACAAATCAACTTCCGGTGAGACAGAGACCGAGGAGCGAGGAAATGAAAAATAAGAGAAGTGAGAAGGGCCCGAAGAAGTAGAGGTAGAAGAAGAAGAAGTAGAGGTAGAAGAAGAAGAAGTTGAGGTAGAAGAAAGAAGAAGTAGCAAGGAGAAGTATTAGAAAAAGAAATACGCTAACACTACAAACAGGCACAACACTGTTACTCTGTTTTTACTGACATGTAACATTTTATTTCACCTTGCTCTATCTTTTTTAACGCACATTCCGAAAAAGGGGACTTTGCCCCGAAAACGGGGACGTTTTGGTCACCCATCCGACTGTGTTTACAGCTAAGCACACATGCTAACATTAATTAAGACTACAAGCTCACTTGGGGTTGAGGCTTTTTACACGCTGCTTGACTGCCTGCCCATCTGATCTAAACATAGTGTGAGAAAGGTAACTTTGTCACTGTGGAATGATGGCTTCGGGCCTTGCATGTGGACATTTTTATACTATTTATACTATTGATTAGTGTTTATTGTATTTTATTTTGAAATGTGTTCCCCTTTCCCCATTTCTGTTGCCGTTGATTGTGTGCACCTGTCTCCTCCCCCCTCACCTGTGTCCTGTTGGGTTGATTGGGTTGGGCATTTAGGCTCTGGGGTTTTTCTGTTTGGGGGAGTGTGTGTGAGATCCTGGTGGCTACAGGCTGTGCTCAAGGAAACAACAGCAGGATTGAGGCTGTGTGTCATTGTGTTCATGCTTTAATAAGTGCCCACACCGGGTTATATTTCGGACGTTCTGCCTCTGCCTCCTTACTTGGTCGGGCCGCTCAATTGTCAGCTTCACACATAGTAACGTATGTTGGGGAAAATAATTATTTAAAGTTATTTCATACTTGTGACATTTATTTAACTTTTCGATGGATGAATGATGCTCAAAGGGAGGGGGCAAATAAGACAACTGAGGGGGCAATGCCCCCTCGTGGCGCCGGGCCCGGTCTAAAATGGACAACATTGTAACTAAGGAGATTTAAACTATACAGCGATTCTGCACTCGGTCAATCAGCTGCTCTTCATTTTCTTTCCTGCTATATCCCAATGAGTGATACAAGTATTTTTTACCATAAGTTCTTTATAAAACTGATATTGTTGGACTCAGTAGGCCAGTGGTTCCCAAACCTTTTGTGCCCAAGGCACACCAAAGGACAAGTAAAAATATCAAGTCACACCTATTGTGCAAAATAGCCCTTATAACACGTGTTATCACTCATATCAAGTAAAATATCTGTAAATGTGCATAATTATTTACTAATGCCAAATAAAATGTGACAAAAACAACTATATTACTCATGAAATATTTACTAACGAAATATTTCAGAAATTAATTTGAAACTTTATCAAATTAGGCTTCATCAAAGCAGCATTTAAACCAGACAGGTCACAAAATAAAAAATGAGGCAAAGGAAACTCAGCAGAAATTCAGCACAGAGAACTGTCAATGCAAGGAAGCTGTACTGCATGGTCCTGAACTACAAATTATAAATGTAACATTTCAGCAATCAGCATTGAAACATGTGCTATTGTAAATATTTTTGCCGACTTACAAATTAGTGAGATACATACCTCGCAAGTCCTGTTCAACAGAGAGCCGTGACCTCCTGTTGTTCTTCATGTAAACCAGAGTAGAGAACGCCAACTCACACAGGTAGGTAGTGGGAAAAAGAAGAAGTTGCTCAATCGCGTGGTGGGAGATGCTTGGGTACTCCGATGCAGAAGCCAACCAAAACTGATCCAGTGGGAGCTCACTAAATTTGAGTTTCAGTGTGCGGTCCACACGGAGCGCAGCGCACTCCTCTCTCTCTTTCATAGTGAGCTTTTCTGTTGAGGATTCCTGGTGGAATGGGTCTCGGATCCAGTCATAGTCCTCGATGTCAGCCACACGTGGAAAATAGCGCTCAAACCTCTCTTTTAAGGTCTGAAGGTGTTCGGCATATACAGCACGCTCCCTAGCTGCCTGAGGCGCAGCTGATGCCAGCGGGAACATGTCCATGGAGCCCTGTTCCAAAGCCTCGCACCACAGGATAAGTTTGCCCATAAACCCCCGAATCTTGTCTGTGGATGTTTTCATTCCTGCCCTGAAGCTTGGCGTTTAACTTGTTGAGATGCCCACATATGTCTGCTGTTAAGAACTCAGGCACTTAGGAGGTAGGACCCAATTGCACAACCCGGGAGACAGAGGTAAAGTATAGGATACTTTATTTTCCAAAATACAGCAAAAAATGGTCACTAACTAATCTCTGGATGAGATGACAAAAAATTAGAACAAAAAGAAAATCGCTCACGTGGTGAGGAACAAAACTTTTCACGAGTACAAAAAAGAGCATAGATCTGACCAAGGCAAAAGACAAGGAGCATAGATAGACTTGACCATGGCCATAGACAAAAACAAACTGACAAAGAACACTGGGGAACTTAAACACAAGACACAGGTGGGAACAATCAGGGGCGGGGCTGACACTGATGAGCACAGGAAACAATCAGGAAATTAGACACACCAGGGAAACTAACGACAGACAGGAAAACACAGGGAAAAGACCAGATAATACACAGGGAGGAAAACATGACAAGGAGAAAAGCAAAACACCCACTACCAGACACAGTCCATGATGGGCGTCTCGGGCGGACGACCCAGGGGCAAGGCAGAGTCCATGATGGATCTCTCGGGCGGACGGCCCGGGGGCAAAGCAGAGGCCATGATGGATCTCTCGGGCGGACGGCCCGGGGGCAAGGCAGAGTTCATGGTTGAGTCCTCGGCTGGGGAACTCAGGAGACCAGGCTCTAGGGCGAAAGCCGCTGGGAACTCAGGAGGCCAGGCAGGAGCTGGTGGAACCCCTGGCGGGTCAGGCGTAGACGAGACCCTGGACGGAACCTGGGCCGGTGTCAGTGGGACCCACGACGGAGCAAGGGCTGGTGTCGATGGGACCCGAAACATGACAGGACGCGGTGCTGGCAGGGTGCTGGCAGGAAACTCGGTGGAGCAGGTCTCGGCGGGACCCTCAACGAAACAGGACATGGAGCCGACAGGACCCCCGACAAAACAGGTGTCGGCTGGACCTCCAACGGCACAGGACATAGGGTTGGCAGGACCCCCGGCAGAAGTGTAGTCGGCAGGGTCTCCAACGGCACAGAACATAGGATTGGCAGACCCCCCGGCAGAAAAGTAGTCGGCGGGGCCTCCAACGGCACAGGGCATAGGGTTGGCAGGACCCCCGGCAGAACAGTAGTCGTCGGGATCTCCAACGGCACAGGACATAGGATTGGCAGGACCCCCGGCAGAAGAGTAGTCGGCGGGGCCTCCAAAGGACATTGGGTAAGGACTTGAGAGGGAACTCGAGAGGAGACTTGAGAGGGAACTTGAGAGGTGACTTGAGAGGTGACTTGGGAGGGCTCTCGAGAGAAGACTTGAAAGGGAACTTGAGAGGGAACTTGAGCGGGGACTCAAGAGGGAAACTGAGAAGGGACTCGAGAGGTGACTTGAAAGTGAATTCGAGAGGTGACTTGAGAGGGGACTCGAGAGGGGACTCGAGAGGGAACTTGAGCGGGGACTCGAGGGGGAAACTGAGAGATGGCTTGAGAGGGAACTCGAGAGGAAACTTGAGAGGTGACTTGAGAGGTGAAGGTGACTTGAGAGGTGACTTGAGAGGGCTCTCGAGAGAAGACTTGAAAGGGAACTCGAGAGGGAACTTGAGCGGGGACTCGAGAGGGAAACAGAGAAGGAACTTGAGAAGGGACTCGAGAGGTGACTTGAAAGTGAACTCGAGAGGTGACTTGAGAGGGGACTCGAGAGGGAACTTGAGCGGGGACTCGAGGGGGAAACTGAGAGGTGGCTTGAGAGGGAACTCGAGAGGGGACTCGAGAAGGGACTTGAGAGGTGACTCGAGAGGGGACTGGAGAGGGAACTTGAAAAGGACCTTGACAGGGGACTCAAGAGGGAACTTGAAAAGGACCTTGACAGGGGACTCGAGAGGGAACTTGAAAAGGACCTTGACAGGGGACTCGAGAGGGAACTTGAAAAGGACCTTGACAGGGGACTTGAGAGGAGACTTGAGACGGTCGGTAAGCCGACAGGGCACAGGAAGCTGGCATCGGCCGAAGAGCCAGTACTGGAGCCGAAACTGGAGTTGGGACCATGGCTACCGGTGCCGGTAGTGAAGCCGGAACCATGGCTGCTGGGGCCGGCACTGGAGCAGTCCGCAGGTGAGGGATCAATCGATTCATCTTTTCAGCCACCTGTTGCAGCTGTGTAGAGATGTCTTCCTGAATCTCTGCCTGGCGTCCTCTCAGCTCTTGTATTCTCTGGGTGGCCATACCCAGCTGTTCCTCGTGGTGAAACACTTTCACGCCGTGTGTTGACAGAGCGGCGTGAAGTGTTCTTGGGTCGGCTGGGTCCGTAATGGTCAGTTCGTTCTGTTAAGAACTCAGGCACTTAGGAGGTAGGACCCAATTGCACAACCCGGGAGACAGAGGTAAAGTATTGGTAGGATACTTGATTTTCCAAAATACAGCAAAAAATGGTCACTAACTAATCTCAGGATGAGATGACAAAAAATGAGAACAAAAAGAAAATCGCTCACGTGGTAAGGAACAAAACTTTTCACGAGTACAAAAAAGAGCATAGACCTGACCAAGGCAAAAGAAAAGGAGCATAGATAGACCTGGCCATAGACAAAAACGAACTGACAAAGAACACTGGGGAACAGGGGAATTTAAACACAGGGTAACAAGACACAGGTGGGAACAATCAGGGGCGGGGCTGACACTGATGAGCACAGGAGACACTGAAGGGGTGACAGGTGAAAACAATCAGGAAATTAGACACACCAGGAAACTAACGACAGACAGGAAAACACAGGGAAAAAGACCAGACAATACACAGGGAGGAAAACATGACAAGGAGAAAAGCAAAACACCCACTACCAGACACACAAAACTAATAATGTGACACAACACACATGTACGGCTCCCATCTCGGTGCACAGCTGGGAGAAGAGGCGAGATTTCAGGGGCCTTGATTTGATGTAATTCACCATCTGCACAGCCTGATTCAGCGCCTCAGTCAACTCCGGGGGCATGGTTTTGGCAACTAATGCCTCTCGATGCAAAATGCAGTGGTTTGTCACGATATGTGGATTTTGTGCTCTCACCTTAGCAATAAATCCTTTCACTCTCCCCGTCATGCTTGCCACACCATCTGTGCAAAGACTGACGCACATATTCCAGGTCAGACTGTTCTCTTTTAAATAGTTATTAGTTACCCTGAATATTTCTTCTCCCGTAGTATGGCTTTCCATTTCTTTGCAGAAGAAAAACGTCTCTTTGATAGAGTCAGCATCAACATATCTGACGTTTGCCAGAAGTTGGGCAGCCCCACTTATGTCAGTAGATTCGTCTATTTGTAGGGAAAATCTGCCGCTCGCCTGCAGTTTCTCTGTCAAATGTTGCTCAATGTCTTCTGACATGTCGATGATTCTTCTTTTGATTGTATTATCAGTGGACTTTGGATAGCTCATTTGCGGCATCTGGACCCAGCATGACACCTGCAATTGTTTTTTTGCAAGCCGGGAGGATGAGTGTCTGGTGTGTGAGGTTTCTTCTGCTTTGCAATGAGCTCTGCTAGCATGTAACTAGCCTCCATTGCCTTTTCAGACACTTTCACACAATCCAACAAACGGTCTTGCTGCCTCTGCTTCAGATCCCGCGCTCTTTTGAAGTAGGCCAAGTTTCTCTGAACATGGAAGGGATGTTTGGTTTCCAAGTGCCTTTTCAGCTTGCTTGGAACCATGTTCGCATTAGCTAACTTCTCCCGACAGACGACACACTCGGGCTGAGGATTGTTGACATCCCCGGTCCAACTGAAGCCATAAGACAGGTAACTTTCATGATACTGTCTGCTGACAGTTTTTTTCCTCTTTTCTTTCGGTGGTGGGTTGTCGGCAGTCTCTGCACTGGTGGTTGGTGGTTTGCTCCGCACAAGAAAGCGCTCCATTTTCCCTCTTGCATGTTTCTCTGTTTTAATGTTGTCCTTCAGCCTTTGATGTGTCACGGTCTTATAATTCCCACCTGTGCAACTGCGTTAACAGCGAAATATGGGGTTCTGTGAAGAGTTTGCCTCTGTATTATGAAACGAGTGCATACAAAGTACTGATATAGTAAATTAAAAAATAATGATTTGTGTGTAGTTGTATATTGCAATAATAACGTATGGTTGTCACAAAATCCCACGGCACACCAGTGTGCCGTGGCACACCGTTTGGTAGTGATGTTACGTATTGCGCCGAGGCTTCGGAGCGTGTGTCGAGTAATCCCCGAAGCTTTTTGTGAAGCATGTATCGAGGCTTGTATCGTTTTGGGCCAGTGACGTCATCGATGACAAACGAAGCCTCGCTGCCTGTCGATACCACGTGACTGCTTCAGGAAGCGATTCAGATCGGTTGAACCGTTGAACCACAACGCTCATAATACCAATGGATGTATAATAAGAACCATATTACCCCTCCTGTACCCGGGCCCGGTGACACGATGGAATCAAGAGAGCTCAGACCCTCACCTATATAGAGGTCGGAACATGTCATAAGTATAAATAGATACAAGCATAAATAAATGTAGGAAAAAAAACATGAATGAATAAATACAGGAATAAATATGTTACAGTATTTTCAGGGAGATTCAGCGTGTGTGCTGTGGCTCAGCTGGAAAGCAGTTGACTCACGATCGCAGGGTCTCTGGTTCAACGACTCGTCAATACGTCTTTTTTGTTGTTTATAAAAGCTACAGCTAAATGAGATAATGTAGTTAATAAATGTATTCTTTGATATGGTTTAGCCTTTCTCAGGCTACAACATGGTTACGTTTATGAATATTATTAAGGAATACAAATCCCTATTTGTAATGTTTACCAGCCTCCTTAGGCTTTTCAATCACAATCATTCAACTGGAATAAAAACAATATTGTTAACATGAAAATATGATTTAATGTTCGTTGTTTAGATGTATTCTAAGGCTTTACTCAATGGGAACTCGGTATGAGATAGAGCACACTGTTGAGATGTCCAATCTGCCTGTTTTACACACTTTGACCAACAGGGGGTTTGTGTTCAAATGAAGCCCATGATGAAGCCTCATGAGATGAACCCTTTTGCGAACCAATTGGCTGGAAAGCTTCATAAGGCTTCATCTCGCCATCACTACCGTTTGGGAACCACTGCAGTAGGCTACTAGTTGACTGCTACCAGAAATAAAATGAAATGAAGCTTAGCGCAAGTTCAAGAAGGAAGACCATACCCCCTGGTGTTACACGTCACTGCAAGCTCTTCTCCCATTAAGTAATCAGGGGCGGTACTCCCCAGCTAGAAATCATTGCACCTGCTAAACCCTTTAAATCTGCTCTTCCCTCTCTGTCAGTTGTCATTTCAGGTGTCAACGCACAAGTGTACGCGTCACGGTGTTCATAGGTTAAGCCAAGCAGCAGCAGGGCTTTGTCCCAGCTGAGGGCTTCGTTCCAGCTCCAGGCATTTATTCATCAGCTCCGCAGTATCGCGGATTAAGCTACAGGCGGCGTTCCCCAGTCGGGTAGCGGGTCAGCCGGCCGTCCCGCAAGCCCGGACGCGGGAGGAAAAGACAAGGAAATCGGGCTCCATGGAAGTTCCTCCGGCCTAATGGGAATGGCTACTTCACGCAAACAACTGACGTACGCTTCAGTCTCTTGAGAAGGCATCACTGGCATCAGGGCCGCCTAATGCGGCGCTTCCGGCTTCACGCGGAACGGGTCCTCATCACATGCGGAGTTTTACCCATTCTGGCTTCAACTACAACCCCTCCTGCAGGCAGGCAGGGCTTAAGCTATCCCATTGAAGCTATTCCTCCTGCGCTCACTTCAACAGGCGTCAGGGTAACGTTGGCAAAGGCAGTTGCAACAAATTCACGAGATGTTTCGTATATTGTTACGACATTTGGGTCATGCAGAGTGAGATCGCTACCCTTAAGAGAGGGGTGTGGCGTGTGCATGCGTGCATGGGCATGGTATGAGCGAGCGGGATACATGTTTTCTAGAAATAAACGAGGCAGCAGAAAAAGGAAGGTCTGTGATCTTGCGAAATCTATCTTGCGAAACAGGAGAGCTAAATAATGCAACGACCTCCCAAGAAGAGCTCGCCTCTCTCCAGTCTTTCCGATAAAATGAGTTATTGAACCAGAAGCGTGTTGCTTCTGCCCTGGGAGAGGACAGAGAGTCACCCCCCCCCCGTTTCCTCGACTACGGTCTGGGAGCCGACAGGAAGTTCAACACTATGCATTGCTACCTCTAGTCAGGGTTAAGGTGAGCTTCAGGCAGTGTTGGGGGTAACGTGCTACAGTATGGAGTTTCAGTAACGTATTACTTGCATTACTAATGCAGTCGGGTAATTACTCATTACAATGCTCAGTAACTAAACGCAGGTTCAAGCTTCAACACAGCGTTTCCTGAAATGAATGGCGTTTCGTAGGGCTTCTTTTCCTCAATGAACAAGTCGCTGCACATTATCCTGTTTATGACCAGATACTAAATAAATTAGGAATTCACTCCCAATATTAATTTAATGATTATTGACTAAATGATCGGTTTTCTCTTTTTCTTCTCCACTAAGAATATTCCGTTTCTTGGTGCACCAACGGCTAGATCTGCGACAACAACATCTCCTTGGCAGCAAGGCAAGTTTATTTATATAGCACTTTCAATACAAGGCAATTCAAATTGCTTTAAAAAATGAAAGACATTAAGAAATGGCATTTAAAATCAGTCATTTAAAAGGAAGCTAATAAACATTAAAAGAAAAAGTACATGGATCAAAGTACAGTGCACTCTAAGATATGAATAGTTCAATTAAAAGCAGCGACAAAAGAAAAGTCTTCAGCCTGGATGTAAAAGTAGTCAGAGTTGCAGCGACTAAGGGTGCAACAACTAATCGACTAATCGATCAAATCGATTACCAAATTAGTTGCAACTAATTCAGTCGTCGATTCATTGTGACGTCAGCAGTGTGTTTACGTGCGTAAGCTCCAACGTTATTGGTCTTTTTATCAGTACCGGAGACATTTATAAATATATGTCATGTTTATTGCTACAAAAAAAAAAACATTATATCGCAGTCTAGTGTCACAACTCGTTCTAATATGCAAAGGACAAACAAATGCGCCTACGATGTATTTTCGATCAGATGAGATCTCTCTCCCCCATCGCGAGGGGACGGGGCAGTTTACACACACAGCTGCTACATGCAGCGGAGCACACTGCGGAGGTGGCGGAGAGAACGCGCTCCGAGGCGTGGTTAACTTCACCCGCTTCGACGTGGAGAATGCTCGTTGCCAAAGTGCAATAAGCAGTGCTTGAATTGGAATGAAAAAGGTGCCAGTACTCTAAAATCAGCAACTTTTTCAAGTCAATTTTATATATACAGCCCACAAACAAGAATTTGGCTACTATAATGCTGGTGGGTTTGTCTCTTTACTACTGTATATTTTAGAAAGGTTCACTGTACTTAACATTTTTTATGATAGGCAGCGGATATGGCTAAAGCTCAGTAAGGTCAATATTAACTGAAAATATAGCAATCAAAGTCTAGATCTTCTGCTGAAGACACATGAAGCAGAGACCTTTCAGGTGAGAGCCCCTCTGGTGGTGTTCAACATTAATGACAAGGAAACAAAGCTCTGGTCAGAAGCATTTTTTATAAAAAGCTTTAACAAAATTAAGTATTTCTGTACATTTTGAATGCAATCTAACTTTCCAACTCAGAAAACGAAAAAGTGCCAAAAGTCTTCTCACATGGCTGAGCTGCTTTGCAATATACTTCACCACTGAAGAATACAAATATGTATAAAGTAAACTATGATGCAATCTAACTTTCCAACTCAGAAAAATGATAAAGAGCATGAACAAAGAACATGTAAAAACAAATGCAAAATGTGCACAATCTAAAATGAGAAACTGTAACTGCAAGTAACAAAGTCTGAGCCATGGTAAAGAGTTACATTGAACACCAAGCTGATCAGATAACTCCCTGGTTGGTCTGAAGTCCTTCTATCTCCAGGATCTGTACAAATCGGCACATTATGCCAAAAGTCTTCTCACTGGGTGAGCTGCTTTGCAATATACTTCACATTGTTAGAAAAGGCTCCAGAAGGCCTTGGGGACATCAGTATCAGGGGCTGGAGCTGGACAGGCTCTTTCATCAGCACTTCTCCTTCCCTTTGCCAGCCAGGACCTCACATACTGTTCCGGATTGAACTGTCCTAGTGATGGTCCATTACATTTAATGAAAACCAGGCTGGACAGTCGGCTGACAGAGAGAGCATTCCTTTTTGCAGTAAGGATATCGTTCATGCAGCTGAATGCCCGCTCACACTCACTAGTGGAGACAGCGATGGTTCGGACTGCTTTCAGTAGAGGCTCCATGGCAGCAGGTGTACGGAATGCCCTGGTTTCCTTGTATTCGCGAAAGCCCTGAACAGTCTCTCTTCTGTCCACTTTCAGCACTTCGCACAAACGTAGCACCTCTAGGTCCCCATAATGTACGTCTAACTCCTCTTCAGGCCAACTTCCAGGATGGATAACTTTCATGTCCTGGATTAGCTGATTGTCCCGGGCCTCCCGGCCATGTAATGGGATTTCTCTTGTGCTGACATGAGAGGAGGTTGTGGAAGTCATTCTGTGTCTCAGATTCTCTACCATACTGCGGAAAACTGACCTGCATGAATCTGTACAAGCCTGCCATTCTCACGCAGGGCAACACCCTTGAAGGACTTCTCAGCTAGAGCTGTATGAACTGTAGTCATGTGTGGGCCAGGCATGGTGACCATGGATTCAAAAACTCGTATTTCTCGAGTTAAGAGCCTATCTGCTGTAGGCAGCGTCATCTCTCTTTTTTGGAGTTGCCGAGAGAGGTCGCTGAGCTCTGTGAGCGCATCGTACATCAGTCCCAGATTGCTGACAAACGTTGCAGATGTGAGCACATCATCCAGGCCCTTGTACTTTGCTCTGTCTCTGGAATCCCTGCTCGTGTCGTTTGCAGCATTTGTGAAGTGATCATGAAGCACTCGGTAGTTTTCCCAGACTGCTCTGACGCTCCTTTCACTTGAAGCCACCCAGCGGATGGACAAAACACGCCCTATCACCAGGAGACGCTGTCCGACTGCTTGCGCACACTGCGCTAACTGCCTCTGATTTTTGGGGGAGGCATGGAACAAGGAATAGAGTTTGTCAAAAAAGATCTGGAAATGATTGAGCCCTGAGACCTCCTTGACCACATCCCCAACTGCCAGCTCTAGACGATGATTGGAGCAGTGCCACACAAACAGGCTTGGGAATTTACTACACAACTGGGTAGCAACGCCTGTTCTCTTCCCTAGCATGACTGAAGCCCCATCACATGCAAAAGAAACGAAACACTGACCTAAAAAGTCCTCGTTAAAATCTCTTCCAAGACACTCCATTAACGCCTTTGTGATGTCATCAGCCGTTGTTCCATCCAACTCGATCAGCTCCCAAAAAAACGTTTCGGGCTCAGCATCAGCTAATGCTGAGCGTAGACACACAACAAGCACCGTTTTACCACTAATAGTGGTAGATTCATCGACCAAAACACAGAGTTTTCTTTGGTTTTCTGTAATGTCTTTTGCCATTTTTTTCTTCAGCTCATGAGCTATGTGGTCGATGATTTCGCCACAGGTTTTATTGGAGTGCAAAACCCTGCCCACGTTCAGCCCATTCAGTTTCTGTACATTGAAATCAATTGGCATGTCTGTGAATGGCCGGCTATGTTTGCCAATTGTATATGCCGTTCGAAAAACTCTGATAGTGGTGTCTAATTCAGATTTATGCATAGACTGCACTTGATGTTGAATAGTTTCACGTGAAGCAGATGTAAGGATGTCAGCAGCTTTTACATGGGCTTGTGATTCTTTATGTTCTTTGATTTTTTTTCTCAGGCTAGCTTGTTGTTTGCCCTTGTCAACACCGAAATGAGACACTGCACACTCACCCCATTCAGTTGACAGTTTCAGTCCTTGTCCAGTGTGTATTCCCAAAGATTTGACATCTCTGCATATCCGACATCCTAGCTTCTTATCTTTAAGAAGGAGCCATGCATTGGTCTTGCAAAAATATTGCACCTGGTCCGTTGTCCAGCAGTCAGGTGCATCGCTTTGCCCGGTGTTGGTGGTGGCAGTTGCGCCAGCAGCAGCTAACGTTAGAGGCTCTGGAGGAGGCGGCGGAGCTAGTGCTAATGCTAATGCACTAGAACTTGGAGCAGGAGGATCAACCAAAGAAAGCTCCCCATCAGACACAATTTCCAACACAGGCACAGCATTCTCTGTATTTGAAGTTTCTTCCGGCGACAACCGCTGTCTTTTTGCACTTTTATTAATCCACGCTAACATTTTAGAAATGCTCATTTGTGACGTGACTTGCTTTCCTTCTCTCGGGGGCGTGCCTGCTCTGTTCTATCACTCTACATAGCCACCCAATGGGTGGGAGTTGCACTGCATAAACACAACACACGTGCATCTAGGTATGTAAATTGTAAAGCATTAAAACATGGTTTTACTAACAGTTTTCAGTATGTTGTTACTTCGGCATTATTATTATTATTATTATTTTGAAACGTGTATTACTATTAAATCACGGTCAAATAGGTTAATTTTGACATAGTCGTTTCCACCACAGTATTTACATGGAGAAGATAAGCCCCGCCCCCTCTCCAGCACGTTCTGTTTGAATGACAGGAGTAAACAGCTGACAGCCGCTGTGAAACTCCAGCGGTTAGAGCGATGAGAATGTCCGTTCGGCACCTCATGACGCATCTACTGAGTACCGGGCGGCTGTATATATATATATGGATGTATAATAAGAACGGCGGGAGAGTGTTGAGTACTGGCACGGTGCATGAGTACCGGAGTACCGCCAGCATGCCGGTACTGAGCAAGAAGTGCCGGTACTCCATGGGTCAGAACCAGATGTGCCGGTACTGCGTACCGGTGAGTACCGGCCCAATTCCAGCACTGGCAATAAGAGTTTATCATGTAAGGGCGTAACACGAGCACTTTGTCTAAACATTTAGCAAAAGTGCTCCACATCCAGACGGAGGAATGCACCGGGTTCCACTGTCTTTCTAGCAGCTCCGTAGCTCCATTCACGAGTAACGTTCCCACGTCAGATGTTATGTATGCTAGCAGCAACACACAGAGTAACTACATTATACAAACTCGGTTAATGATTAGAGGTAACTGAGTATTTATTAGTTTCAATTTCAGCTTTTCTGTTTACAGCCTGTCGACAGATTACTTAATACAATTCGGTAAATGCTCAGGGCAATCTCGATGACAAGGTCAATGTTCCCCCCTTTCTACGCACGGAGATAATGTAAGCTAATAGCGTGCAGGCCAAGGATGGCTCTTCAAAGCAGATATTACGACGCGCTTTAATGTTCCCATCATCGTTCAGCGGAACTCTTTCAGCCTTAAGTCTGAGATACTCCGTTCACCCTTTCACCCTCGCCCACCCTCCTGGAGATCGATGAACACACAAAGGAGATACAGAGGGTTGGCACCGATTCCTTCCTGGAGTTCAAAGACCAAACGAAGGCGATACGCAGGGCTGGCACCATGTCCTTTACCCCCGCTCCTCAACGACGCCCACCAAAATCACCGCGGAGACGCGCACCATCTCCCCCGTCCTCATCACCGCGCCTACGTCAACCACCTCCCCCCCTGGCAGCATGTCCTCTACCCCCCGCACCATCTAGCCCGTCTCCATCACCGTGCCTACGTCGACCACCTCCCCTCCCTTCGAGGGGGCTTCTGCAGTCTCCGAAGCCTGATAAGGATGTGTGTGTACAAAACACAACAAACTCTTACTGATATGTGATGGGTCCAGGCTCAAGGGCGTATGGCACTCTCAACTCTTTCCAGGACATGTCGGGGCCCTGCCTGCCAGTAGCTTTGCCGATATCTGTGTTGATAGGTAATAGATTAAGAGCGGTGAATCATAGAAACAGGAAGCGCTCAAACGTTTGTGTGAGTGTATCTAATTTAGCAGTGATTCCATGTCAGCCACAGCTTGTTACAAAAAACATGACTGATAGTGTGTTTAACAAACTTAAACTAGCTTTATTAAATGTCAGGTCTTTGGCAGGAAAAACATTTTTAATCAATGATTTTATCACTGAGCACAATCTCGATTTTATGTTTTTAACAGAAACTTGGATTGAACAAAATAACAGTGCAGCTGTTCTTATCGAATCAACCCCTCCCAACTTTAGTTTTATGAGTCAGGAAAGAATGCATAAGAAAGGGGGTGGAGTTGCTATTCTGTTCAATGATTCCCTTCAATGCAGGAAGACATCGTATGGAAACTTTGATTCTTTTGAATATGTGGCCCTCCGGCTGAAATGCTCCTCTCGAGCTCTGTTCCTAAATATCTATAGACCACCCAAATACTGTGCAAGCTTTTTTGATGACTTTACTGAACTGCTGTCTATAGTGTGTATTGACTTTGACCGTCTAGTCATTGTTGGTGATTTTAACATCCATGTTGACAACCCCCAGGACAGAGGGGCTAAAGAACTGTTTTGTGTTCTTGATAGCTATGGACTGACTCAGCATGTGACGGAGCCCACGCACAATAAGGGGCACACTCTGGACTTAATTATCTCAAAGGGTCTGAATATCTCTAAGGTTGTGGTGACTGATGTTGCACTCTCTGACCATTCCTGTGTTTTCTTTGAGAGCTCTATTTCTGTTCACAAAAATGTTCAAAAAGAGGTAACCACAAAGCGATATTTAACTGAAAATACTAGGGAAATGTTTACTCAGAATTTCTCTTCCACACTTGCCCCTGCCAACATCTCAGTAAATGAGCTAGTAGATCATTTTAATTCAAAAATTAAAAATGTTATAGATGCCATTGCTCCAACTAAGGTAAAGGAAGTGTCTGGCAAGAAAATATCTCCATGGAGAAAGGCCATGACCGTGAAAACAGAAAAAAGAGAATGTCGAAAAGCTGAACGCAGGTGGCGAAAAACAAATCTCCAGGTTCACTTTGAAATCTATAAAGAGAGACTTGGCCTTTATAATTTGGAATTGAAAAACGCACGACAATCGTTCTTCTCTGACATCATTACCAAAAACAAAAACAACGCACGTGCCTTGTTTGCTACCGTCGACAGACTAACTAACCCCCCAGTGTCAGTAGCCTCTGAATTTCTATCCACCAGGGCGTGCAATGATTTTGCCTCCTTTTTCACTGACAAAATTCAGAAAATCAGACAAGCAGTCAGTGCCTCTGCATCAGGAACAGCAAATGTGTTGTCCCTATCTCCACTTAACATCAATTCAGACATCATGACACAATTCCATCAGATTAATGATAAAAACCTAGAGGACATTATTCAACTTCTGAAATCCTCCTCTTGCTGCCTTGATATTATTCCAACAGGATTTTTCAAAGATGTTTTGCCTTGCATGGCCTCAGATCTACTTCATATATTAAACAAATCTCTTCACTCAGGTATTTTTCCACAGGCCCTGAAAACTGCAGTCATTAAACCGCTCTTAAAAAAGAATAATCTAGATGCTTCAGTAATGAACAATTACAGGCCCATATCAAACCTCCCATTTCTAGGTAAAATCATTGAAAAAGTTGTTTTTCAACAGTTGAGTAATTTCTTGCATTTAAATGACTGTTTTGATGTGTTCCAGTCAGGCTTTCGTCCAAACCACAGCACTGAGACTGCTCTTGTAAAGGTCTTTAATGACATCCACTTAAACACAGACAGTGGCAGAACTTCAGTGTTAGTATTATTAGATCTCAGTGCTGCGTTTGACACTGTTGACCACAGCATATTACTAGACCGACTGGAGAACTGGGTGGGACTTTCGGAAACAGTTCTGAATTGGTTTGAATCCTACTTAAAGGACAGAAACAACTTTGTTTCTATAGGTAAATACACATCTGAGTTGACAAATATGACATGTGGGGTTCCTCAAGGCTCCATCTTGGGGCCTCTTCTCTTTAACATCTACATGCTACCACTGGCTCAGATAATGAAGAACAACAAAATAAGTTACCATAGCTATGCAGATGACACACAAATTTACGTAACAATTTCACCAGGAGACTATGCTCCAATTCAAACACTGAGTAAGTGCATTGAACAAATCAATGACTGGATGTGTCAGAACTTTCTCCAATTAAACAAAGATAAAACTGAGGTAATGGTTTTTGGAGCCAAGGCAGAACGTATAAAAGTTAGCGCTGAGCTTCAGTGTGCAATGTTCAAAACAACAGATAAAGCCAGACATCTAGGTGTAGTCATGGACTCTGACCTGAGTTTCAACAGTCACATTAAAACTGTTACTAAATCAGCCTACTATCACCTAAAGAATATATCTAGGAATAAAAGACTAATGTCACAGCAGGATTTGGAAAAACTTGTCCATGCTTTTATCTTCAGTAGACTCGACTACTGCAATGGTGTCTTCACAGGTCTCACTAAAAAATCTATTAGGAAGCTGCAGCTAATTCAGAACGCTGCTGCTCGAGTCCTCACTAACACTAAGAAAGTGGATCACATCACTCCAGTTCTGAAGTCTTTACACTGGCTTCCTGTGTGTCAAAGAATAGATTTCAAAATACTGCTGCTGGTTTATAAAGCACTGAATGGTTTAGGCCCAAAATACATTTCTGACTTCCTGCTAAATTATGAACCATCCAGATCTCTCAGGTCTTCAGGGACTGGTCAGCTTTCTGTCCCCAGAGTCAGAACTAAACATGGTAAAGCAGCGTTCAGTTATTATGCTCCAAATATCTGGAACAAACTCCCAGAAACCTGCAGGTCCGCTGCAACTCTGACTACTTTTAAATCCAGGCTGAAGACTTTTCTTTTTGTCGCTGCTTTTAATTGAACGATTCATCTCTTAGACTGCACTGTAACTTTTATCCATGTACTTTTTTCTTTTAATGTTTAATTGACAGCACTGTAACTTTTATCCATGTATTTTTTCTTTTAATGTTTATTTTATTAGCTTTTCTTTTTAATGACTGATTTTAAATGCCATTTTCTTAATCTCTTTCATTTTTTGTAAAGCACTTTGAATTGCCTTGTGTTGAAAAGTGCTATATAAATAAACTTGCCTTGCCTTGCCTTGCCTTGCCTTAAGTCAAGTAGGAGAAACTATGCGTGCACCGGCTATTCGGGTAATAATATTAATAGCGTCTCTCCCCAGTTCAAATCACCCACTGCTCAGGGAGATCTCCTAATGCGTTGCCTTCACGCATCTAGCGTTCAAATACAACATTACTAAACTACAACTCCGCTCAACTGGGAAAAGAGAAGAAGAAACAGAAGAGACTCCTCCAGGAGCACAGCGTTCCTAATCATGAGGAACTACAGGCCCAGTCTCACACCGGAGTTCCTAGCCATCACATCAAGCTCATGGTATTATCGTTCCTCTAACCAACTGCGTGCATCCACATAAACGTCTTCAACGACAGTTGCTCTTCCTCACCGGGCAACCGTACTTTGCATGCGGATTCTTCGGCACGCATCATCTCCCGTTTCCTGGACGTGGCATCCGCCGGCCTCACGACGACCGTGTTTTCCCCGACTTAAGGACGTGCACTGCACATCCTCCGTTTTGGGGGGGATATCTGCATGAGATCATTCAGATTTCCACTATTTCTACACATTTATTATCACACTTGCTGGATCTAACACTAGCGTCCCTCCATCATCCTCACTTCAGATGATAGAAGACAGTCTTAATCACTCAATCAGCTCATCAGCATCTATGACTCATCCCGGCACACTTAACGCTAATTAAGATATACTATATCATGGGTCATGTCTCAGTATTTAACTAAGTGTACGTCTTTTCTGCGTGCATCCGGCACTTCATTCATATTCTCGGGTTCATGCTCACTTGGCTCGTGGTAAACCAGGTTACGATATTCATGCATCATCGTACTCAAGCTAACAGCTCTCGGGCATTATATCGTCTACATCTCCCTCTTCACCGGACATCGGCTCGTGCCGCCAATCAAGATCTCTTCAGTTTACCTATGGTAAATATGCATATAACTGGTGGTGGCGTCTAATAGCATATCAGGGCTTTCGTTCAGACAGGTGCAGCCATTCAAGGCATATCTCCCTCCTCCCTGCCAACTCGGACGGTGGTCCTCCTCCGCCTTCATATCCCACATTCGCCCGGACATCCGTGCGTGCTGGCCATCCAAGGTCCGAACACTAAACGGTATTTATACATACAACTGGTGGTGGTCTTAGCAAGTCAGCACATGTACGTGTCACCGTGTTCATGTTTAAACACTTCATATCGTCGTGACCTTCAGGTTCGCTCGTATTGAATCCTGCCGCGCAGGTTGCGGCCAGTGGGTCCGCATTATGTTTAAACCCTGCACGTGCAGGGCGAGTAGGTCAGTGTCATGTTTAACCCTGTGTGTACAGGTTGCGGCCGATGGGTCAGCATTTGTTTAACCCTGTGTGTGCAGGTTGCGGCCTATGGGTCAGCATTTGTTTAACCCTGTGTGTACAGGTTGCGGCCTATGGGTCAGCATTTGTTTAACCCTGCGTGTGCAGGTTGCGGCCTATGGGTCAGCATTTGTTTAACCCCGTGTGTACAGGTTGCGGCCTATGGGTCAGCATTTTGTTTAACCCTGTGTGTACAGGTTGCGGCCTATGGGTCAGCTTTTGTTTAACCCTGCGCGTGCAGGTTGCGGCCGGTGGGTCAGCGTCATGTTTAACCCTGCGCGTGCAGGTTGCGGCCAGTGGGTCAGCATCGTCTAATCCAACATGCAGGCGCTAAGCATGGTTGGCGTTCACATTAACCCTACAGTTATTCCGACAATCTCATCATGTCCCTGTGTTATCTCATTTCATCCACAGATCTCCTCAATCAGCCGGCAAGGTAAGAAATGCTTCACATCTCAGCACTTCTTACTTCTCTTCTCTTTGGGGGTTCATCGGAGCGGTTTTCCCCTCCTGAATGATATCCTACAAACCGGGACCTAATCTCCAAACATCAGTTGATTCATTGTTGTAATCTGTCAATCATAATTTTCTATACCACGTGTCCGGTATTAAACATGTATTTCATACATCACGTCTCTCATGATTGAAATGAAGCTTAGCGCAAGTTCAAGAAGGAAGACCATACCCCCTGGTGTTACACGTCACTGCAAGCTCTTCTCCCATTAAGTAATCAGGGGCGGTACTCCCCAGCTAGCAATCATTGCACCTGCTAAACCCTTTAAATCTGCTCTTCCCTCTCTGTCAGTTGTCATTTCAGGTGTCAACGCACAACCCGCCTCCACCCCTTCGCCTCCTGTCTCCTAATTCAGGGCCAAGCTAATCCTTCTTCCTCCAGACCAGACCGAACCATTATCACCACCACCAGTGTCTAGACCCCGGGGGGTTCATCGGAGCGCCTCCACCCCTTCGCCTCCTGTCTCCTAATTCAGGGCCAAGCTAATCCTTCTTCCTCCAGACCAGACCGAACCATTATCACCACCACCAGTGTCTAGACCCCGGGGGGTTCATCGGAGCGGTTTTCCCCTCCTGAATGATATCCTACAAACCGGGGCCTAATCTCCAAACATCAGTTGATTCATTGTTGTAATCTGTCAATCATAATTTTCTATACCACGTGTCCGGTATTAAACATGTATTTCATACATCACGTCTCTCATGATTGAAATACTTTTACTGTGTACTTTGTGAGTAATCCTCTGTCAGAGTCCTCTCCACAGTACATAATGCATGTTTTCTGCTATTTTGAATAAGCGTTAAAAAGATAATTTTACCATAAGTTCTTAATGATATTGAGACTGCTAGACTCAGTATTCTTACACCTACTATCAAAATACATTGCAGTACTTCGAGTGTGTGTGTTTTTTTTTTTTAATCCTCTGTCAAAGTCCCATCATGAGAACAAAATCAAGCCACTTCTGCTAAGTTTGATGAGGAATTATTATTTATTTTTTCCATTAGTTCTTTGTGAGATTGACACTGTTGGACTCAGTACTAGTGAAACTACTCCCACAAGTACTATGAAGTACTTTTACTGTGTACTTTGTGAGTAATCCTCTGTCAGAGTCCTCTCCACAGTACATAATGCATGTTTTCTGCTATTTTGAATAAGCGTTAAAAAGATAATTTTACCATAAGTTCTTAATGATATTGAGACTGCTAGACTCAGTATTCTTACACCTACTATCAAAATACATTGCAGTACTTCGAGTGTGTGTGTTTTTTTTTTTTTAATCCTCTGTCAAAGTCCCATCATGAGAACAAAATCAAGCCACTTCTGCTAAGTTTGATGAGGAATTATTATTTATTTTTTCCATTAGTTCTTTGTGAGATTGACACTGTTGGACTCAGTACTAGTGAAACTACTCCCACAAGTACTATGAAGTACTTTTACTGTGTACTTTTTGAGTAATCCTCTGTCAATGTCCCCTCCTGAGTACAATAATGCATGTTTCTCTGCTATTTTGAATTGAAGCGTTAAAACACCTTTCTCATGAGACTGCTTTTTGGACAGAGTACTTTAAGAGGATGGTAGACATGATATCAGCAATACTTCGAGTCAGTACTCCATCAGCAGCATTTTTACCCCTTGGAAAGTCTTTAGAGTCTGGCCTGGATAGCTGGTCACAAATATCCTTCAGCAAAGTGACACACCATTGTGACTCTTGTTGGCCTCTTATGGGGCTGCTGTCTTTTAAATATGATTATTTATCTGCTCCTAGTTCATTCCTCTCAGATTCTTCCATCAGTCCCAGTCATTGCATGTCAGTCAATAGAGCTTCGAAAAATGTGTCCAATTAAACAAAATGTTTGTGTGAAGGTCAGAGCTAAATTATAGATTGTTTGATAGTGTAATTACAAGGTGAGAGAAAATAAATCCACATCCTCCTATTAAACTTATTTTATTTACTTTTCCATGTTGTACATATACTTACTTGTATTACATGTTGAGCCACATGCTGGATATCTTCCCCAGCCTCAAGGAAATATAATAAAATAAATGAATTCATAATTTAAAAAAATTATAAAAATGTATACATTAATAATGTTGTGTGCAAACATTTCAAATTGAAAAAGAAGTTTACTTTTGAAATTATTTCTCACAAAAACCTTTCTAAATTATTAAAAAAGGTTTAGTCAATATACGTTTTTCTGCCTAAAATAGTTAAAATTGAACGTAAACTATATCAAACGCCACATCCATGGCAATTAACCCATTTTTGCCTGCTATTTAAATTGACTTTGGTTGAAGTTAATAACAATATTGATATTAGATAGATATAGCATATAATTGACGCAGTCTTTCTGAACACTTTTAAAATACTGCAAATTAAGAATATGTGTAATGTTTTACACAGATAGTGCCTTAACTTGAATTTGAAAACACGTGGCAACTTTATTAATACAGCAGTTGAAAAGATTTGTGGAAGGATAAATTGGGCTTCAATGGCTCTCTAGATAAAGGGTGTTTTATGGTTGCTTGTATTATCCTCAGATAGTGGTTTGTTTAAATAACTAGTGACATTTTAATAAATATTGCAAAAAAGTACAATTCTGGGCCATTGATTGTGTAATTTCTCCAAACACATACAGTACAGTAAAAATGCCTGTTATGAAGCCTTACAATGGTGCAGGAAAAATACTTTACATTGGGTTAAAGACAGACATATTCAGTTAAGAGAAGAGAAAAAATAATGGGTAATGTAACATTGATGACAGACATAATATGAGGTCCTTGGCACTCAGACTTTAGAGGGGTCATTTTGTGATCATGGGGCATCACCCTTACAGCATCAGGACGATATCATATGGAGTCAGACACTGGAAGTGTGCTGGAGGCGTTGACTGGGACTGATGGAAGGATGTGGCTGATGAGACTGAAGAATCTGTGAGGTACGAACTAGCGGCAGAGGAATAATTATTAATTATATATTAAAAGACAGCAGCATCATAAGAGGGAAACCATGTGACAGAGTGTGTCACTTTGCTGAAGGATATTTGTGACGAGCTATCCAGGCCAGACTCTAAAGACTTTCCAAGGTGTAAAAATGCTGCTGCCGGAGTATTGACTGGAAGGATTGTTGATATCATGTCTATCATCCTCTTAAAATACTCTGTCCAACAATATCAGTCTCATGAAGAAATGTCTTTTAACGCTTATTAAAATAAAACATGCATTCTTGTACTCAGGACAGAGGATTACTGGAAAAGTACACAATAAGTACTTCATAGTACTTGTGGGGGTAGTTTCAGTAGTACTGAGTCCAACAGGATCAATCTCACGAAGAACTAATGGCAACAAAAAAGAATTCCCTCATCAAACTTAGCAGAAATGGCTTGATTTTGTTCTCAGCAGGGGACTTTGACAGAGTATTTCTCAAAAGATACACTGTAAAAGTACTTCAATGTATTGTCAGTAGTAGGCTAACTAATACAAAGTCAAACAGTACCAATTTCATTAAGAACTAATGGTAACATTTTATTTGTATCATTCATCAAAGATAGCAGAAAACATGCATTATGTACTCTGACAGAGGATTACTCACAAAGTACACAGTAAAGTACTTCATTTTATTTCTGGTAGCAGTCAACTAGTACCGAGTCCAACAGTGTCAGTTTTATTAAGAACTTGTGGTAAAAGATATTTGTATCACTCATTGAATATAGCAAGAAAGAAAATGAAGAGCAGCTGATTGACCGAGTGCAGAATCGCTGTATAGTTTAAATCTCCTTAGTTACAATGTTCTCCATTTGAGACAAAGGCTTATTACAGTGTTTCCCCTATATACAAATAGTGGCGGTGCAGCGCCGCTGCTGAAATATGTGCGCTGCTGCTAGGGGGCGCCAGCCAGGTACCCCAAAAAAAAACGAATGGTGTTGCTGAAAAAAAGCGTTTAGAAATTAAATGTATTAGTATTATTAAAACTGAGGGAGAAGACACCGTAGTGCAGGTAAATACAAATAATACTGTTGAGCTTGACACATTTTGCCTAAATACACTGCACACAGCTAAGAAAGAAAAATAATGGCCCTGCCACGGACTGCACTAGCGAATACATTCGGGGGGCTGGTAATCTTGGTCCAAGGAAGGACTATTGGGGTTTCATCTAGTGGGGAAAGCTCTACTGGGTGCCAATATGGCCAAGCAAGGATACCTTCGTGAAGAGAGACTGGAGCCTTTGGAGTGGGGGCCTTATGTGCCGGTGACTCTGGGAGGCAGAGGGTTACGTGCAGAGACTGCTCTTTGAAGCATCAGCCGAGGCTGATAGTTGGCCATTGGCCACCTCAGGATAAGACAGCAATATCTAGCTGTCATTGCACATGGGATGGGGAGAAATGAAGGACCTGCGAGTCCCATCTGGGACTTTTTCTGTTCAGAGCAATTTTGTCTGCTAGTTCAATATAGGATCCAATGCATTCTGTTTTTGGTAAAATTAAGAAGACATTTGTGAATGATTTACGGCTAAAAAATGGTCTATGCTTTCAATAAAGCTAAGTGGGGACTTTTGGCTTTTCTTATTATTCTAGCTGTCGCAATAGTTTTAGGTGTTTTGTTAAGATTTGGACTGCTTCAACAAGCACTACTGTACATGACAAAATAATTGTTGTTCCTGATCAAATTCACCTTTAAGATGATTTGGCTGGCCCTTAAACTACTATAGCTAATCTTAAAATCTACATGTTTCTTTTTGGGTCATGGATTAACAATACAAGAGAGTTAAACAAACGAAGACATTTGAGGAGGGAGAATCCTGTTGTTCAGGGGGAAATGGAGAGGTTGGCTTAGGTAGATCAACATGATTTCTCCTCTCCCAACTTTGCTAAAAACCGTTATCCATAAAAGCTGCTTAAGATAACAATTATAAAGAAAATGTTCAAAACTGCTTAGAGGGAAATGTCTCCTTTTTTGACTCTGCTCCTTGCTGCAGGTTAAGCACCGGATGTTGATGCGGTTTGACATGTGCGGTTTGACATGCAGCTCCGAGATAGAGATCAGCACCCCCGCCCTTACATACTCTCACAACTCCCTGGACCTGAGACAGTGACAGTACGTAATGGAGAGACAGAACTTTACCTCTGAGAATGGTTCATCCCAGTCAATGCAGGAGATCCTGATTGGATTTTTATTTAGTTTTGATTACCCCAAAGTTATTAAAGAATGGGGGATTTGGGACTTTGATCTTAGCTATCCCCATTTTACTTATTAGAAACTGGCAAAATGGCCTTATCAATCGGCCAACGCTGAGTTGTTTATTGATTTATCAATTTTTAGCAGAAAGAAGAGTTCAGTTGTGTTATTAGTTTCTTCCTATCAGGGAGCAGTTCAATAAGTAGAATAATGTTAGAAGGGTTTTAACTGCTAATAGTCATTAGAATATGTTTGCTCACTGCAGAGATTGTTACCAACTCCTTTTGTAGTATCTGGTGTTTATCCAACTCCTGGTTGGTAGTAATGAATTTAAAACCAAGTAGATATAGAAATATGTTTAAGAAATGTAGTGATATTTACAATTGAAATTCTTTAGCCCCTTTATAGATGTTCTGTTGAGTTAATAATAATGCACAATCATATCAGAGAGAAGAGTTAACTGATAATTTGTTGCCAGCATCTAGGAGGGGTCTCTCACTTAGAAATTAATTTTCTGCCCTTGATGTAATACATTTACATTAATAATTGATGGACCGGAAACATTTGCCCTGTACGATGGGCGCTGTAAGTGATGAAAGTGGGGGATGTTGACTTATCAGGCGCCCGCAGCTCACAGCCAAAGTGCGAGCGAGCCTCAGAGAGAGAGAGAGAGAGAGAGAGAGAGAGAGAGAGAGAGAGAGAGAGAGAGAGAGAGAGAGAGAGAGAGAGAGAGAGAGAGAGAGAGAGAGAGAGAGAGAGAATCGGTACCGCAGATTGTTGTTGGATTGAGGCTGATAACTACAGCTCAGTGAGGTAAAGGACTCTGAGTGTTTAGATAGTTCACTTTAGTCTAGTTATCTCAGTGGGTCTCAAACGGTTTGGTCACAATTTATGTAAACAAATATTTCCAAGGCACACCTTTATAATTATTAGGATAAATAAAAACAGGTTTGAAATCATTCCAATGTATACTATAGGACAGTAAACCAAAAATATCGTTTAACACTGGAGATATTAAAAAATATGCATAAATAAATAAATGTTAACTGGTCGAATAAGATATGAATGAACAACAAAAATAAAATACGTTAAATATATTTGTTATTGGCTATGGTATGTTATTGGTTATGTTCACATACTTATTTGATTATTAAAATGTAAACCAATCTTTTTCATATGGGTATTTTAGAGTTGTACCCCCTAGATCTAGTCTCTAATAATTCTGCTCAAAGTGCACCAGATTGAAGCATTTTACTTTAAAATGTTAAAACACATTTTTCCAGGGGGGCATACCCCCGGACCCCCCTGGAGGATGTGACGTCCACCCCCCAATTAAAACATGTTCATACAATAATGAATACATTTGAAACCTTCTTTCTGTATATAACCAACATGTCAATAAGTTTCAGTTGTTGTAGTGTATTTGTCTTTTGTAGAGATTTTTCATTTATTCTTTATATATTCTATTGTGTATTGCTTGGAGGGGGGGGGGGGCACCAAATCATAATCTGGCCTAGGGCACCAACATATCTAGGGCCGGCCCTGCCAGTGATGGTAGCAGAGAGGGGGCCGCCAGCCAATGGGCCAGGCGGTGGACGGAGGATTTGACTGCCCTATAAGGGTACCTGATAGTTCAAAGTTCCTGGCACTAATACATGTGTATTGTCCTTAACCCTAATCAGCGCCATCCAAACCTGGTCAGTATGCCAAGAGAAGGTGTTGACAGTTCTGCTGTGTAAGTGGCCGTGTCAGACCTGGGGCCTCATGTATAACGCCGTGCGTAGGATTCACGTGGGAAGGTTGCTTACGTAGTAGAAATCCGAAAAATAGGTCCATACATTTTCCGCCACTTCCCGATTCACCAAACATTGCGTACCGGCAAGGAAAGTGCGTATGGCACTTCCTACGCCGGTTTCCCTTTATAAATCACAACCGACTCGAAATGCGGTGCAGCTTTTGCGGGCTTCACGTAACGCCCATATTTGCCTATAAATAGTCAAAGAAACGCCCATTAATTCATTCATTCTGACTGACTTTATGAAGAAGATCGCAGGAAATTACGACAGAACAGTTAAAAAAGACATCTCATGCTGTGTCAGATGTGGGTTATTTTGGGGAGGTGGAGATAAATCATATTGTTTGGTGGATGCAGTTTGAACCAGAGTAGCAGCATGGAGGTCGGATCGTCACCAAAATAAATAAATAAATGGCCCGAAAAAGGTTAATGACAAAAACAATACACATAGCCTTCCTCAGGCAGTGTGTTTGTACCGGGGACAGGAGACCCCCCCTTGATGAGAGACTGTAAGAAGTGATCGGGGAATCCCTCCGGAGTGGAGTCATGACGACTGGATCTGAATTATGTTTTTGTATTTGGTGGTTTGTGTTCCAGCTGTCGATCAGCTGTGCGCAGCGTCTCCACTGCAGCCTGTGCGTCTCAACCCCCCCCCCCCCCCCGCAGCAACCCTATATCCACCAGTTAAAGGAAATACAACTAATGTGTTGTGTTATATTAGCTGTACAATTTACCACATATGGTGTTCTTAGCTTCCATACCTCCTGTGTTTTATGAGCGACTTATCAAGTCTTGGCAAACGGCATAAAACACGATTAAACGTAGTATATAAAACCATGCTCGTATCTACAACCTATAGAAATGCAACACGGCGTCAGTTTAAAGTAATGCTGTCCTCCTGCTTACCGCATCATTTATGAGAAAACATTTCATAACATTAACACAACATATTCGAGGTGGTTTTCAATAACATTTCCGTATTTATTTATTTCTCCAAGTTATGTTTTTGTGTGCACTGAGGAGTCTCAAACAGGCGTTTGTTTAATCATTTTAAGATTGGCTTTAATCAAAGTTTGAAAATGAATTCTTCATGATAAATGAGAGGTAACATTTTATTTATGGTATTATTTCCACATATTTCTCTCCATTCTTCCTTCTGCCAACGGTGTCGCAGTTTCTCGTCTCTCCCGTTGTTGTGCTTAGTGCATACGCATGGGTTAGAGTTTGCGTGGAGGACCGCACGTTTTCCCATCAAGTTAGTATTTTATAAATCGCAAACATTGCGTAGAAACTGGCGTACGCCATTTTTTGAGCGTATATCGCTTTATAAATGAGGCCCCTGACCTTTACCCCACCTACCTCTATTAAGCTTACCATTGATACAAATATGCTAAATTGGCTGTGAATGGAAAGGCTGTATGTTTCCTTCTTTGTTGTTTCAGGCATATGAAACCAGGTGAACTAGATAGAACATTCTGAACTTTTGACCTATACACACAAACACACATTCTAGATCAGGGGTGCCCAACCAGTCAATCGCGATCGACCGGGGAGATTCCCAGTCGATCGCGAGATGTGTCTAAAAATAGAACAACAATATTCTGTTTTATCGTTAATGTCCTGTAACATAATCTTCCTGTGCCAGAATAATGCACTTGAACCATAGACTGTATATATAAAGACTTGAACGCATCAAAGCTTTGTGATTGGCCGGCGTGACCCCATGTATCGGGGCATGAATGGTGGGCAGTGCACTAGTTTGCTCAGCGCTGACGTTGTCCATGTCAACAGGAGTGATAGTCCGCACACACACAAGACCGCAATTATGGCAGAAGCAAAAAACCCCAAAATATAATATATATTCACTCCGAGTGGGAGGATGATTATTTTTGTATCTATTCCAATTCAAAGTCCATCGGTCTCATCTGCAATGAGAGCGTGGCTTTATCGAAGAAGGGTAATTTAGGAGCGGCATTTCAAAACAGTGCACAAACGCTACGAGACAGAATCAGTGTTGCCAACTCCATAGTAAGGAAAGTAGCTATTGGCTGTCCGAAAAGTCGCCAGAAGTCGCTAAATGACGTCATCGCCTAATTTGCATATCATGTAATGGCGGCTGTATACAGGCAAAAAACGTTCCCAACCCTTCAAGGATCAAAACTTGAAACCACCGGAGTTAAATCCAGACGACAGTAGATCAGAAATGTCTTTGCCTTTTGAGTATTTTTTGGGGGTTTTAACATGACAGTTTGGCATAGAAATCCCCCTTACAATAAAGGCAGTATGCCCGTGTGTCATCTCCAATAAATGGCTTCAACCATCCTTTATACTCAGGGTTTGATTCCCACTCCTTTCTGTATTTTTGAGAATACAATTTAAACTGTGCCATGATGTTTAGCTTGTCACAGAGAGGCACACACACAGTGGACGAGGTGGTTGAGTGACTGAGGCTGTGTGAGGCAAAGGCAGTTATTTATTATAGTGTGAAAGTGAGTGAAGAAACATTTATATTCAACATTTAAATCCCGCTCAAAACCAGGACGGCTTGGCAGTTGGTGCATGCGCAATTCATTTGCAGTCTCGACGTGGGAGTGTGGTTGCCTCCTCTCTGCTCTGACTGCAGCAGCAGCTCTGCTGCGGCCAGGCAACTGTCAGTCTGAGCGCCTGTGAGTACTATGGGAGGGAGGCGGGGCTCACGGCAGCACCCGCGGCTCGTTAACTGCAGAACAATGTGAGTCTCCAAACACCAGAAAAGTCGCTAATAACACCATTATAAATCGCTAGATTAGTCGTTAGTCGCTTTTGACACAAATAAGTCGCCGGAGGGTTTGGAAATCCGCCAAATTTAACGAGAAAATCGCCAAGTTGGCAACACTGGACGGAATTCCCTCCTAATTCTGCCCTACGCTCCCAAAAGGGGAGGGGCCTGAAAGGACAGCTAAATAGATAGATAGATCTTTATTTGTCATTGTACAGGTACAACGAAATTACAATAGACTCAAGGTGTCAACACGCAACAACAAGACAATATAAAAACAGCAAGACAATATAAAAACAACAAGACAATATAAAAACAACAAGACACTATAAAAACAGCAGTCCATTTTCACCAGGCCCAACAACAAGAGCAAGGCATCTTATCGTGTCAGTCACGTTCTTGCGAAACACATGAAGTCTTTCAAAGACGGCGAAGTTGTGAAAGAAGCATTCCTGGAGGCTGCCGACGCGCTTTTGGGGGACAATAAAAATAACAGTAGCATTTCAACAGGGTTTTTATTTAATAAAAACTCAAGTTGGATACAGTTATTAATCAGCCGTAAATTTTAGTTTGTTTGAACTTTTTCATTATAATTATTGTACAAAATGGTATAATAATGCAAACATTAGAACCAGAGGGGCGTAAGTGACATTTTGGTCAAAAATGAGTTATATATATCAAATGAAAGCTCTCAATGAGCTCTTTCTACTGCCAAAAGGGTGCATGTGAATTCAAAACCAATCCAGAGTTATTCATCAAAAACTAAAAGACCTAACACAGAACACACTGAACTATTTGGGGCCAAAAGGACGTAAGTAAGTAAAAAAATAGAACAATATTTTTTTCAATGAAAGTCAAAATATTGTTCATTAAGTATATTGTCATCCACATGTTTATGAAGTTTTCATATTAAAGATTGAATTTAATAAACAAAGTCAGGATAAAGTATGGTCATTTTTTGTTTTGGCTCTCCTGTAAAGTTGGTCAAATGTCACTTACGCCCCTCTGGTTCTCACCCCTCTGTTTAAATTGATTATAGTCTATTATCAATTCAGGTTAAGAAACTAGTGTTGGTTGCATCCTATTTTAAAAGGCATTTCTTTTTATACTCTACTAAAATGCAACAAAAAAAGGGTTTGATTCTATTAATTTTGTCTTTTTTATTGCACTTTGGCAGCAGATTCCTGTGTAGCTTCAGATCTGAGTTGTCTTATTAGTAAGCCTAATGTATACTTTTGTAGCAACACTATTTTTATATAATGGCAAAGAAAGGGTTCAGTGTCTTTTCTTTTTTTCCTGTGTCATATGTGGCAGCACTGTTCAATGTTTCTTGAAAACATTACCCACTGTAGTTTGTGACGTGTGAATAAACTCCAACTCTGTATCAACAACACTTGTGTAACTTCAATTAAATACTTGTATGTGTAAATGATCTGCAGTATTTTATTAAGTATTCATCGTACAAAGGTCAGTTTTATACAAGTAGAAGTGTGTATTTACCTGGTAGTAGGCTGTCAGTAATGGCTATGCCTCTCTATTTGGACTGGTAGATCTCGGCAGACTGGCAACTTTAAAAGTAGCTCTCGGTTCAAAAAAGGTTGGGCACCCCTGTTCTAGATGGTGCTAGAAGGCGCTAGTGGTTTTTGACACCTTGACACCTTGAGAGCGGTTACATGAAGACAATGAAGCACAGGATGCAGGCTACCTACACATAGATTAAAATCAGCTTCCTGGTCCAGCGAATCGATGGACCAGGAAGTTGATAAGCTTGCAGCTGTTAGCTCTCCAGACTTCATTTATGAACAGAGACAAATAAGGGCATGCTCTTACAAAATGATGGATTTAAGATGATAACATAAGTACTGTTGTCCATAACATAGTGCTACAGGGTTGTTACATTACCAGTGCAAGTAAAATGTTTTCTACCTGAAGTAATATCAAGGATATCATTTGAAATGTGAATAAAGAATGGGGGAACCGGCAGCCCCTCCCACAAATGTGCTTTACAAGCCACCTTCATCTATACTAAAATCAGTTTGGGACAATTGTCAATTCAATAAGAACAATTAAGGGTTGTTAGTTGTGTCCCTATCAGTAATAAGGGACACAACTCCATTGTATAAAACACATACCAGACTAGTAACTCTAAATCCAGTTTTAACTGAGTGGGACAGGGCTTATCAAAACAATCAATGAGTTTGTTGTCTAAATAAATGTGACTAAAATAATCTATATGCAGAACACCATCTATTTAAATGCAATTCAACACAGATTTACAAGAAAAATAAGTGTTTTGTAATGCTTAGGGTTTTGAAATTCAACCTAAAATCGACATTTTAATTCAATTAAGATCATAGCTGCTGAATAAAACATTACCTTCTCACCTTTCCACATCGAGTCGGGGCTGGATGCCTCTTCCTGGATGTCAGCAGAGCAACTGTGGCTGGCATTTGAGGCTTCAACTCATAGTTGAATGCTGTCACATAGAAAACCCTGGGAGCCAAACAATATAAACAGTGTAAGCTCTGCAGTGCAGCCACCCTATTGGCCACCCCAAACACCACGGGGGCCCAAACTATTTTAGAACATTAAGAAAAAAAAGTTTAAATAACCTTTCATCAATCATCAATAATTAACATTAATATAACGTTATATTGATAATGTACTCACTGAATTTACAATTCATTTAACTTATTTCCTTCCAAAAGTTAATTATCCAAAGCCTCTGTGCACCCCCTTCTATTTACATGTAATGGTTTGGTCCCGCCTCCGCCTCCAAACCGCACTTTCTAGCAGAGAGTGAGAGCATGTGAGGAGCAGGGATGCTAGTACTTACGTGTGTTGTGTACCATGTCTCAACGACTAACAAAATCAAGCCTTCAAAAATAAAATAAAGGAGAGAAGCAAAGAGAGAGGGACTAAAGCAGGGGTCTTCAACTAAAATTCAACGAGGTCCAGTTAGAGAAAATCTCCCCATGCAAAGGTCCGGAACATCAAAATGTCTAACTTGCTTCATGAATTAGTGTGATATTGAAGTGACCTGTAGCTTTATCAACGTCTGCATGTAATCAACAACTGACTGCCAATCAAATAAATAAAGTACAATTCAAAAACAACAATATTTATTGTCAATTAACATTACTTAAATACTGTGGATATGTGTAATGTTCCTCTCGGGCTGCATTTACAAATACAATAGAGAAAATAAATAAAATAGCTTTTGAAAATATGTGCATCTTAAAAGTGCTTAATTTTAGATAGATAAAATAAAGTGTAGCAGCAGCTTGAGTTTCCCTTTTTCTTTGTTAACCGTTTCACATCATGACTTAACAGTTTCAGCCGATTATAGAACAATATCAGTGTTTACACATCATAACAATTGAACAGTTTTAAAGTTTCTCTTTCTTTCCCTCTTATATTGCAGTCCCTCACTCACTTTTTTAAAATTCAGTGTGATAATTGAGCTTGAGCTTGTCCTGCCAGGAGTTTGTAAATCTGGGCTGAAATAGTGTCAGGGCTATTCTCATACACATGCAGGTGCTCATTGGTTACAGTGATGCAAACACAGGTATGGTGAAAAAAGAGAGAACTATTCGAAGCAGAAAAAAAACAGCGTAATATACCATCTGACAAAGGCCTGTGCTATAATGCTTCAATTAACTGGCTATTCTTTATAATATACTCAGATCAATAGGAGACAGAGATGTTAAGTTAAAAATCAAGGGTTTTTATTATTATTTACAGCAGGGGTGGGGAACCTTTTTCCTTTCAATTTTTACAACATCCTCCGAGGGTCGTACAAATTATTGAACTCAACCTTTGCTTAAAAAAACTAAACTCACAGCCCATTCATTTGGCCTTTCTTTCATGCTGTGCAAAGAAAAAGCAACCAATCCAGATATCTCACCATGACTCACGTATGTGCACGGTGTGGCATGACCACCAAAACAGAAAGATATGGACACAAGATGTGTGCAAATGTATTTAGTATCCTATCCATGTGAACATGATTTAAGTGGGGGGGGGGGACCTAACCTCCTCTAGGGGGGTCCCGGGGCATGCTCCCCGGTATTTTTTTTAAATATTGAAGTTAAAAGCATCAATCTGGTACACTTTGAGAGCAACATTAAGAGATCTATGGATACATCTCTCAACACCAATATGAAACAGAACTGTAAGCATATTTTTCTTTTTGGATATTTTACAAATCACTCCCCTTTTAAACTCTATTCTTGTTATTGTTAACAACTTTTTTGTTACTGTCATATAGTATTTTATACCTGTTTTTCATTTAGTCTCATTAATAACTATAATGATCATATCAAGGTGTGCCTTAACCTCACTGAGCTGAGGTTATTTGAGCCTCTCAGGAGATAGCTCTCTTCCACCTGGTTGTAGAAAAGCTCTTTAAATTCGTTAGCATAGCTAGCTAACTAGATGCTAATAATAACAGATCGCCACTGTGCTTACAACTCAAGACACAACCACGCAAACACTGCGGCATGTGTACGGCTCCTTATGGGTATTGCAATATTGTAAGGACTGGAGCGGCGTTCCGGTGCTCAGCACTCCTTTCAGACGAGACACGTGAAGACACGTACCACGTGAAGACACGTACCACGTGAAGACACGTACCACGTGAAGACACGTACCACGTGAAGACACGTACCACGTGAAGACACGTACCACGTGAAGACACGTACCACGTGAAGACACGTTACGCTCGTGTTGTGTTCAAGGAACCTGTCCTTGGCCAGGAAAAACAGATACTCGCTTGTTTAATTATTTTTGCGGTCTAGATTTCTTCTTCTTTTTTGAAGTGAGAAGTTGTCCGTCAGTCGGACTGACGGACGGACTCCCTCCCCCAAAACGAAAACTTTTCGGTTCTCCACGAATTACGCAAGTCACCCAAATCAGCGTTAAAAAAGCGGGAGGCACCGAAAAATCCACTATTAATGTATTGATTATAGCTCCGGGTCCGTATAGGTCGGCGTCTGGGTCCGGATCCGGACCGCGGTCCGCCTGTTGCCGACCCCTGGACTAAAGGGTGACAGTATGTCACCCAGTTTTTCAAGAGAAAAGGTGGGTGTGGTCCATGAGTGGTGGAAAGTTTTCTGTTAGCTAACCGTAGTCCATTGTAAATAATAATTTGTATGTTGTTTTTTTTACTAAGCTGATATTTAGTACTGTTAATATCTATAAAGAAAATGCAGAGGTTTTTAATTTCACTGCTCTTTTAACTGACATTTAATAAATGCAGGTACATTTTTAGCAGCTATTCATATTAAATCAGTTGTCCCTCCCCCTGGTGACAGGACCAACAGATCCAATGTTTCCCCTACCATTGTCTTCGAGGGGCGCTGCGCCCCGCCAACGGAGCTCCGCGCGCCCCCCCCTGAAATTCAAGGTGTTTAAAAAATGTATATATATATTTTTTTTAATATATATATCAGGGTTTCCGGTTTTTTCTGTATATATATATATATATATACTGTATATATATTCTCTATATATATATATATATATATTCTGTATATATATATATATATATATATATATATATATTCTGTATATATATATATATTCTGTATAGGCCTATATATATATATATATCAGGGTTTCAGTTTTTTCTCGCCGGTCAAATGTCCGGACAGAATTTATTACTACAACGGTGCGGTAAAGAGAGCTGAGCCAGAAGGCAAAGCTCTCTGTCTACCGGGCCATTTTCGTTCCTACCCTCACCTATGGTCATGAAGGATGGGTCATGACCGAAAGAACGAGATCGCGGATACAAGCGGCCGAGATGGGTTTTCTCCGCAGGGTGGCTGGCATCTCCCTTAGGGATAATGTGAGAAGTTCAGTCATCAGGGAGGGACTCACGGAGCGTCCACACAGCAGCGTGCGTTGACGCTTGGAGGTGGGCGTATCTGAAGCTTGGGGATTTTTTGCGAGCAACACGACCAACAACCAATCACATGAATCTCCCGCCCCCGACATACAAAGCAATAGCAATGTTAAAACGAAGTAAACTGGATATAAAATCCCCAAACAGGCGAAAACCTACCAGTTTCACCCACTGTCTCTGCCTCCTCCCTCCATGCCTCGCAACTCCGGTTTGTATCCCGGTAGATGAACAGAGACTGATCATACAACACCGGGTGATTCACTACCGCTACAATGAATTTTCCCTCAATTTGTTTGAATATGAGGAAATGACCTGCGCAGTCTCTCCCAGCATACACGCGGTTTGATTGGCTAGCGATTGTACTGGCAGATTTGAATAAACGGGATTTCATTGGCTGACGCCTCCGTCGAGGCGTTAAAAGTTGAACATTGCTCAACTTTTGACGCCAGCTACGCCAGCAACGCTCCACGTCGCTTCCCAAAATGCAGTTCGGCTAAAAGTGACGTCACCCCATTCAAAGTGAATGGGCAGAAGCGTTGGAAGCTTCAACGCACGCCGCTGTGTGGACGAGCCGTCAGAGTTGAACCGCTCCTCCCTCGCGTCGAAGGGAGCCAGTTGAGGTGGTTCGGGCACCTAGTAAGGATGCCACCTGGGCGCCTCCCTAGGGAGGTGTTCCAGGCACGTCCAGCTAGGAAGAGACCAAGGGGTAGACCTAGGACCAGGTGGAGGGATTATATATCTTCGCTGGCCTGGGAGCGCCTTGGGATCCCCCAGTCAGAGCTGGTTGATGTGTGGCCAGGGAAAAGAAAGTTTGGGGCTCTCTGCTGGAACTGCTACCCCCGCGACCCGACCACGGATATGCGGGAGAAGATGGATGGATGGATAGATGGAAATTTGAAATTTACCGGTCATGTTTCAATAATAATAATAAGATTGTGTAGCAGAGTTTCCGTTAGCAGGTAATTACCGGACTAGGACCGGATATGCTGATGTTTAAAACTCAGTTAATGGGAGTAATTTTTATATTGCTTCAGTTTATTTTTTTTTTCATTTATTAATTTTTCAATAAATGATTCCACAAACAACAAACAACATAATTATTACATTCAAAGTAACTGCTTGTAGTAGATAAAGTACATTATTCAAAAGTTTAACTTAACTTTGAATAATAACACGGGAGAAACAGATCCTCTCTTTTCCTCTCTCCCTCCCTCTCTCTCTCTCCTGACAGCCTGTCAGTTTCTCATGCAGCGCGCTAAACAGTGGGCGGGGCTTCAGGTGATTATACAGCAGCTGATCTGATCTCTCTCTCGGGTCCGGTTACACTTCACTCGCGTTTATGTCCATATCGATCAGATCCAGCTCTCCTGATCGGCCTTTATAGAGGGCACAGATCAAACTATTAAGAGTGAATGTTACAGCCGCTGCCTTCCTGGTACTGTTAACACTGTTTGTGTGTGTATGTGTGTGTGTGTGTGTGTGTGTGTGTGTGTGTGTGTGTTTGTGTGTGTGTGTGTGTGTGTGTGTGTGTGTGTGTGTGTGTGTACATGAGCTGCGCAGTTCTATTTCGTATATGGCTTCGCCCTCTAAGGCTATCGCTATTGGGTTATCCCCCTGCGCCCCCGCGCAGCACTGAAACACTTGTAGTCCACGCCCACCCGCTAGGTGGGCCCCACCCTCGGGGCCTCCTTCCGGTATAAATAGGAAGGGGGCCCGGCACTCTGCTCCCTCTTTTCTTCAGCAACCAGCACAGTACTGAAGCACAGGAAAAATCGAGTCATGAGCAACAACTGTGTCCGTGATTGTCCCTCATGTAAGACGGGGTACATCATGAGCTATGACTTACACGCGATATGCGAATCCTGCCTGGGGCCAGAGCATGCGGACGCGGCTATCAGCCAGCAGGTCGCTTGTTCGCATTGTGCCCGTCTCCCGTCAGCCGACAGGAAGCGAAGAGCGGACGCTCTAGCTGCTGTGGCTGAGCAGGACGATTGGCCCGTCCAGAACAGGGACGACAGCCTGTCTCTGGAGCCGAGTGCGGGGCAGGAGTTGGACGACTCCTACCCCGACTCCCTCCATGGCTCGCCATGTGGCTCTATGACTTAAGTTTCAAAAGAGCCCTAAGGCCTACCTGCATAACTGTTAATTGAACTTAAAAGATATGCAGATGTTTGAAATTAAAACCATCAATATGAAAATCTTCAGCCAGGAAATAATCATAATCAAACCTTTTGTTTCAATCTGAGACAAAACAAGTTGCATAATAAACTCACAAAGTCAAGACGAAGCTCTCAGATATGATGGATGACTCAAGCATCATAGAAGAACTTCTAGCAGGTCAGGAAAACCTGTTTAACAGGAGATAATGGTAGCAGAGAATATAAAGAGACATTTATGAATTGCCAATTGTCATTTTATCACACATATAGTATGTTTCTTCACATAAACCTTTAAACATACACACATTGCATTCCTCTCACCACATGAAATAAGCTCAGGAACCCAAAAGTGGCCCAGTGAATGATGGAGGAGACAAAGCAGGTCCTCAAAAGGGGACAGAGGGAAAACAACTCCTTAGGCTCTCATATATAGGGTGGTCAACCTAAAAGAGACATGGAAACATTATTAAGTCTCTCATCATCACAAATCAAGTATGAATTCATATAACATTATAAGACACATGACATACTCAACAAATCATAGACTTCTCAGTAGCCAAAAAGTGGTGAAGTGGAGCAAATCCTTGAAAATGGACGGAGGGGGAACAACTCCTCAAGCTCTCACATGTCAAGTGGTCAACCTGAGAGGGAATTGGATACATTATTAAGTCTCTAATCATCACAAATTAAGTATGATTTCATAAAACATAAAAAATTATAAACTCACCATACTAGAGGAGACTCAACAGCCAAACGTTGGTGCAGTGAAGGCAGAGAGTGGAGGCAGAGAGAGAGCAAGTCCTCGAACATGGACGGAGGGGGAACAACTCCTCAAGCTCTCACATGTCAAGTGGTCAACCTGAGAGGGAATTGGATACATTATTAAGTCTGAAAAATAAATAAAATGTTTTCCTCTGTCCTGCACCTAGAGTTGAAAACTTTTGGGATGTGCGTTTCTTTCAAAACTTTTTTAAAATTATGAAGTATGAATTTATACAACATTAAAAAATACATGATAAACTTACCAAATTCTAACAGTGGTCCCAAATGAGAGAACAAGTCTACATATAGAACAGAGGGAGAACGACTCCTCAAATATATCAGAACAACCTGTAATGGAGAATAATTGATAATTTAGTGTACATGATCACACCATTAAGGATCAACACATAAGCACAATAAAACTTCTGAAAAGCATCATTAAAATGACAAATAATGAATTACTACATCCATAATGTGTGATGTGTGATAATAACAATAATATTAAATATTTCTCGCCTTATCAGTGGAGCAGCTTTTTAAGCAGCTCACTCTTCTCTGCAAGTCTGTGTATCACAGAGTCAGAGTCCAAGGCCATGAGGATGTCTTTCTCTGTGGCCATCAACATAAATGCCTCCAATTTCTCAGATGAGAGGGTGCTTCTGAGTCTGTTTTTAATAAACTTCAAAATTGAAAATGTGCGCTCACAAGCCACCTGTGTGAGGGATAATGTAAGCAGGTATTTATAAGCAAGGCCTAGGACAGGGTATGCATCTGTTAGCATGTTGAAACGGCGAAGTATCTGGTAGCAGCACAGAGGGCATTATTTGCAGGAGCAACAGCTTATGGGAGTTATCTCAACCTCTTCTGTGTTGTCCTCCTCACCACCTGATCCATCTTCTACTGTTCTTGCTTTGTACTCTGCCAATGGGGATGCCTTCAGCCTGTTCCACTGGAGTGCAAAGCTTTTCAACTCGGCCTGCATATTTTCCTTGGTTGCCCTGCTGTCAAATCCTTGCAAGCACTTGCTCCAGACATGCCAAGTCAGCATATAGATTGCCGTGTGTTAAAAAGCACCTATGAATGGCTTCAATTGCTGTGTCCATGATCCGGTTATGCACATTCACCTCATAGGATTTTTATGCATCATCCAGGATCTCATCCTGAGCCATCTCTCCAGGCAAGACTTTCTTCGTCCTCCTCCTCTTTTGTGGCAGTGTGGCCTCCACTTCAATGTCCGTGTCATCTCTCTCTTGGATTTCTGTGTTTGTCCAGTTGACAAATGTGTCTGCTGCTTTTTTTACAGATTCAAAATCTCTTCCCAAGCTTTTCAGCGTATCCTGTGTCGATGCCACCATTCTGTGAGCAGAGAGGATGTCCAATCCTGCTGTCTGAAAGTATTTAGACAATGGAAAGGTATGTTCAAATATGCGGAGGAAGATTTGAGCCGTCAAGATCGTCTCATACTTGAGCAATGACTCTGCATATCCTCTGGCCATGACACGGATACATGGTTTCACTGTTGCCTGTTTCTGTATAGCTGATAATGTCAACAGCACATCAACGTACAGACCATCTTCCGGTTTTCCAAAGGAGCCAAACACCTTCTTCAGGGCCTCATGCTTGGCCCACCAGCGTGTCTCGCCAATAGGAGCAAGGCATCTACGTCTCTTGTTTCGGCCTGACTCTTCCCACACATTCATCCTTTTATATGACTCTTTGATGAATACCGCAATGCCATTGAGGAGCGCAAACAGGGACCCACTCTCAATAACAATCTGGGTTGTGTTTGCAAGCACCAGATTTAGTACATGTGCGTAGCACCATACATGCACCTGGTTTGGAGATTGTGCAGACAACAGTGAGGAGAATCCTTTGTATTGGCCTTGCATGTTTGATGCCCCATCAGTCGCATTTCCAATGCACATGGTCTTGCTGAGGCCCATTTTGTCCAGAACTTCTGACAGCATGTTGACAAAGGCCTGTCCAGTGGATGAACTGCACTTCAGCACTGCAACAAGCCTCTCATGAACAACATCAGTAACATACCTCATAATTATAGAGCATTGATCCTGAGATGTGATGTCCTGCGTTGTGTCCAGCTGCACTGAAAACATTCCTGCTTTCTTGATATCACTGGAGATGTTTTCTTGAATCAGATGGTGAATTGCATCTATCACTGAGTTGACTGTGGTTTTGGAGAGTAAAGTTACAAGGGAGCCTCTGCCTCTCGTGCCACCAGACAAATGCTACTTTTTGCTGTTCTCAATGCAGCTGTCCAGGTGCTCTTTTAAACAGAAATCATACTTCCCCAGTAGAAGTATGAGTTCCAAGAAATTACCATGATCAACTGTGTGGTCTTCCAGAGTATATGCTGCCTCATTTTCTGACCTCCTGTATGCAAGCCCCCTCTTCCCAAGAACCTTGATGACATCTATGATGCGCTCCAAAACCTGCCGTCTCTTTCTGACCTGCTCTCTGCGCGCCGACATCTGACTGCCACCAAACACACTGCTGATATCAGCACTGGCGAATTTCAAGAGGTAAGCTTCAGCACAGTTTCTGTGTGCACTGCTTCTCTCATGCTCCTCTATGCGCTGGTGTATATGCCTCCAATCTGACATTCCACTGATGAACAGACTGCTATCAGTTCTCTTAACGAATGCCATGCAGATGAAACAATACAGCATGTGACGCTCTGGAAAGTATGTCAGCCACCTTCTACTGGTGTCGTCTCTGCTACAGAACACTTTCTGCACCACTGGATTGCTACTTTTTTGCTGAGGGTGGTAATTTAAAAATGACTGGAGATTTTTCTGATCAGGTTGTGAATAAAAATCTCTTATTTGACTGGCACACTCATAGCTCTCAACAGCTGTTTCCCTCTCAGGTGATCCTGTCTTTGGGCTGACCACTCCTCACTCTCTACAGCTGTTTCCCTCTCAGGTGATCCTGTCTTTGGGCTGATGCACTCCTCACTCTCTACAGCTGTTTCCCTCTCAAGTGATCCTGTCTTTGGGCTGACCACTCCTCACTCTCTACAGCTGTTTCTCTCTCAGGTGATCCTGTCTTTGGGCTGATGCACTCCTCACTCTCTACAGCTGTTTCCCTCTCAGGTGATCCTGTCTTTGGGCTGATGCACTCCTCACTCTCTACAGCCTTTTCCCTCTCAGGTGGTGCAGTCTTTGGGCTGCCTGAATTGGTCTGGCTCTCTCCCTGAACTGACCAGCTGGACTTGCCCTGAACCTGTCTGGGCTGGATATAGGGAAAGCATTTATCATTGGATGGGGAAATAACTCAAAACCACAGAATAATGTACAAGATAAAAGACACATTTACACAGAAATTAAAGTTACACACAAATTATGAAATAGTTATCACCTCAGTAAACAATAAATTAATTGAAAGATTACAATAAATTCTATGGCAAATATTGCAAATTAAACTAATTATTTCCTATAGGTTTACTACTTACAGCTCGTTGGTCCATGTGAACGTTTACTGTTGCTATGGCAACAAGAGACCGCTGACGTTAGCAGCTCTTAGCTAGCCTAGCTAAATCATCTGAACAATAATAACCCATAATATCACAATTCTGCATATTTAAACAAAATCAACCACAACTACCAACATTCACAGCCCTTCAACTCTGGACGACGCTGAAGTTGGCTTCCGATTCAGAGCATCCGATTCGGCAGTTAAGGGGAAAGTTAAGGGACATTTAATTTACAGCGCTGAGCGAACAATCCTCCGTGTTTGAACCTCTTAAATCGCTGCATAGCCGATTTATTTGGACTGGATTATCCCAGAGAGTCTAAAGATTCTTTATAACACAGTTTCAGATTGTTGAAACCTTTATTCTATTTGTAAAAATACAAACAAGGGAGATTTCAGTGCTTTTTTCGCATCCTGACCACATTAGACCAGGTCCTGATCTGAAACCACTAGACCTAGACTCATCAAATATGGACTGGATTATCTCAGAGAGTCTAAAGATTCTTTATAACACAGTTTCAGATTTGTGAAACCTTTATTCTATTTGTGAAAATACAAACACAGGTGGAAGGCTGAGGTTGCTGCAGCAGGCCAGGATCAGAATCAGAGAGTGAACCTCCCAGCTGGGCAAGCCTTTATGCCTTCTTGTATTTTCACTAGGGCTGTCAGTCGATTAAAATATTTAATCGCGATTAATCGCATGATTGTCCATAGTTAATCGCGATTAATCGCAAATTAATCGCACATTTTTTATCTGTTCGAAATGTACCTTAGAGCAGTGGTTCCCAAACTTTTTGTGCCCAAGGCACACCAAAGGACAAGTAAAAATCTCAAGGCACACCTATTGTGCAAAATAGCCCTTATAACACGTGTTATCACCCATATCATGTAAAATATCTGTAAATGTGCATAATTATTTACTAATGCCAAATAAAATGTGACAAAGACGAATATCACGAAATATTTCAGAAATTAATTTGAAACTTTATCAAATTATCAATCTATCAATCAATCAATGTTTATTTATATAGCCCAATATCACAAATGTTACATTTGTCTCAGTGGACTTTACAGTTTGTACAAAATATCAGTATGACAATACGACACCCTCTGTCCTTAGACCCTCACATCGTACAAGGAAAAACTTCCGGAGAAAACCCACAGTTTAAAGGGAAAAATGGGAGAAACCTCAGGGAGAGCAACAGAGGAGGGATCCCTCTCCCAGGACGGACAGACGTGCAATAGATGCCGTGTGTAAATTGAAAAGATAATACATTTGCAACATAGGTAGTCCAAATGTTTGGAAATGCATGTGTGTATAATAGGAAGATGAATCCACGAGGATATCCATCCAGGACCTATGATCCAGGACCACAGCCACGACTCGCGATCCAGGGCTCGCGATCCAGGACAGAGGAGCGCAGGATCATCCATGACTCCGGATCCCGGCGTATATAGACACCAAAAAGAAAGAAATTTGGGGAAGCTGGGTTAATCGGAACATGAGAGTACACAGGTATAGACAGAGAGAAGGAAGAAGTAAGATGTCCCCCGACAAACTAAGCCTATATCAGCAAAACTAGGGGCTGGATCTAATCAGCCCTAACTATAAGCTTTATCAAAAAGGAAGGTCTTAAGCGCACTCTTAAAAACGGATAGGGTGTCTGCCGCCCGAACACAAACTGGAAGCTGATTCCACAAATGTGGAGCTTGATAAGAAAAGGCTCTGGCTCCCATTGTACTTTTAGAGACTCTAGGAACAACCAACAACCCTGCATTCTTGGAACGCAATGCCCTAGTAGGACAGTAGGGTATAATGAGTTCTTTAAGGTAAGATGGCGCCTGCCCATTAAGGGCTTTGTAGGCGAGAAGAAGAATTTTAAATTATATCCTGTGTTCTATAGGGAGCCAGTGTAAGGCAGCCAGAACAGGAGTAATGTGGTCCCTTTTCCTAACTCTGGTTAGTACACGAGCCGCAGCATTTTGAATCAGCTGAAGCGACTTGACTGACTTCTTGGTACACCCTGATAATAAAGAGTTACAATAATCCAGCCTTGAAGTAACAAATGCATGGACTAGTTTCTCTGCATCGTTTTGAGGCAAGATATGCCTGATTTTTGCAATGTTACGTAGATGGAAGTAGGCGGTCCTTGAAATTGATTTTATGTGGGCGTTAAAGGATAAATCCTGATCAAATATAACACCAAGATTCCTTACAGTCTCACTGGAGGCCAAATTAATGCCATCCATAGTTAGTATATCCTTAGATAATTTGTTTCGTAGATTCTTCGGGCCAAGTACAATAACTTCAGTTTTGGTCGTGTTTAACATCAAAAAGTTTAAGGTCATCCACGTTTTTAAGTCCTTAAGGCAGTCTTGAATTGTATTTAGATGATTAATTTCATCAGGCTTGATTGATAAATATAGTTGAGTATCATCCGCATAACAATGAAAGTTTACAGAATGATTCCTTATAATATTGCCTAACGGAAGCATATATAATGTGAACAAAATAGGTCCGAGCACTGAGCCCTGTGGCACTCCATGGCTAACTTTGGTTTGCGTGGAAGATTCATCATTGACACGTACAAACTGAGAGCGTTCAGATAGATAGGACCTAAACCAGTCTAAAGCAGTTCCCTGTATGCCAACTAAGTGCTCTAGTCTTTGCAATAAGATATCATGGTCGATAGTATCAAATGCAGCACTGAGATCGAGCAAAACAAGAATAGAGACACGTCCCTTGTCAGAGGCTATTAGAATGTCATTTGTGACTTTAACCAGAGCTGTCTCTGTGCTATGATGTGTTCTAAAGCCAGACTGAAAAGCTTCAAATAAATCATTGTTTTTTAAGTAATCACACAATTGTTTTGCGACCGCTTTCTCAAGAATTTTGAGAGGAACGGAAGATTAGAAATAGGTCTATAGTTGGCTAAAACCTCTGGATCGAGGTTGTGCTTTTTAAGAAGCGGTTTTATCACTGCTACTTTGAATGATTGTGGAACATAGCCTGATAATAAAGACATATTCATAATATTTAATAAATAAGTGCTAATTAATGGAAAAACTTCCTTCAACAGCTTAGTTGGATTTGGGTCTAACATGCACGTTGATGGTTTAGAAGAGAGAATCATTGAATTTAATTGTTCAAGGTTTATGGCTGAAAAGCATTCTAGTTTACTATCTAGTGTAATATTAGAACTTACGTTTCCGAGAGCTGTTGATAACACTATACTGGTCAAAGGCAAGAGGTCATTAATTTTGTTTCTAAGAGTAACAATTTTATCGTTAAAAAAGCACATAAAATCATTACTACTGAGTGCTATGGGAATAGAAGGCTCAATCGAGCTGTGGCTTTCTGTCAGCCTGGCTACAGTGCTGAAAAGAAATCTTGCATTATTCTTATTCTCATCTATTAATGAAGAGTAGTAAGCTGCTCTCGCTTTACGCAATGCTTTCTTATATTCATTGAGAGTAATATGCCAAATTAAACGAGATTCTTCAAGTTTAGTAGAACGCCATATCCTTTCAAGTTGTCTCGACTTTTGCTTTATTTTGCGGGTTTCGGCATTATGCCATGGAGCTAGTCTATGTTGTTTTATTTTCTTCTTTTTCAAAGGAGCAACAGAGTCTAATTTTATTCGCAGCGCATCTGTAGCACTATCAACAACATGATCAATTTGGGGTGGTGTACATTTTGTATAAGTTTCCTCCCTTACATGCAGACATGCTATCGAGTATTGGTGGAATCTCTTCCTTAAATTTGGCTATAGCACTAACAGATAGGTTTCTGCTGCAGGAGCTTTTGACTAATGCTTTGTAGTCTCGTAACAGTACTTCAAAAGTTACTAAGAAATGGTCGGATAAAGCAGGATTATGCGGTTCGACTAATAGTTGCTCAATTTCAATACCATAAGTCAGAACAAGGTCGAGAGTGTGATTATAGCAGTGGGTTGGTTTATTTACACTCTGACAAAAACCAACAGAATCTAATATAGAGTTAAATGCAACAGTAAGGCTATTTTTATCATCGTCAACATGAATATTAAAGTCACCTACGATAATTACTTTATCTGTTTTAAGAACCAAAGTTGATAAAAACTCAGAGAATTCAGATAAGAATTCTGAATAAGGACCTGGTGCACGGTACACTGTAACAAATAAGATTGGCTGCAAAGTTTTCCAGGTCGGATGCGTAAGACTAAAAACGAGACTTTCAAAGGAGGTATAATTTAATTTTGGTTTAGTATTGATAAGTAAACTTGAGTCAAAGATGGCTGCAACTCCACCTCCTCGGCCCGTGCCTCGGGCAATATGAGTATTGATATGGCTGGGTGGAGTGGCCTCATTTATGCTGACATATTCTTCATGTCTCAACCAAGTTTCAGTGAGACAGCATATATCAATATTATAATCTGATATTAAATCATTTACCAATATTGCTTTAGATGCTAGAGATCTTATGTTTAAGAGACCACATTTAATATTCCTGTTTTGTTGCACTGTAGTAGTTGTTACATTTACTTTGATTAGGTTATTATGTATGACACCTCTATTAGGTTTTACCTTAACTTGTCCTTGGGCAGACACACACACCGCTAATATTGGGTATTTTATTGGGTTCGGGATTCCTATGGATGACTGCCTAGGAGAGAGCGCAGAGAAGCGTGTAAGACTGCGACTCCGCCTCCTGGTCTCAACTCCAGTTTGTCATGGATTAAGTCCACAAAGCCCTGAAATGTTTGCCGAAATGAGATCGGCACCTTCCAAAGTAGGATGAATGCCGTCTCTCTTAATCAGACCAGGTTTTCCCCAGAAGGCTGTCCAATTATTTACGAAGCCCACATTGTTTGCTGGGCACCACCAAGACAACCAGCGCTGAAATGATGACATGCGGCTATACATGTCATCATTGATCAGATTGGGGAGGGGACCAGAGAAGATTACGGTGTCCGACATTGTTTTAGCATAACTACACACCGACTCCACATTAAGTTTGGTGCATTCTGATCGGCGTATACGAACATCATTACCACCGACGTGAATAACAATCCTACTGTATTTACGTTTATTTTTAGCCAGCAGTTTAAGATGCGCCTCAACGTCGCCCGCTCTGGCCCCCGGAATGCATGTGACTGTGGAGGCTTCGGTCTCTAATTTCACGTGTCTCATAATAGAGCTACCAATAACCAGAGTTGGCTTCTCAGCGGGTGTCTCGCTGAGTGGGGAATATCTGTTAGATACGTGAACGGGTTGGTGGGGACCTGCGGGTTTCGCGTTATGCCCCTTCTGAACAGTCACCCAGTCTCCCTGCTGCTCGGGAGTTGCCGGGGGACGGCTAATAGGAGCTACCTTTTGCCGGTCCGCACCGGCTAACATGGGCTTTACTGTAGCTGAGTTTCTTTCTAAGATGCGGAGCCGGGCTTCTATGGCTATGATTCCCGCCTCCAACCTAACAACTATACTACATTTAACACATGTACCGGTACCAGTAAAGGAGGTAGGGAAGTAACCAAACATGAGACAGTTAGAGCAGGAAATAGCACCCGAGAGTGGGGAAAGAGCCATGGCTAGCTATCAAGCTAAAGTAGCTACCGTTAGCAAACCCGAAAAGAGTGTAGGCAACTGTGGAGTTACAGTCGCTAAGAGAAGGAGAGTTGTGAGAGCTTAAGTTATAGTAACGTGTGATTACAACGTCAGGCAGTTGTCGTGATCAAGAGTTTTAAAACGATCGATTAAGTTAAGATAATAAGCTATCAGCAACAGAACGGGCACACGGGATACTCGGAGATGACAACAACCGGAAGTTACAACATGCTTACCGCAATAGTGGTCAATAATTAGGCTTCATCAAAGCTGCAACACACTCATTTAAACCAGACAGGTCACAACATTAAAAATGAGGCAAAGGAAATTCAGCAGAAATTCAGCACAGAGAACTGTCAATTGAATTGTCAAAAAGAATTGTCAAAGAAGCTGCATTGTCCATGGTCCTGAACTACAAATTATAAATTATAAATGTATTACTTTAAAAAAAGTAATATATTACACTACTTCGTTACTATCTACATAAAGTAACTCGTTACTTTACTCGCCGAGCACGTACGAACTGCGCATGCGTGAGTGGCAATAACTTTCCTTACCAGCAGGCAGCGGTAGTGTGTATTTGTCATTCAAAACAGGCAACAACCGGAAGACAGAGAAGAAGAACAGACTATGTGATATAAACAAACAACAAATAGCGTGTGCGGTAGCTTCACCTTAGCATGTGTTCTTTGCAGGTGTTTGACGTGGTGTTTACAGCAGTGGATAACAGCTTCTGGCCTGGACACAGTAGTTTGCACCTCACCGTCACATTCCTGTCTATTCTTCGGACAAACTCAAAGTAATGGGCATACCTCGGCTCCACCCCTCTAAAGTAATCGCTGACTCTGCCATGTTTATGCAGCACTGCACGTGGAGATGTGGATGCGCAAGTCGCGCAGAATACGTACATATAAACCTACAAAGTACTGATAGTAAATTAAAAAATAATTATTTTTGTGTAGTTGTATATTGCAATAATAACGTATGGTTGTCACAAAATCCCACGGCACACCCGGACTTGCCTCACGGCACACCAGTGTGCCACGGCACACCGTTTGGGAACCACTGCCTTAGAGGAATATTTTTCAAGTTTTTAATACTCTTATCAACATATGAGTGGACAAATATGCTTTATGCTAATGTATATTATAATTTGAACAATGACAAATATTCTCATGAATATTAAACACAACAACCTCTGAACATTACAAATATTCGCCTCAATTCAACCTGGAACCTCTCTCATACAATAATACAATACAAATGGTGTGTGTGTGTGTGTGTGTGTGTGTGTGTGTGTGTGTGTGTGTGTGTGTGTGTGTGTGTGTGTGTGTGTGTGTGTGTGTGTGTGTGTGTGTGTGTGTTGGATCGTTGGAGCTATGTGCAACTCAAGGCATATGCTCGAACGGGAGCTGCCTGGACGCTGCAATCATGTTGCGCACTATCCGTGCTGAGTGTGCTGACTTTTCGTACAATGTCCCACTGTCTGGCTTCCTGCATAAAGTCAAGTGCTCGGCGCAGTTGTGGCGAAATGTCGCTCCTCTGTTTTCATTTAAACAGCTCCATATCCGTTAGCGCAGCTAGCTAGCACCAGATGCTAACAACAACAATGCAGGTAAGGTCTCTCTCTTGCTCGCTCGGGCCACACATACACACACCCTCCCGGTCCTCCCAATAGCCAGTCGGTGCCTGCCGGTGAGCGTGGAAGTGTGGTCTGCCACAAGCGGGCGGCAGGAGCGGGGCTGTCAGCATCAGCTTGTAGATGGTATTTTAAACTCGATGCGCTCTGAAACTACGGGGCGGCCGAGGACAAAAAATACACATGCGTTAATCGCGTTAAAATAATTAGTGGCGTTAATTTTTTTTTAACTTGACAGCCCTAATTTTCACAAATAGAATAAAGGTTTCACAAATCTGAAACTGGGTTATAAAGAATCTTTAGACTCTCTGGGATAATCCAGTCCAGATTTGATGAGTCTAGGTCTAGTGGTTTCAGATCAGGACCTGGTCTAATGTGGTCTACATGTAAAAAAAAAAGCACTGAAATCTCCCTTGTTTGTATTTTCACAAATAGAATAAAGGTTTCAACAATCTGAAACGGTGTTATAAAGAATCTTTAGACTCTCTGGGATAATCCAGTCCAAATAAATCGGCTATGCAGCGATTTAAGAGGTTCAAACACGGAGGATTGTTCGCTCAGCGCTGTAAATTAAATGTCCCTTAACTTTCCCCTTAACTGCCGAATCGGATGCTCTGAATCGAAGCCAACTTCAGCGTCGTCAACTCTGGGCTAATATGTTGTCACAAGCATGGCCGTATCTACCATTGAGGTCACCGAGGTCCGGACCTCGGTAATATTTCCCGAGCTGTGTATAACAAAACTTGTGAAATAATTGCACTAAACGGGGTTCGTTGAAGTACTTCCATTTACTGCCCATGGGGGCGCTGCATAACTACGTAGCCTCGGTTAAAGCAAACAGAAGAAGACGACATGTATCAACAAACCACCGCAGACCGGACTTGAACCGGAGCAGCAGAGGAGTGATGAGGTATCTAGAGATCTGAGTCCAGCGGGCTGCTTGTGTTTCTGCTCATCAGGACATCATATGACCAGCAGATCCTGTGTGAACGCTCTACGTTAGTCAGTGGACATCCGACAACATGCACACTAACTTATATTGCAGCTATAGGCTATACTTTGGTTTAAATAGTGTGAATAAACTAGCTAGAGAGCTAAAGTTAATTACGTTCATCCAATGTCAGAAGGATTACCTTTTAACAAACGTTGTAATGCTTTTCTTTCATTTCAATTTGAGTAAAACATTGAAGATATAACATTGTATTGTTTTCTTTTTACACTGACTCAGATATAATGAAAAGACTACGTCAGTCGAAGCTCAGCTTTGGTAAGAGAGAGAGAGAGAGAGAGAGAGAGAGAGAGAGAGAGAGAGAGAGAGAGAGAGAGAGAGAGAGAGAGAGAGAGAGAGAGAGATAGAGAGAGAGAGAGGAGAGAGAGAGAGAGAGAGAGAGAGAGAGAGGAGAGAGAGAGGAGAGAGAGAGAGAGGAGAGAGAAAAAGTGATGGAAGTCAGGGAGGAACTGGAGTCACACAAAATAATGTAGGCTTAATAAGCCCATCTATTTATGTATCTATCTATTTATCTATCTATGTATCTATAACAATAGTCTTCATTTACAATAGGCATAATTTTAAAACATACATCTATTGCAGTTATGATGTCATAATAACATACAATTGTATAAAACACAATTTGCTTACATCTTTGTTCTCTTTTGAGAATCAAACAAAACAGATTTAAATTAAAAAAAAGAATGCAAACAAACGAGTGAAATGAACTAAATTGCTGAATTGCTTTTAATTCATTGGCAGGAGCGACAAGTGAGGAAGAGCAAAAAGTGAACAACGAGGGAGAGGTTGAACAAAGAGAAAGAGTAGAGGAGAGAGAGACTAAAGAAGATGGAAGAGAGGGTGCAGGTTATGGAAAGGGGAGAGACATGGAAAATGAATGTTGACAATGTTTTGTGATCATTTTAGCTCTTCTGCATGTCCAGATCATTAATAGTAACAATCAACTGATTCTTATGTATTACACTTTCAAAAATAATTGATGCTAACATTGTCAGCCCACTGACATGGTTTGAAATCGATATATTATCCAATTTGGGACCCCCCATAGGACTTCAAAAGCACCTAACTAGATCATGAAAATCCCCCAAATCCCGGGGGGTATCCCCCGAACCCCCCTAGCATGTTTGGACCTCGGTATTTAGGAAATCCTGGATACGGCCCTGGTCACAAGTAGGACTATGCAGTTAATTAGGTCACATCACATTCAATGTAAAAACGTTTTCTACTTTTTTTTTGGACATGCCCCAGGCTAACGTTACTTACATTACATTACATTACATTACATTGCATTTAGCTGACGCTTGTATCCAAAGCGACTTACAATAAGTACATTCGACCAGGAAGACACAACCTTGAAGAAAACAGAATCATATAAGTACATCAGGTTTCATAGAGCCAAACATTTCAAGTGCTACTCAACTGGCTTTAGGTAAGCCAGTCCTTTATTAGTATAAAAGTGCTTCGTTAATAGTTCTAACGCTCGAAGTGGAGTCGAAAGAGATGAGTTTTCAGTTTGCGCCGGAAGATGTGCAAGCTATCTGCCGTCCTGATGTCAATGGGGAGCTCATTCCACCATCTTGGAGCCAGGACAGCAAACCCACGTGTTTTCGCCGATGGGAACTTGGGTCCCCCTCGCAGCGAGGGCGCAACGAGTCGTTTGGCTGATGCAGAGCGTAGTGCACGCGCTGGGGTGTACGGTTTAACCATGTCCTGGATGTAGGAAGGGCCAGATCCATTCGCAGCATGGTAAGCAAGTACCAGTGTCTTGAAGTGGATTCTAGCAGTTACCGGAAGCCAGTGAAGGGAGCGGAAGAGCGGAGTGGTGTGGGAGAATTTAGGAAGGTTGAAGACCAGACGAGCCATGTATGCCTCCACTCGCTCGTCTCCCGGCGCAGCAGCACCTGCTGGGGTGGTGACCCCGGCACCAAATAGTTACGTCAATTTAGAATATTTAGCAGCCTCCACGTCCAGAGACTTCAGCTTTTTAAGTCGCAGTTTTTCAGCGCCACCCGGGCGTTTCTTCCGCTTATCCATTTTCTGCTCAGCAGCAGCCCGTCCCGCAACTCCCGCCCATGCCATGAGGTCCCGCCCCACCCTGGTTTGTGTTGAGATTGACAGCACTGTCAGGGCTCTCTGAGCCTGTCAGCCCATGATTGATTGACAATGACAAACAATAGACCAATAATATGTGTCGATGCTGGCAACACACTGCTAGCCCTCTGTATCCAATTGGCCGGCCCAATTGGAGGGAATTTAGAGAAAAAGAAGAAAAGAAAAAAACAGACAGGACCGGCCCACATTGGGTCAACGGCCCACCGGGACGATGCCCGGTATGCCAGATGGCCAGTCCACCCCTGGGTCGGAGCAAGGTACGGGTGTGACGGCCGAGCACGCGGTCCCCTTCTCCGTTGCCACGGCGCTACCGGCGTTGGGTGGCATTATGCTGGAGCTGCCGGAGATCATCGGCAAAGCAGCAGCCAACTATAATCAACTATATCTTAGACATATCTTTAAAATGCCAAGGGTGTGTGGAGATGTGTGGGTTAAACTGATGGGGGAGGGGGAGTAGAGAGGGAACTCTATGCCAGAAGGGGGTTGTGTGTCCAAACTACAAGAATGTGAGACAGCGAACACCAGATGTGTTTGTTTTGCCCTCAAACTGAAGAGACTCTTTTTCTGGGCGGCCTCCTGGCTGGCTCGCGCTGATTCGCTGCGACAGGCTGTTGTTTTTATATCGCCCAATAGATGACCTGTATGGGAGGAGCATCCACACAGCTTCTCCCATTGTTCTTACAATATCTCCTGTTGAGTCCTTGCGTCCGGTCTCTTTTCTTCCTGCCGTCAAGATGATGGGATCTCCCGGCATTAGGACCAGAGCAGGGGTGGGCCTCAGGCGCGCCGGATTCATTTTAGAAGTGGGGGGGGGGGGGGGGCAAAACAAGTGCGTGTGTATGGCCCAATCCCAAACCACGGCCTACACCCTACCCCTACACACTCCCCCTCCGTGACGGAGTGAACTCCGTGGAGTGACACATGAAGCTCCCTCCTGTCAGATGGAGGGAGTAAATACAGAAGCAAGCTTTGGGACAAACTCCCCTCTCTCCGGCAGAAACAGGAAATGCCGTAACTGTATGTAGGCCTAACAACGGTTTCAAATCAGCATCTCTTTGACAAAAAATTTAAATGAATAACTCAAATACAACTCCAAACATCTTTAATTGTGTTACATTTTTGTAAAGCTATTTTAGTTTTAAACCTGATGTTTATAGTTTCTTAGTTTTTGCAACAGTCTGTACATATACACAACTTTATAATAAAATGCACACAATTACCTTTTTCTAGAATAAACACAGGTATGATCCTAAGTTAAAAAAAGTTAATAATCTAGCGGTCTCCTTTTTTCCGATAGTTAGCTGTACAGATTTACCCCATACTTGCCAACCCTCCCGATTTTCGCAGGAGACTCCCGATTTCACTGCCCTCTCCCGGTTTCCTCCCGGGGTCATATTTCTCCCGCATTTCTCCCGATTTCTGACAAAATCAGATTTACTCAGGACTGTTTTCACTCGGACTTTAATACAGCTACACCATTGTTTGGTTTCCATGGTAGCGCGTCTCTTTAGCAGCGCGCGCAACTGAAAGTCTGAGAGGGGGGGGGGGGAATAGTCACAGAAAACAGAACAATAATTGACAACTCTGCTCACTCCTGTCCTTCACATATGCTCCATAAAGGATGGTGCTACAGGCCGCAAGGCAGTGCCCTTACAACTACAATAAGCATGTTAATGTTAATCCAGCTCCGGCGATCCACTAGCACCCCTCCCAGTGGGGGGTGGCTGGGAGTGGCCGTGTACATTCCTGTAATATACCAGAGCACTGCCGGAACACTTTCGCTGCATCACATCCGACCTGCACACTGCGCAGTGTGCGCACCTTACTGCTCCAGGACAATGGGTCCTTCTCACTTCGGTTAAATTAAATCCTTACGTCCCTCACTTGCGTCGTTTCCCTGCGTCTAGTCCCTCCAACCAGGGAAGCATGGAGAGACTCAAGGAAACCACGAGAAGCAGGGAAATGAGTTTTAAGAGCAATGGGACGTCCTTTCCTCCGGAGCGTCACGTGAAGCGACGACCGTTTGTGATGACGCTGCACAGCTGATCATCTGACAGCAGCCAGCTCTGTCCCCGTTATTTCCACACACACCACCGCCTCTGTTAGTACACATTTACTGACACAAACATTTGTATCATCTGTTGTAGACCCCAATACATTAAATCAAATAAGAACTCATTCTCAAAAAAGATAAACGCCATTCTTAAAATGTATAAGCGAACATTAGTTAGATTAATATTGATTAGAGTGCACAATATAAATAAAATAATTGAGAGAAGAAAAAGAGATATGTTATCTATCAAAACCCAGTTAGATTAACATTCATTGGATTGCACACTTTGTTTGTTTGTGTGGATATGTAGCACATTCACATTTTACGTAATCAGATTACTTTTAGATTACTTTTGGATTACTTTCTGGAGACACAAAAAGCAAAAGGAAACTGAATGTGTTTTTACTGTTTTAATGGCTTATCAAGAGCACAACTGAAACATAACATCTGAAACGATGTAACAACATAATACACTTTTTGGGGATGCAGCTTGGGATGTGAGGAGTGAGGGACACGGCTGAGAACGGGCGTGTCGCCTTCTGTCCTGCCAGTGTTGGCAGGACATGAATTAAAATGTCGAACTCGGACTTCATTTTAAGGACATGTCGGCCAGGGGTGTAGAGCTAGGCCTATATTTGTTTAAGCACCGGATTGGCAAAACAGGAGAGTGTGTGCACCAGTCTGCTTTGATCTAGGAATTCATGTCCGTGACACTCACAGTATCTGCTGCCCGCAGCTGTTTTATAGAAGGAACACCTCCTTCACTTCATGAAATCTCTGCAGCACCAGGAGGCAGCAGGAGGGTTAACTCAGCCTCTGAGAAGACGAGCGCGCCGCGCAGTGCCTTTCACGCACCGCCTTCACTATAGGCTACCTTCAGAAATAATCATTAGTAAGGCTAAAGAGCGACCGCAGGCTGATGTGTTTTAACTAGAGCTGGGACTCGATTAAAAAAATTAATCTAATTAATTAGAGGCTTTGTAATTAATTAATCGAAATTAATCGCATTTTTAATCAAATATACATATTTGACCTGAGAACAGTGAGAAGCAATTTTCACATGGATTTTATATACCATTGAATAATGACTGAATACATAAGCTTAAGCAACAAAACATTGTTTATTTTTTTTCAAGGTGGTACTTTTTTAAGTAAAACACAATACTTTCTAGTACATTTAGAACATTGGAAACCCTGACTATTCGAAAACATCTCTCTTGCTTCAGAGGCCATAACAGACTTTGTTGATTTAAAAAATCTAATCAATTTCAGTCCAACTATCTCAATAACCTTGGCCAAAACAATAAACAGTTCAACATAAAGTGCCAGTTGCACCAACAACATAATAAATAGTTCAACATCAAGTGTACCATTTAAAATAAAATAAAAAAGTGCCAGTGATTGACCTCAATCCCTCCTATTCTTCCAATATCCTGATGAAAAATAAAATCTCTGTTGCATAGGCCACTGTTTGATCAACATTTCAGTAACAAGCCCATTGGCCTCAGGATACCTCTAAGACTACTTATTCTGCTTCTCTTTCAGCCAGTTGCTGAGACAAACTAGCCTGTTCACATTTTCAGAGCTCAAGGCTGCCCTCTTCTTTTGAACTATGTTACCTGCCAGTGAGAAAAGTCTCTCGCAAGGGACAGAAGTGGCAGGGCTGCCCAGATACTTGCGGGCCAGGGCAGAAAGCTGTGGATGGGCCCCCTCATGAGTCGACCACCACTGCAGTGGGCAGTCTGTCTCACTGATGGTGGGCTCTGCTCTGTAGCGGCCCAGAGCCCCGTTGGGCCCCTCTTCATCCTCTGATTCAGAGTCTGAATTAAACAGCAGGAAGCTCCTCTTCCTTGCTGGCTCCTCTGTGGGTTCTGGAGTGGCTCTGTCTGGTTCTTTTTGCAGCAGTGCCTCAACGCTGGTCCACACCCCTCCTCACTCTCCTCTTGGTAGACACTTTAGGTCCTTAGAATCAGAATCAGAATCAGGTTTATTGTCACATCACAGATTTACAGAGTAAAAAGGTGGGTGAAATTCATTTTCGTACATGGTTCCCATCATATTGTTATTCCATAGAAAGAAAGAGGGGGGAGGGAAAAAGAGGGGGGGGGCAGGGGAAAGGAGGTCAAAAAGCAAGAAAAGAGAAAAACAAAGAAGACCATTACACATGTTACCTTAAAGCGCGGGTCGAGTGCTGTAGCCACCCTGAGCCATCCATGGTTGAGTGCATCTTGGCGTTGAGACAGGTCCTTTTTAAAGGCAGCCTTGAACCTCACCACATAGGCTGGGTCGTCATCTGAGACCTCCATGGTGCGGGTCAGGTGGCGGAGAGCAGGTAACACAACAGAGCACGAGACATAAGTCTCACCCCCAAGGAGCTCAGTCACATATCTGCAGTGGATAGTTTAGGAAAGTGATTTATTATTCTACCAATTAATAGTAGATTAAAAACAGTAGCAACTTTATACTATAGTCATAGTGATATTGATATTCAGTACAATACATTTTGGAAAAGCAATTTAATTTATACTGCACAATCATAGTCAATTCACAACGTTTTTCAAGGGACAGCAATGATGAATTAATCCCATTAATAAAACAGTTGGTGGGTGTTTACCTGCATGGTTTAAGGAGGGTCTCGAGCCTCTGCAGTCTGTCCCACTCTGCTGTAGTCAACATGGTGAGCTTGTGCTTCTGTTTGGCTAGAGTAGCCTTCACAGCCTCTTGGTTCTTCAGCAGACGAGAGATCATAAACAGTGTTGAATTCCACCTTGTGGAAACATCCTGTATCAGTGGCTCTTTGTCTTGTTCTAGTTCTGTTTGCTCCTTGTGCAGTTCCTCTGTGTTTGAGGGGCTGTGTTTAAAATGCCCCACTATCTTACGACATCTTGCCAATGTGCCTGTGAACCCGCTGTCAGCAAGGCAAACTGTGATGGTCCTTTGCAACACGTGAGCAACACACGGCATGTGCTGGAATGTGAGCAGTCTCATTGCAGCGATCATGGTTCGGGCACAGTCTGTTCCGATTGTGGTGCCTTTTAGTGTGACTTCCCAGGCCTCTGCCACAGACTCAAAATCTTCTGCCACGTTTTCAGCAAAGTGCCTAGTGGTGGTCTTCTGGATGACATGGGCAAATGAGTGAAGACGCCACTTGATGTCAATAAAGTGTGCCGTCACACCGAGGTAATTTGAATTGCTTACCGAGGTCCAATGATCCCCAGTCAGGGCAACACATTCGGCTTTCTCCAATAAATTCTCTTTATCTTCCTTTTCATTGTCATAAAGCTGCTGGATTCTTTTTGTCACTGTCTTTCTGCATGGCAGCTCATATGTTGCGTCAGACGATATAATCTGGAGTACCTTTTGCAGCCCCTTATCTTCAACCACTCTAAGTGGTCTACAGTCGAGTGCAATCCAGTGAGCCAGGGAGTTGGTTATTTTCTCAGACGTGGACTTACTTATCCTGGCCCTGAAACCAGTCATCTGGTTGAGTGTGGGTTGGGTCAGGGTGTGGTTCCTTGTACTCGGAGTCGGGCTAACGTCCACGCTAGCTGCTACATGCTTTGCATTTAGGTGATATTTTAGGCTTGATGTGCTGCGGTGATATGCAAATTCTTTTTTGCATAATTTGCACACAACCGTGCTCTTATCGACGCTTCCATCCGTCCGTTTTTTAAAACAAAATTTCCCATCCACGGGGCCGACCATCAGCTTGTTCGTTCATGTTTGACTATTGTTCACCGTGGTTTGTTGTTGTTTGAAGTCCCATGCTGAAGTCATGAACGTTAGTTGGTGCTCCAGTATAATCGGTACGCCTGAAACTCATCCAGTGAGAAACGTTCCGCTGTGCAAAAATAAGTGCGATTAAAGTGCGATTAAAATGCGTTAATTTTTTTAACGCGTTAATTTTTGTGTAATTAATTAATCTTAATTAACGCGTTAAAGTCCCGGCCCTAGTTTTAACCACACACACCTATATATACACACACACACACACACGCGATTTAAACGCAGACTTTTGTTCCTCCATGTTTCGTTATTATTGTTTCACTGAGCGAGCGGACCCGCAATTTTTTTTCAAACGCTAACCATATTACAGAGAATTTGTCCCTAAATCTGTGAGCAAGCTACCTAAACCACTACCTCAGTATAGGACATCAGAGATGCTACAGCTATCCCCAACAGAGTTGCAGAATGCATGCCAGGACTTCAGACAGGAAGAGCTGACACAGCCACAGGTCCAGGCAGTAGAGGAGGAGACCAGAAACCAGAGCTTATCAGCAATATGGTTTAGCCAAAGAGCAGGAAGGATCACAGCCTCAAGACTGAAGCAGGTTCTACAGACTAGTCTTGCACAGCCATCAAAGTCCTTGATCAAGTCCATATGCTACCCAGAGGCATACAAGTTCTCTACAGCTGCAACAAGGTATTTATTAGGGATTAGGGAGCCAATCAGAAAAGCAAACTGTGTGTGTGTGTGTGTGTGTGTGTGTGTGTGTGTGTGTGTGTGTGTGTGTGTGTGTGTGTGTGTGTGTGTGTGTGTGTGTGTGTCAGGTATGGATGCAAATACGAGGCAACTGCCCGAAAACAGTATGAAGGAGTACAAAGTCTGCACCACCAGGGTTTCAGCTGTAAAGACAGCGGGCTTTGGCTGAACCCTCAATGGCCATACATGGGAGCGTCGCCAGACGGAGGTGTCACGTGCACCTGCCATGGAACTGGTATCTGTGAGATAAAGGTAAGTTATTTGTTCAGTATTGTGCTACAGTAAAGCGGGTAAGTATAGGATTGTGACGTGATCCTGAGTCTGGGGATCCTCTCCCAATACATTTTGAGCTGCAGACACTTATTTACAGTACAATATATTACTTTTCTTTTCATTGAACTTTTAGTGCCCACACAGCAAACAAGAGGAGGCCAATCTTCGCCTGTGTGCTGGAGAACAGGGCTTCTGTCTCGTCAACGATGGGGGCACTGTGAAGTTGGACAGGAGACATGCCTACTACCATCAAATACAGGCTCAGCTCCACCTCGTTGATGTTGACTACTGCGACTTTGTTGTCTGGACTAAAAATGACCTCTTTGTAGAGAGAATTGTGCGTGATGTGGACCTGTGGGACAACATCATTCCCAGAGTTGAGCGTTTCTTCAGACTATTTGTTCTCCCTGAAGTGTTGGTACAGCAACTTACAAGGGGAAAGGTAAAAGTCATAAAGAGTTGGTGTGCTCATTTTTTCCCACAAGAACATGTTAGTGCATAACTATCAGGTGACTAAAAGCCTCCTCTCCCTGTCTGCTGTTCCATTTTTCAGTTTCAGTTGCAAGATGATCAGGAGGGAGAGAAGGCGTGATTACCAGCACCTGTGGTCTGTCCTGGTCCCGGAAGTTGTGGTTCTCTCCTTGTTGCATTATTATTACGTGCCGTAGTGGGTGCTGGTGTTTGGGTGTGTGTGGGTGTCTTTTTCTCTCTCCCTCTGATCTCCCCAGGTGCTCCCAATCTCCAATCAGCGCCTCCATATAGGACATGAGGAAGGTTGCAGTCGCTCTCCGCTTCTCTTAAGCTTTGTTTGACAAGTTGGCTGGTGAGCCCTTTTTCGTTGTGTTAATTAAAAGACCACTTTATGGCGTCAGAGATCAGTTTCCTCTCCTTTTTCTCTCGGCCGGTTATGTTGTGTGTCGCTACTTCCCTTTGTACCCCTATATTTACAAGGGAACGTAACATTTGCACAGTGGCAGCTCTTTAACCTGCATTATAGCACCTTCATATTCACTGACCACACTCACTAGAGGAAGTAGGGCTGTGTGATATATTGATATTGTAAAAAAGATGTTTACTGAAAAGATTAAATGATACTAAGACTGAATAATACATGGTTTCTTATTTACATTTACAATAACCCTCAATGGCCATACATGGGAGCGTCACCTGACCAATTGTCATCTCTAGAATATTGTTGAATGAATTAAGCCTGAATGTAGATGAAAGTTGTATATTGAGTAGGGCTACACAATTTTCAACACAAAAAGATGTTTACTGAAAAGACTTGAACACAAGATGTTTGAACACAAAAAGATGTTTACTGAAAAGACTTGAACACAAGATGTTTGAACACAAAAATATGTTTACTGAAAATACTTGAACACAAGATGTTTGAACACAAAAAGATGTTTACTGAAAAGATTAAATGATACTGAATAATACATGGTTTCTTATTTACAAGACTACAGCTCCATGACTTTACTCCAATGGGACGACAGACACTGACAGATTAGACAAGGCACAGCAAATAACCCCAATCTTGTCAATTAATGCTAGTGCCTCACCTGGTTTTGTTAGCATGTGCTCTATGGGCACAGCCCTGCTTTGCAGAATCTGATATTTTCTTCTGACTAATCCTATGACTCTTTCAACATGAATACGCACATTAGCTATTTTTCTTGTCTCTTCCACCTCGTATGCTGACAGCTGACTTTTCCCCCTGGTGAATGCAGGCATCTTTAGTGAAGCACAGTAAAATCCCACACTATCGGCAATATCGAACCCACGGTCTGCTCGGACAATATCTCCAGGTAACAGGTTTTTTAGGAGCCCACTCTGTATTGTGATCTGTTTATCACTAACTCTTCCTCCCCAGGCACAAGATATGTAGGTAACATAGCCTTGGGGAGCAACACCAATCAGAAATTTAACAGTATGGTGATGCTTGTAGTTGGACCATGTTTGTGCTCTAGCTAGTAAATTAGAGGGCCTCTCAATAAAAACTTCAAAACAGTCAACAATCACAGCAACTCTACATCCAAATGCCTGTCTGAATCCCATTGGCATTGTAGCTTGAAGTACATGTCGCTCTGGCCACTCAATTATAAATTCTGTACTCTCGTGAAGTATGTCAATTAACTTATGCCAAATTCTAGAAGCAGTGGAGAGAGAGATGTTGAACCTGAAAGCCAAATCTTTCAGAGGGAGATTTAGTCTCAGCCTCAGCAAAACTAAAATGAACTGTTCAAATTTGGAGAGCACAGACATAGGGCCACAGGTGATGTAGGGCTCGCACAGTTGAAAAACCTGAAGTAAAACTAAGAAGTTGGGGAGCCCGGTGTAAAACTTTGTTTTCTCTTCGTTGTTCTCAAAGGACTCCTGGTTGAACTTTGTGTCCAGTGCCTTTGTCCGAAGATCTCCCAGCTCTGTTGTGTTCTGTCTCAGAACATCCTCCATCCTCTCGATGTCCTCCATCGTTAAATCAGTCTGGCATCCTGCATCTGAATACAATATAGCAGTAGCAAGCATAATTAGTTATTTTAAATAGTCAAATATGAATGTGAATTTTTGTGAAGTTATCTTTTTGACAACCTTTTTACAGACATGCAAGTTCTCTGTTCCAATTATTGCAGATTCTCAAATTAGTGCTCTATTTTCTAAACCTAATTCAAAGTTTGCATTGATTTTCTGACAATCACATTTGTAATATTTAATAATAATGCTGGTGGTTAATTTACCTTGTTGGTCATTTAATATCCCACTGGTGTCCTCTGGTTGTGGGCTGTCAGACGGGGGCTGCGTCGGTTCTGGGCTCTCGGTTGTCTGCAGGAGATCCAACAAAGCCTCTGCACATTCTGATTGTCTTTGTTGGTCTTCCTTGAGCTCCATCCTCTGCTCTCGTCGAAGAGATGCCTCTGATCTGGGCTTACTTGTTGTGTGGTAACCGAGGCTAACAGTGGGAGCCCAGTCTACTGACTCAACGTCACCCAAAGCGCTAGGGCACCCTAAAAAGTCCCAACAAAGTCCATATTAGACTACAGGTAACTTAAACATGATCAGTATTACTAAGTAAATACGCATTTAACCACAACCAGCATTAGACGACTCTGCTCCTCCCGACCGCAGATGTAGGTTTGAAAGCCATTTTTTCCGGCGTTCTTCGGTTAGCTTCTTAAATTGCTCAGCTTTATGGACGACAACCTTCGGCACTCGGTAAAACCTCTTGTTTTTCTCTCAGCCGGATCGATTGGAACAACCGTAAACTACACAACACACCGGCATTTTCACAATGGTAACAGCAGCTAGATCCTCTGTAGAAAATTACTTCCTGACCTCCAATGGAATTTCGCGCCAAAGGAACGCAACGGTGTGACGTCACGTGAAACCAAGCTATTGGGACGCTACTCAAGATGGCGCAGACAAATCAACTTCCGGTGAGACCGAGACCGACGAGCGAGGAAATGAAAAATAAGAGAAGTGAGAAGGGCCCAACGAGTGCCGTTCTCAAGGCGCGCATCCCATTTTTGGCTGGCAAGTTAACCACAGGTAAGCTATAATATTAATATCAGAGGCCAGATTGCTTTGTGACTGGTTTTGTAACATTGATTATCCCACCCTTAACTGTATATATTAAGCAAAGTATGAGCTAACGTTTTTATGCATTGTACAAATTCTTAGGTGACGTTATTTATTTGCCATTAGTAAAGTTCAGTAAGTAGCTTACGTTGCATGTAGCATGAGATGGCACAAAAACGTGTCATATCAATTTAAGTCAAATTAGCTTTTTGAATATTTTTTTTATCAAGGAAAGTGACTAGCATCCTAGTAGGGGCTTGTTTTTAAAGTTAGATAAAGTAGTAAACAAATGATATGCTCTGCTAAAGGATACAGTTATTTACCATTAGTAAATGTAATAAGTAGCTTACTCATGTAGCCTGTAGCATGTAGCATGAGATGGTACACAAACGTGTCTTATCAACTAAACTCACATTAGCTTTTGAATATGTTTTGAATCTCTGTTAAAGGATAGTTATTTGCTGTGAATTTAACCTATTGCTATAACTCGATTATAATAGCTAAATAATAAAAATATTATTTACTTTTTTAGACATGGCTTGATAAATTGAGCATGCAACTGCATAAACGCATTTATTGAGTCACCTTTGCTTGTGCTAGGACTTGTTATAATGATGGTGGTAAGATTGATATATTCTGCATTTTGCGTATTGAGTCAGAAAATCATAATGAAGAGAAAGAGAGCAGATATAGCATCCTTCTTCAATAAGAAGAAACCAGCTGAGGCACAGGAGAATGAAAGACAGGGTCAGATGGAGAAAGGACAGACAGACAGAGTGTCACCCAGGACACTCCAGGGCGACAGACGAAGAAACTTTCAAGTCTCGTGGTACAATGTTCACTCATGGCTAGAGTATTCTCAGATCCAGGACTCTGCACACTGTTTTGCGTGCAAGCATTTTGGCCTCCCAAACACAGATTCAGTGTTTACTTCAGCCTTGGGATTTAAGAACTGGAAAAAGGCAAAATTCAGAGATGGAGGGTTCACTAAACATGTAAAGGGAGAGGCTCACACAAATGCAATGGTGGCTTGGAAGGAATATGAGAGAGGAGAGAAAGTGAATGCATCTTTAATGAGTACCCTGACTAAAGAACATAGTAAGCAGATACAAGAAAATCGTACTTATATAAAAAGTGTAGCGGAAGTTTTACTGTTAACAGCAACCCAAACATTTCACAAAGGGGTCATAGGGAGACAAGAGATGCAGACAACAGGGGAAACTTCTTGGCTATATTAGATGTGATTGCTAACCATGACACAGTTATCAAAAATAAACTCACAGGGCCTCGCAATGCAAAATACACTAGCCACCAAATTCAGAATGAGATTTTGGATACATTAGCTGAAATGGTACGCACCTCCATCATTAACGAGGTCATTAAAGATACAAAAAAAAAGGAACAGATCTCTTTAGTGCTGAGATATTATTATAAAGGAGCTGTAAAAGAGAGCTTCTTGCACTTTGAGCCTGCAGACCGCCTTGATGCTGCAGGACTGACAGAAAAAATAATCCAGGTCCTTGAGAGATATGGCCTGGAGTACAAAAGTAACCTGGTTGGGCAAGCATACGACGGTGCTTCTGTCATGAGTGGCAAGCACTCCGGCGTTCAAGCTCGAATTAAGGAGGTGGCAAAGCAGGCGTTTTATGTCCATTGTAATGCACATAGCCTTAATCTGGTTCTAGTTGACACAGTTAAAGCAGTCCCACAAGCTGAATGCGTTTTTGCAGAGACTTTATGTCTTTCTGTCTGGCTCTTATATTCACACGAGGTGGCTTAACATTGAGAAAGAAATGTATGCTCCGAAAGAGCTTCAATGGTTGAGTGAAACAAGGTGGGCTTGCCGGCATATAGTTTGCCGTACCATCTTAGATAGACTACCTGCTATTATTCGTGTCCTTGAGGTGCAGAACACAGCGGAAATAGAAGTGTTGATGCTCGCTCAAATTGACCTGCAGTTTATTGGCCTTTTAGTGACATGCACTAAGGTTTTTGGAGATGCAAGATATCTCTCTGACCTTCTACAGTCTCCCACTCTTGATTTGTGTTCAGCTGTGGCTCTAGTTGAAGCCCATGTGAAACGTTTTCAAGACTACAGGGATGAAACCTACTTTGAAGGACTCTGGAAAGAAGTCTTAAATACAAGTGCAAAATGCAATGTTGAGACGGACCCTATTCCAAAAAGAAAGACAAAACAGAGCAGAATGCTAGATGGACATACTGTCATGTCCTCAGTAGGTGCGCGTTCTGAGCAGACCAAGGACACTTTTTGTGCCAGCATATTCTACCCTGTGCTTGATAACATGCTCGGTGAGCTAAATAGACGATTCTCAAAACCAAATTGTGAAATAATGATGGGGATCCAAGCCTTGAATCCTTCAAGCGTTATATTTTGTGAAGAGCAGGCTCTATTTGCATTTGCTTATATTTATGAATGCAACATAGATGACCTTGGACATGAGGTAAACCAAATGAAAAGAATCTTAGAGAGGAAAGTAACATCTGTTATGCAGAAGCCCTCTAGCATAGTAGAGCTCACAACAATCATTGAACCCTTTAAAGAGGTATTCCATGAGCTCTTCCGCTTGTGCAAAATTGCCATTGCCATACCTGTGAGTACTGCTTCCTGTGAACGCAGCTTTTCTACACTCAAGCTGGTAAAGACATACTTGAGATCTACCATGGATGATGATAGACTTAGCAATCTGGGGGTTTTAAGTGTGGAGTCCAGACGAGCAAAGTCCCGGACTTAGAGGAATTTGTGAATCGCTTTGCTGCAAACCACAACAATCGCAGAATACAGCTGTTGTAAGCTGAATGTGAGGAGAAGGAGCAGTGGCTGTTCAGGTGTCACAAAAGGACCACTGACTCAACTCTCCAAAGTCTCCGTTCTGTCTCCATCGATATATTAATTTAAGTGAAACAACAAGTGAATCACATCCAGGGTATTCCACTGTTTCTATAAATGTCTTATATGTCAAATGTAAATTAAATGCCTTAATTGTTAATGTTAGACCCTCTTGCACTTAATGTTCATATACAAGTGCATTGAGTTAATTATTTCTTCCCCAGTTAAATGGGAGTGATTGTACTCACATAAATAATTATTTAAGGTCACACACTCATCAAGGATGTGTGGTAATGGAAAATTATGACTAATCATTTTTTTCTTAAAAAGGTGCTAGTTTATTAAAGCAAGGAAAAACAATCAAAATCCCACATTTATAAATACAAACTTTAAAGATTCAAGATATTTTTTTCACAGCTGCTTTAGTGTTATGTTGATGGTATTCTTCATGCTGGCTTACTTTCACACTGTCGTTGCTAACGTGACAGAACCGTTGTTAATCTTTTTAGAAACTCCCTTGCCATTTGAAATGTCTGTCTTATTAAAAACCAAATTAACCAAGGTTACAGCATCTTGCAGGACATGACTGTCATATAATACTCTGTATTATGATCAGTTTCTATGTGCCTGGACTGAGTATGACAGAAAAAGGCATGTTGACAGAAACAGAAAACAGTTGTTACAATATGTGTTACTGTGTCAATGTTGATTCAACACAAATATTTTACAAGCTAATTTACAATGTTATAAGGGAACGTGATGTTCAAATTAGCAAACAGTGTACGCTGTTCAGTAAAATCGCTGCCAAGAGCCGGTGTTCAGAAGGGTTCATTTGTTGGACTACTTAGACTACTTGTTTTTAGGGATACTTGTGTACAATATAATGCTAGATTTGAAGGCACAATGAGTAGTATGTTTATACTTAAACATTCCCCCCCTCTCAATTATCAGTTATAACACTTAAGTGTGTGGCAGTGTGTGTACCTGCAATGCAGACCTCTGCCTGTTTTCCTTATTTGGCTGTGTTCAGGACTGTTATGGTAATTTAAGTGAAACAAGTGAATCACATCCAGGGTATTCCACTGTTTCTATAAATGTATTGTATGTAAAATGTAAATTAAATGCCTTAATTGTTAAAGTTGCGACCCTCTTGCACTTAATGTTCATGAAAAAGTAAGATGTATGTCGTAACCAATAATTTAATTTTAAAAACTCTTTAAATGATGTGTCTCTGTCACTGAGAGAATGAGCTCATAGTGCTGCTGATCACCATAAGCTAAACAGTCTGTATATTGCACTACATTTGTATAATGTAAGCTTTGTTGTTACTTTGCCTGCGAGAAGAAGAAAAAAATAGTTAGATATACTGAATATTACTTGATCTATTCCACCACTTAATCCCAAATAATGTAGAGGTGTGTTGTAGGTGCCTTAAATAACCCCTTATTTTCTAGTGAGATGTATTTTTATGTTCATATAATAGTGATTTCAATGCCACCCCAAAATGATCACTGGTCCCATCCTGGCCACCCCACTGAAAATGTCCTGGCTCCGCCACTGACTCGTGGTCCGTGGCAGGCAGACTTGAGATAGACTTGGCCGCACGGAGCCGTTAACCTGCAAAAAGTGGCTGCTCCCGCGATAATTAAATAGTCCAATGAAATAACAGAAACAAACTCTACTGCTCAGTAGGCGTGTCTCAGTTCAGCGGCCGTTTCCTTCGGAGGCTGCGTTCGTTGACCGCTAGAGTCACTTCCGCCGAGAGGCTGTCCCAATTTAAAAAAAATACAAGAACGTAACGGCCCGTCCACACGTAGTGGCGCGTTCGATTACTGTTTGGGCTGTCTGCCGTGGGCTGCATTCCACTCCAAATAGCCGGGCGGCCCCAGAATCCAAACGCCAGCTGTTTTATGGATTCTCATTTAATTTCCAAGAATATCTCAGTACTGGGTTATTTCCAATTTCAAAATAAACACATGTATTAAACAAATAGAAATAAGAAGTAAGTATATTATAGTATAATCAAGAATGAAAAAATATATAAAAAACATGATTTTAACCCTGTCATGTTGTAATTTTAACTGTATTGTATTGTTTTATGTATTACAGTACAGTTCAAACCACAGTAATCTGTAAATTATACAATGAAATATAATTATTTTAACATAATTCTTAATGTGAATTTAACAGTTTTGTTTGGTTCAGTACTTTACGAAATATTACTGTAAATTAAACACTGCTTCATTGTTTCTCTATTTACAGTTTTTTGATGTCGTGATTTTACAGCTTTTCCCTGTTAATTTCACGGACTTTTTTTTACAGTGTAATTAACTTTTGGAAGAAAATAAATTGAATGAATTGTAAGTGTAATGGCAATTTTAACTGTTCCAATGTTCTATATCCTTTGCCATTAATTCACAGGAGGGTTTAGAGTGATCCAGACGCAGACACAAACAGATGATTTCCGGTATTTTGCTGCAGTTTAGAATGATGTTTTATTGCTTTACATACCAAGGTTTAGTTATACTTTGTCAAAGGGTTGTGGTATAAGCATCTGCCGGGCTGGTGGAATCAGTGTGCTCTTCCTCCTGTATCCTCGTCCTTTCCTGTCACCTGTGACCCCTTTTATACACCTGGTGCAGCTAAACCCCGCCACTAAGTGTTCAAAAATAATATTGCACTATACATATAAACAAGGTAAACTGAGACACCAACAACACCCATAAAATGGCTCCTACAGTAAGTTTAGTGAGTACATTATCAATATAACGTCCTATTAATGTTAATTATTGATGAATGATGAAAGGTTACTTTGTTTGGGCCCCCCGTGGTGAGCCACCCCCCAGCTCCGCCACTGGTGAGGCAACATATGGATGAATTAGCAACATTCTGTTGAATAGGTAGCAATCTTGCTAATTCCATATTGGTTTATAGACACAATAGTCGTCTGGTGGCCCACCGTGCTGGAAAACGACCTAACCATCTAGCTGTAGCATCCATCTCTGGAGCTTCGTCCACTCTCTTAATGGCTAAAGTTATGGCCCAACTGAAGCTTGTTTGCAAAAGAGCTAACAACAGTTGCCATTGTCTTTTGTTATATTCAAATGACTATGAAAAACGATTAAATAACTACTCTACTCTCATTGTCTGTATTTGGCTGAAGCCTTTTAGCTTGTGGAGATAAAAGAATTCCCGGCATACAAGATTAAAACTGAGAGGTTTAGTTGAATACATGCTTTGAGGCATGTTGTTTACTCTTTCTCAAGTTTTGAAACAATATTTTCAATTGGCTCTCTGTAGGTGAAAATGCACTGACTTTGTGTTTTTTACATATATATTTTTAAGAGCATGCAATGACAGCAGGTTATAGATGGATTAGCATGAGGATTGTGGAAATGTCATCGAGGTACTTTGCTTCTGTTTCTTCCGATTCTTGTTTCTATCTCATTGTCTCCCATTGACGCCCGCAGAATGATTTTCTATGCTCCATATTTGTCGATGTCAAGCCACCGATCCATCATTTAAATCCTCTGATCCCCTGATGTTGTTCAGCTCATGACACAATAAGGCTTCTATTATGGGTCAGTAAGACCAGGAGGTGATTGATGAAAGAGGTGTCAGGCTAATAGATACACCACTGGAAGAACAGGGAGAACTGGATGTGGAGGGCTTCAGATCCAGTAATATAGATGCTAAAAGTTCATTATAAAGGACTGTAACCACATTATATTGTCAACACTTCCAATTTAGGCTAAAACATGTCTGTTAGTCTGTCACCCAACCCTGACTGTGGCTTTCCGACCAAAGCCCATTTGTTCCTACTCATAACACATACAAATAAATGAAAATCAATCAATCAATGTTTATTTATATAGCCCAATATCACAAATGTTACATTTGTCTCAGTGGTCTTCACAGTGTGTACAGAATATCAGTATGACAATACGACACCCTCTGTCCTTAGACCCTCACATCGTACAAGGAAAAACTTCCGGAGAAAACCCACAGTTTAAAGGGAAAATGGGAGGAAACCTCAGGGAGAGCAACAGAGGAGGGATCCCTCTCCCAGGACGGACAGACGTGCAATAGATGCCGTGTGTAAATTGAAACATAATACATTTGCAACAGGTAGTCCAAATGTTTGGAAATGCATGTGTGTATAATAGGAAGATGAATCCACGAGGATATCCATCCAGGACCTATGATCCAGGACCACAGCCACGACTCAAGATCCAGGACAGAGGAGCGCAGGATCATCCATGACTCCGGATCCCGGCGTATACAGACACCAAAAAGAAAGACATTTTGGGGAAGCTGGGTTAATCGGAACATGAGAGTACACAGGTATAGACAGAGAGAAGGAAGAAGTAAGATGTCCCCCGACAAACTAAGCCTATATCAGCAAAACTAGGGGCTGAATCTAATCAGCCCTAACTATAAGCTTTATCAAAAAGGAAGGTCTTAAGCACACTCTTAAAAACGGATAGGGTGTCTGCCGCCACCGAACACAAACTGGAAGCTTATTCCACAAATGTGGAGCTTGATAAGAAAAGGCTCTGGCTCCCATTGTACTTTTAGAGACTCTAGGAACAACCAACAACCCTGCATTCCTGGAACGCAATGGGCCTAGTAGGACAGTAGGGTATAATGAGTTCTTTAAGGTAAGATGGTGCCTGCCCATTAAGGGCTTTGTAGGCGAGAAGAAGAATTTTAAATTCTATCCTGTGTTCTATAGGGAGCCAGTGTAAGGCAGCCAGAACAGGAGTAATGTGGTCCCTTTTCCTAACTCTGGTTAGTACACGAGCCGCAGCATTTTGAATCAGCTGAAGCGACTTGACTGACTTCTTGGTACACCCTGATAATAAGGAGTTACAATAATCCAGCCTTGAAGTAACAAATGCATGGACTAGTTTCTCTGCATCGTTTTGAGGCAAGATATGCCTGATTTTTGCAATGTTACGTAGATGGAAGTAGGCGGTCCTTGAAATTGATTTTATGTGGGCGTTAAAGGATAAATCCTGATCAAATATAACACCAAGATTCCTTACAGTCTCACTGGAGGCCAAATGAATGCCCTCCATAGTTAGTATATCTTTAGATAATTTGTTTCGTAGATTCTTCAGGCCAAGTACAATAACTTCAGTTTTGGTCGTGTTTAACATCAAAAAGTTTACGGTCATCCACGTTTTTAAGTCCTTAAGACAGTCTTGATTTTTATTTAGATGATTAATTTCATCAGGCTTGATTGATAAATATAGTTGAGTATCATCCGCATAACAATGAAAGTTTACAGAATGATTCCTTATAATATTGCCTAACGGAAGCATATATAATGTGAACAAAATAGGTCCGAGCACTGAACCCTGTGGCACTCCATGGCTAACTTTGGTTTGCGTGGAAGATTCATTGTTAACACGTACAAACTGAGAGCGTTCAGATAGATAGGACCTAAACCAGCCTAAAGCAGTTCCCTGTATGCCAACTAAGTGCTCTAGTCTTTGCAATAGGATATCATGGTCGATAGTATAAAATGCAGCACTGAGATCGAGCAAAACAAGAATAGAGACACGTCCCTTGTCTGAGGCTATTAGAATGTCATTTGTGACTTTAACCAGAGCTGTCTCTGTGCTATGATGTGTTCTAAAACCAGACTGAAAATCTTCAAATAAATCATTGTTTTTTAAGTAATCACACAGCTGTTTTGCGACCGCTTTCTCAAGAATTTTTGAGAGGAACGGAAGATTAGAAATAGGTCTATAGTTGGCTAAAACCTCTGGATCGAGGTTGTGCTTTTTAAGAAGCGGTTTTATCACTGCTACTTTTGTGGAACATAGCCTGATAATAAAGACATATTCATAATATTTAATAAAGAAGTGCTAATTAATGGAAAAACTTCCTTCAACAGCTTAGTTGGAATTGGGTCTAACATGCACGTTGATGGTTTAGAAGAGAGAATCATTGAATTTAATTGTTCAAGGTTAATGGCTGAAAAGCATTCTAGTTTACTATCTAGTGTAATATTAGAACTTACGTTTCTGGGAGCTGTTGATAACACTATACTGGTCAAAGGCAAGAGGTCATTAATTTTGTTTCTAAGAGTAACAATTTTATCGTTAAAAAAGCACATAAAATCATTACTACTGAGTGCTATGGGAATAGAAGGCTCAATCGTGCTGAAAGGAAATCTTGCATTATTCTTATTCTCATCTATTAATGAAGAGTAGTAGGCTGCTCTCGCTTTACGCAGTGCTTTCTTATATTCATTGAGAGTAATATGCCAAATTAAACGAGATTCTTCAAGTTTAGTGGAACGCCATATCCTTTCAAGTTGTCTCGACTTTATTTTGCGGGTTTCGGCATTATGCCATGGAGCTAATCTATGTTTTATTTTCTTCTTTTTCAAAGGAGCAATAGAGTCTAATTTTATTCGCAGCGCATCTATAGCACTATCAACAACATGATCAATTTGGGGTGGTGTACATTTTGTATAAGTTTCCTCCCTTACATGCAGACATGTTATCGAGTTAAGTATTGGTGGAATCTCTTCCTTAAATTTGGCTATAGCACTAACAGATAGGTTTCTGCTGCAGGAGCTTTTGACTAATGCTTTGTAGTCTCGTAACAGTACTTCAAAAGTTACTAAGAAATGGTCGGATAAAGCAGGATTATGCGGTTCGACTAATAGTTGCTCAATTTCAATACCATAAGTCAGAACAAGGTCGAGAGTGTGATTATAGCAGTGGGTTGGTTTATTTACACTCTGGCAGAAACCAACAGAATCTAATATAGAGTTAAATGCAACAGTAAGGCTATTTTTATCATCGTCAACATTAGGGATGCACGATAATTATCGGCCCGATAATTATCGGTCCGATATGAGGAATTATGACGTCATCCCGATAAACCCGATACCAGTATTAATAGCCCCGATAATATACAATATATTTTTTGGGTAAAAAAAAAGAAAAAATACTGCGGTGTGGGTGGATTGGGATGAGGAGCGCTTGTTTTTCACTCGGCTCCTCCCGTTTTGCCAGTACTGTGGTATTAGTGGTTTAGGAAGAGGGGAGTTCTTCACAAATCCAGCGCTCCCTAACTGATGCCTGGCTGTGACGTAAATGGTGTGCGGCCGTGAAGCCAGGACAGTAAACAAACATGTCGTCGGTGGTATGGGCGTTGGAGCTATGTGCAACTCAAGGCATATGCTCGAACCGGAGCTGCCTGGACGCTGCAATCATGTTGCGCACTATCCGTGCTGAGTGTGCTGACTTTTCGTACAATGTCCCACTGTCTGGCTTCCTGCATAAAGTCAAGTGCTCGGCGCAGTTGTGGCGAAATGTCGCTCCTCTGTTTTCATTTAAACAGCTCCTTATATCCGTTAGCGCAGCTAGCTAGCACCAGATGCTAACAACAACAATGCACGTAAGGTCTCTCGCTCGCTCGGGCCACACATACACACACCCTCCCGGTCCTCCAGATGGCCAGTCGGTGCCTTTATATATACAGTCTATGGTCGGTGCCTGCCGGTGAGCGTGGAAGTGTGGTCTGCCACAAGCGGGCGGCAGGAGCGGGGCTGTCAGCATCAGCTTGTAGATGGTATTTTAAACTCGATGCGCTCTGAAACTACGGGGCGGCCAAGGAAAAAAAATACACATGCGTTAATCGCGTTAAAATAATTAGTGGCGTACATTTTTATTTGTTATCAGTATCGGTCTTGAGAAGCAGGAAGTTATCGGTATCGGTATCGGTTTCAAAAAACCAATATCGTGCATCCCTAGTCAACATGAATATTAAAGTCACCTATGATAATTACTTTATCTGTTTTAAGTACCAAAGTTGATAAAAACTCAGAGAATTCTGATAAGAATTCTGAATAAGGACCTGGTGCACGATATACTGTAACAAATAAGATTGGCTGCAAAGTTTGCATTGGCTGCAAAATCATATATGAATATATACAGCTTGAACTTTCTAAACATGTACAGTGTAGTTTTACAAAATAGTAGAAATAAACCATGCATGTGTTGTGGACACTTGATTGAAGATTAAGTGTAAGCAAGTATTAGTAGCTATTAGGCTTTCAATGTTCCAAGGTCAGTCTTAAATTAATTGTTGATTAATTAATGAGAACTTAAAATGTTATTGAATATAGTTGTACAGTATACTTCTGGATCTAAATGGATTGTAAAACCCAGGAAGATTGTTTCCCTTTGCCAGAAAAAACCTCAATGAGAGATTTTATCAAGTGTCTTTTGGCCTGAATGTGGCGGAGATCGGTACTCTGTCATTGTTTCTGGAACGTTTGGTTACATAAGCATGTTTTATAGCAGCAGCCTCAATAGAAAGTTCATGTTCAGACTTGTATTAGTCAGGGCTCATCCCTGGCTAATAAAAGTCTGTGAACATTAACTTTCTATGCAGAGTTTGGCCCCATGCCTGAAGCGTACAGTAGCTTCGAATCAATGGCAGACTTGATGACACTGAATTTCTCTCTCTCTCTCTCTCTCTCCTTTACTGCCTTTCAAACCAAGACCCATTCATCTCCTCTGTTTCCAGCATTTCAGCCCCCTTTTTATCATTCTAATGGTCAACAACTGAATTTTATGTTTATCTTCTATCATTGGTATTACGTTAGGACTGCAGCATTTTGTGTACACTGCAGTGAGTTAGTGTAAGTGCTTAGAGTCAGGTCCTCTGGCCCTCATAACTATCTCATTGACAATATGTCAATAGACAGACAGAAATGTCAGACAGAAGTCTCCATATTGAAACTATAAATACAACTGGGTTGGGTTTATGAAGGTTAAAGAAATGGCTACAGGTTTCCATCCACCTGTTTTTAATGCATGTTTTCAGTTTGCTCAGTAAGAAATGGCATTTTTCCACCATAATTTAAGGTTCACCTGCTGCTCTTTTAATAATATATTCAGTTTATACTTTCTTCTTTTACAATGGTGTAAGGGCATCCGACTGGGGAATAATGCCTCTATCTGTCGATTTGGTCAAACTGTGAATTTCTCAACATCGGACATCAACTTCACAACATACTGATTGAATTGCTGGAGACCAGAGGAAACGTTGTGTCTAGTCTACTGCAAGCTCTTTATATTTATGTGACATATTATTAGTAGCGCATTATGTACACAGTGTGAAGTGTATGGAGAGGGAACCCCTATTAACGTTAACGCCAAACAGCATGCTGTGAACAGCTTGCGCTCCGTTGCTTGCTACAATTTAACAGTTGCTCTTGAGAGAATAGGCTATGAAATTGTACATTTTGAACAGCCACTGCATTTATCCAAATAATGGCAGTAGCTGGAGACATGCATCATAATATTTTTTACAGAAAATATGTGCTACATGTGGATGGTAAAACAGTGAATGAGGATACTTGCAACTATTCCTTTAAAGCTATTGGTCGATGAAGGAGAAGACAGCTGTTTCAAACATTCTAATCCATTGGATTTCGATACATTGATTAGAATCACTGACAGGATTGCAGTGTGTGTGTGTGTGTGTGTGTGTGTGTGTGTGTGTGTGTGTGTGTGTGTGTGTGTGTGTGTGTGTGTGTGTGTGTGTGTGTGTGTGTTAGTCTCACTGAATCACATGAGTGGGCATCTTGCTCTTTACCGAGCCTCGTGTACTATTTTTAGAGCCATAATGTTTTCAGTTTGGCTGTTGTTTCCTTCCTGTTGCACTGTGATTCACGAGCGAGGTCAAAATAAATTAGAGATTAATTCGAGCCAATTCAAATACTGATAATCAGTCCTGCACTTTACAGTATTGTATTATTACAATGAAGAAAGCAGAAACTCTTGGGAGAGAATGACACATACCAGTCCTGCTCTCCCACAGACGTATCTTGAGTGTTGGCCCAAGGCAGCAGATGGAAGATAAGATACTGTATATACACTTCTATCCAGCTAAGTGGATACAGAGAAGAGGTGGCAGGGACTACGGTGTCCCCTGAGGCCCATTATAAGCTTCTCAGTGGTGCCATCCATTCTTAGCGTGGCTCTGCATCATTAGGATAGATATGGTTGCCGACATAATGAGTGTGGCAACCGGCAAACGTCAATCTGTCATCGCTCCCGGGAGACGGGAGGACTGAGGGAGATTGAAGGGGCAGCTTGGAGATTGTCTTTGTATCTCAGATGCTTCAGTGTAGGTGTGACAGCATCAGGTTGGACAGGTGACTCTGCTGGTAAATTGTTTCCTCAAGGAATATTCTAAATGCTTTGACGAGATGTTTTCTGACGCTGGATTGTTACATCTTTGTTAGTAAATTGCACCAATTTCACTTCACAAAAGGGACAGGAAGTCAACATCAATGTACTCACAGTGAAGAGTGTTTCTGATGAGAACGTAATGTGCAGGGAGGCTCATGATGACACTCTTCGAGGATACCTTTTAATTGAAGGAGAGTAATTAAAAGTTATTTGAATTTCTGTCTCTATCTAATGTTTTGATCCACCTGCTATTTTTTCATTATTGTCTACATCTTGTTCAAGTTGGCCATCTCTTGCTTTTTTTAAACTCTTTTACAAAATAAATTATAATCATACTATACAATCTGTTCTTACTCTAGTGTTACTGAAGCTATACGTTTAACGTCATTTTTCATTTTATATTCTGCCTATCAGTCTATTGAGCATTTGCACACACCTGAAGAAGTTTCTTAAGTGAAACTCACTTTTTAGTTTTAGCTGCAATTAAGTGGTAAATACAAATTGTTTTATTGTAAGTCCTGTGGTGGAAAGCAACGCATGATTCACTGTAATTTGAAATTAAGAGACATTTTGAGATTTGACCTTTCCTCAAATTGAGTATTTTAGTTGAATGCTTATTGATACTTCTACTACTTTCAGCTGGAAATATGGTGCATTTGATTCCACTACATCTATGGCAAAGCTATTCATCACTTTACAAAACAATTATTATGTTATAAACTTACATTACATTACATTAAATAATCATAACTAGATACACCTTGAGAAAATAAGTGCTGTCTCCACATAATTGATCAATATTAATGAACAGGAACAGGCCAAAAATGTACATTATGTACATTTTTCACACACAGTCTGGAATGCAAATAGCATAGACAGCAGTCTGCTACTGCAGTCAGTCATGTGAGAAGACCCTGTTACACACACATCATTGACTCACAGTATCAAACACACACACACACAATCCCACAAACACACATACACACACAGACACCCAATTACACTGAGCACTATCTCAGGCATTATTAAGCGTGTATTTGAGAAGCATTATCAGTGCACCACATGAAACCACACACACACACACACACACACACACACACACACACACACACACACACACACACACACACACACACACACACACACACACACACACACACACACACACACACACCTCAGATGGTGTGGCCATGGATCTGTCTACTCTGTTGGAGCAGAGGATATGGAGAGCTGGCAATCCTGAGCTCCAGATGTTTAAATTCCTTCACACACACACACACACACACACACACACACACACACACACACACACACACACACACACACACACACACACACACACACACACCACACACACACACACACACACACACACACACACACATACCATGTATACATCACTTCAGGGGACATTACATTGACTTACATGCATTTCCTGGAGACTTATCCTAACCTTAACCATAACCAACACATGCCTAACCCTAACCCTTACCCTTAACCTTACCCTAATCCTAAACCTAACCAAGTCTTCACCCTAAAATGAATGATTCCCCTCATGGGGACCTCCAATTTGTCCCCATAAGGGAAGCCAGTCCCCACACGTGACTATGTAAACAGATTTAGGTCCCCACAAGAATAGTAATGCTAGAACACACACACACACACACACCCACACACACACACACACACACACACACACACACACACACACACACACACACACACACACACACACACACACACACACACACACACACACACACACACACACACACAGCTTGGCTGTCAAACAGGAGTTTGGATTATTTATTGCTTGTTTCCTGTTGCATTTTTTCTCTTTCTTGGGTTCAGGATTGCTGTAGTAAGACAGGAGAGGTTGTATTTCAGCTCCTACTGATGACTTAGGGAAAGTGTGCGAACCTGAGAGGATAGTGTGTATCAGTGTGTGTATGTGTGTGTATGGAACAAGGCTGGCAGGAAAAGGAAGAGAAGGTAAGGAAGCAAAGAAAGGCCGTTCAAATAGAGGAGTGGAAGGACAATGGAGGACATGGGTGGAGGAGAGGAATGAAGCGGAGAGGAGCTGAAGGATCAAAGAGAGAGCAGAGGAGGAGGAGATGAAGAGAGATTATGCAATCAATCAATACCATGTGGGCTCTGACAAAGACAACGAATTCTAAAATCAATTCACCCTCTGGAGCTCACAGCAACTAGAGACACTTCTTTGTACAGTCATCTCTCCCTCCACCTCCACCCTGCTCTCCCTCTGTCAGATCTGGACAGGACGCAAAACTTGATAAGCACACGGTCAGACAGTGTTGGTCATGAAAGGTCAAACATCACATGCAGGGGCGCCGCCAGAGATTTTGGGCCCCATGAAAAGATATCACATTGGGCCCCACCACCAGGCACAGGCCACGCAAACCAAGCACAATTGCTGTAACCACACCTCCAGAACCCAACCGACTCATTTATGCTTTAAATAACTCTACCTGTACAGGCTTGCATCTATCTTGTAGTCCAATACTAACTGCACAATATTTACTGACACTGAGCTGTGAAAATATAACACTGTGCAGACTACAAATTCTACTGCAACATTCTGCTGCAGTATAATTCACTATTTGATATAATACTAACATTCCTGACAATAGACCTCAATAGTCATATTTTATGGTGTACATGCCTTTTTAATAACATTTTTGAATGGAACATTCATAAATCAAAAATAAATATAACTTAAACACACATGACCACTTAAATTAAAATAAAGTGAACATTAACACCAATATTATCATTTATAAAATGCTATCACACAAAAAATAACATAAGCAGCAGATTTTCTAATTAAATATACATACCAACTACAAAATAAGCGGGTATTAAAGTGTAAATGGACAACAAAATGGAAATGGAAATGAAAAGGCCTGATGGTGGTGCTAAATCAGAGCAAAACTTGGTGACATACTGTCGCTCTCTCTTGTCTTTCTCTCCTTTATTTTCTTTTTTGAAAGCCTGACTTTGTTAGTCGTTGAGACATCCCTGCCTCACATGCTCTCACTCTGCTAGAAAATGCGGTGCTGCCAGTGCTGCACAGCGTTTGGAGGCAGGACCAAACCATTACATGTAAATAGAGGGGGGTGTACAGAGGCTTTGTATAATTAACTTTTCGAACAAAAAAAGTTAAATGAATCGTAAGTTTCGTGAGTACATCAGCAATATAATGTTATATTAATGTTAATTATTGATGATTGATGAAAGGTTACTTAAACATTTGTTCTTAATGTTCTACAATTTTTGGGGCACCTGTCAGTCACGGGCCCTTAGAATCGTCCTAACTTTTCACCCCCTTACGGCGCTCCTGATCACATGGGTGGCTCGCTTAATGAGGGCCTTTGCAGTTAAGGTTAACCAAAAGGACTGACTTGCTTGTAAGAAAAGGGGATGTGGTATGACTAATTAGCGTGTGTGTGTGTGTGTGCGTGTGTGCGTGTGTGTGGACTAGTATTACTATACTTGTGGGGACCTACATCTGTTTACACAGTCACGTGTGGGGACTCGCCTCCCTTATGGGGACACATTGGAGGTCCCCATGAGGGTAATCATTAATTTTAGGGTGAAGACTTGGTTAGGTTTAGGATTAGGGTTAGGGTAAGGGTAAGGTTAAGGGTAAGGGTTAGGGTTAGGCATGTGTTGGTTATGATTAAGGTTAGGATAAGTCTCCAGGAAATGCATGTAAGTCAATGTAATGTCCCCTGAAGTGATGTATACATGGTGTGTGTGTGTGTGTGTGTGTGTGTGTGTGTGTGTGTGTGTGTGTGTGTGTGTGTGTGTGTGTGTGTGTGTGTGTGTGTGTGTGTGTGTGTGTGTGTGTGTGTGCTGGCTCAGGCAGTGAGCATGCAGTGTGAAAATGGCTCCTGGCCAGTCGGTGCCAGGAGACTGCTGGAGGGATGCCCTTGAACTCTGGGAAAAAAACAAAACAGCACAGATGGGCTGGATTCACTCCCAGTCACCCAAGGAAAAACTAGACTCAAAGAAGAAAGTCAGAAAGCCTCTAACGTCCCTCAACATTCACTCCTACGATATGAGTGAACGCGGGGTTTTGTTTTTGCCTAAACGTAGGAACTTTCACTTCTTGTTTCAAAGCACTGGGGAAGTGAAACAGAAAGAAGTAAAACATAACTGAAACAGAAGTGGAGAGGATATGGAGAAAAGAACAAAGCTTTACTTTAAGAAAGATGAGTAATTTTGGACCGACCAATTCATTGCCAGGAGTTATGAGGGATATCGGCGGATCTTAGTTGGTGCTTAGTTAAGCATGAAGACTGAAGGGGTAAACATCTGCAACTGTTTCTAAAAACTCACTAAAATACTTAAAGTTGATGTTTTGCAAAAATACATGTTTTAATTTCTTGCAATGACTTAGCTGAGAAGATGTCAAAATGTCCAACGATTCCTTCAATTTACTCAGACTAAAAACACATTCACACAGCTCTATACAGTCAAGATTGATGTTTTCCATTCTCTGTAAATAATTTGTGCACAAAAAACTGAAGTTTGCATTGAGTTTCTTTCTCATAGTGTGGGCCTATATGCTATATGTGGCTGTGTAGTGTGTATTGTCTTTCATACATTGAATACCTCCCTGCGACACACACAGTCTCAGTCGAGCAGCTAACCATACAAAAAGGTATAGACGCAGTCATTATAGTAAATCAATGCGGGCGCGGTTTTATTCCCCTACTTATTAAGGTCATTAATCAGAGAGAAAAGGTGCTTGTTAGGAGTCAAATGTGTGTTAAGAAAAATCACAAGTGGCGTCTAGTTGCTGCAGCAGTCTGTAGGCATTCTGCTGATACTCGGTACGCTGCATGGAGCATGAAGTACAGAAAGATATTAAAGAGGGAGAGAAATTCACATTTGTAAATATCCATCCATCCATCCATCTTCTCCCGCTTATCCGTGGTCGGGTCGCGGGGGTAGCAGTTCCAGCAGAGAGCCCCAAACTTTCTTTTCCCTGGCGACATCAACCAGCTCTGACTGGGGGATCCCAAGGCGCTCCCAGGCCAGCGAAGAGATATAATCCCTCCACCTGGTCCTAGGTCTACCCCTTGGTCTCTTCCCAGCTGGACGTGCCTGGAACACCTCCCTAGGGAGGCGCCCAGGTGGCATCCTAACTAGGTGCCCGAACCACCTCAACTGGCTCCTTTCGACGCGAAGGAGGAGCGGCTCAACTCCGAGTCCCTCCCTGATGACCGAACTTCTCACCTTATCCCTAAGGGAGACACCAGCCACCCTGCGGAGAAAACCCATCTCGGCCGCTTGTATCCGCGATCTCGTTCTTTCGGTCATGACCCATCCTTCATGACCATAGGTGAGGGTAGGAACGAAAATGGCCCGGTAGACAGAGAGCTTTGCCTTCTGGCTCAGCTCCCTTTTCGTCACAACGGTGCGGTAAAGCGACTGCAGTACCGCTCCCGCTGCTCCGATTCTCCGGCCCATCTCACGCTCCATTGTTCCCTCACTCGAGAACAAGACCCCGAGATACTTGAACTCCTTCACTTGGGGTAAGGACTCATTCCCTACTTGAAGTGGACAGTCCATCGGTTTCCTGCTGAGAACCATGGCCACAGATTTGGAGGTGCTGATCCTCATCCCAGCCGCTTCACACTCGGTTGCGAACCGATCCAGTGAGTGCTGAAGGTCGCAGACCGATGAAGCCATTAGAACCACATCATCTGCAAAAAGCAGTGGTGCAATCCTTAGTCCACCGAACTGCAGACCCCCCTCCCCCCACGACTACGCCTCGAAATCCGATCCATGTATATTACAAACAGGATTGGTGACAAAGCGCAGCCCTGGCGGAGGCCAACCCTCACCGGAAATGTGTCCGACTTACTGCCGAGGACCCGGACACAGCTCTCGCTTTGGGAGTACAGAGATTGGATGGCCCTGAGTAGAGACCCCCTCACCCCATACTCCCGCAGCACTTCCCACAGTAACTCCCTGGGAACTCGGTCACACGCCTTCTCCAAGTCTACAAAACACATGTAGACCGGATAAGCGTACTCCCAGGCCCCCTCCAGGATCCTTGCGAGAGTAAAAAGCTGATCCGTCGTTCCACGACCAGGACGGAATCCGCATTGTTCCTCCTCAATCTGAGGTTCGACAATCGGCCTGACCCTCCTTTCGAGTACCTTATATTTCGAGTATATTTGTAAATATATGCCACAGTATTAAGACAACAGTGAGAAAGTGAATTTATTAAATGTATTAAAATGGTGCTTTCCTATAATGCATCTATACAAATGTACACTGTGTGAATCATCCCGTTGAATTCGTAATATAAAATGTAAGTTAACTTTTATGTCATCAATCTAGATAACTAAAAAAAGGAAAATATAAACAGGAGAGATATTATTTATTATCGATACTGTAGTTCATTGTTTTATTCAAACTGCAAAGAGAAATGGCCGCAGCAGCAACTTATAAGCTGTCAGGAAACTGCAGCTGTGTCAGATATGAAGATTCAACAGGGAACTAACAATAAATTGAAGCACAATTCGAAAATATACTTTTATAACTGTAACTTCCCACACTAAACAGATATTGTAATAAACCGAGATGACAGTTAGAGGTCACACAGAAAGAAAATCGAGGATAATGTTTTTTAAAAGTAAAGCTCTGCACCTGCACGTCTATTAGCAAGTCATGCTACCTGTCGTCTTTGTGCATGTTGTGCTTTTGTTCCTCACATTTTATTTGTTCATGTGGCTCTCTGTTCCCACCTTTACATTATGAAAGCTGACCCACCTGTCAAGAGATGATTGTTTTGTTGTCACATCATAACCCTTATATTTTACAGTAAACACAAATTAATGCAAAATTCCAACAGACATGCTCCTCAGTGTTTTCATGCTTTTACTGTTAAACTCATCCTTATGTTAGTCTTCAAGTTAATTACAAAATAAAAACGGCTACACAATATAAATGTATAGTGGTCAAATAAAAATAACTTTTTTTATTATGCTTTTTTATTTGATTTGTCCTGCAGCATGTATATTTGACTATACAGTCTGAGTCTTTTTACATTGGGTTTTGATCCCATCTGCATGATATGAAAATTAGGTTTACAAATGTCTGTACTAGAAATGTGCGTTTCTCATTTAATGAGTAGTGGAAGTGAAACAGCAAGTCAAACAGACGCAATGTGTTATCTCTAGAAGATCTCGTGTGAGACATATTGATTAAGAGGCCATTGATTAGAAGGACTCATTATTTTTTGTGACAACTTTGTGTTGTTGACTTGCATGTGTTGCTTTCATAGTGGGTTTTACCTAAACTATAATTATGAGCCGGCTGAGAGAAGTGATGTTTTATTTTTGTTTAAATGTTAACAGTGCTAATTAAAAAACATATTTATTTCAATCTTTATCACATGCTCTCTCTCCTATTTACAATTGTTTTTAATATTATCTAAATAGTTCTCAAACAACTGTGGTAGTCTTTCTGTTCAAATATATTCAAATGTATACTACTGTTTTGAATCAATTTCCAGTTATTTCCAAAGTTGTAGCTCTCAGCATTAGAGCAGCATATGCTGTGTGGGCAGCAGCTCTGCCAGCTCCTATTAACTATTAAACACTGCACAGCAGGGACCGCAAACACACACACACACACACACACACACACACACACACACACACACACACACACACACACACACACACACACACACACACACACACACCACACACACACACACACACACACACACACACACACACACACACACACACACACACACACACGCAAAGATGCACAAATGCAAGTGCTACGGTAAAATGAGTCCCAGTGCAGAGTCAGTGGCCTCTTTCTTTCTTCCAGTTACAGTGAAATTGGATCTCTGTCTCTCTATCCTACGTGAGGAGGTCCTACACTTAAACAGCAGCCGCTCTGTGTCCCTCTTGGCCTCTAATGGACGGACAGATTAATGACTGAGTAAGCAGAGTGCGAGCCGTCCTGATTCAGCTCAACTACAGACATCTGAGACCTTTAAAACATGCTCATGTATAATGTGTGAGGGGTAAGACACACTTTCTTTGAGCTGAATTAAAATCAAGTGTTCACTGAATCTTCTCAAAGGTCCTGGACCCTGAACTTTGACCCCGCATCTGTCAAGTCAACATCGATGTTATCAATTGAGCAAAAGCAATAATGCCCCTCTGCCTCTCTCTGTTTTTGACCTGAACCGCTTTGTTAGCATGACAGTTTAGAGAACACAGAAAGGAAGAAGAGGAAATGAGACCCAGGATAGTTTTGTCCCTTTCCCTTTCATCATGTCATGACTTCTGTTTGCAAAGTGGCACCACAAGAGGGCCCTGTCACACAGTCAGAGTCACCAATGTCCACAACAGGAATCTTTATAAACAGCAGCTGCAGAGCAAAGATGAGAAACACTGCAATGTAACATAAGGTTGACTCAGCATTAAGTGCATCTATTCTAATGCATTCATACAACTTGGAAAGTGTCCACGCTGAATTAGAGATTGGATTTTTGCTTTAAGGCTGGAACTTAAAAGTATTTTCATTATGTGAGTCCATTATGCAAGTGCATTTCATTTCAATTTACCCTCCACAGTTAGCTTCTCACTCTCCCCAGCAGAAAAAAACAGTAAGATGGCTGCATGTCACTTTTAATGAGTTACTTATTTTTTGAGAGACTTTGCTTGAGCTCCTTAATCCTTCTGCTGCTTTACATTTCAGAGGGAAATAATGTACATTTATTTGAACGGCTGGTTTTTTTTTGCAACATTGACCCATCACATTTTTTGTGACATTTTGGAGAGCTTTACTACACTACCTGTAATGTTATATAAAATAAGTAATATATAGTGTATCAGTCACAGGAATACTTTTTCAGTAGAACAAGTACGTCTACATCTGATACTTATATTACTGATATTCTTCTGTACTTATATTTAAATCAGAGTTTGAATGTGGCACATTTACTTGTTGTCGTATTTGTTCTTCTACCTAAATAAAGGGTCTGAGTTCTTCTTCCACTAATGACTACAGTTTGTTATTGGTGATGGTTTAAAGCAGGGGTGCCCAACCTTTTTTGAACCGAGAGCTACTTTTAAAGTTGCCAGTCTGCCGAGATCTACCAGTCCAAATAGAGAGGCGTAGCCATTACTGACAGCCTACTACCAGGTAAATACACACTTCTACTTGTATAACACTGACCTTTGTACGATGAATACTTAATAAAATACTGCAGATCCTTTATCTTACCTCTTTCTAATCTACACACATACAAGTATTTAACTGAAGTTACACAACAGTGTTGTTGATACAGAGTTGGAGTTTATTCACACGTCACTACAGTGGGTAATGTTTTCAAGAAACATTGAACAGTGCTGCCACATATGACACAGAAAGAAAGAAAGACTCTGAACCCTTTCTTTGCCATTATATAAAAATAGTGTTGCTACAAAAGTATAAATGAGGCTTACTAATAATAAGACAACTCAGATCTGAAGTTACACAGGAATCTGCTGCCAAAGTGCAATAATAAAGACAAAATTAATAGAATAAAAAAAAAATGTGTTGAATATAAAAATAAATGCCTTTAAAATAGGATGCAAGCAACACTAGTTTCTTAACCTGAATTGATAATAGACTATAATCAATTTAAACAGAACAGATCTTAATGTTTGCATTCTTATACCATTTTGTACAATATGAGTATATCAGTATTTCAAATGAAAGTTTCCAGTCATTGTATTTCAATGCATCCCCACTGAATACTGAGGGTTCAGGAACTGGAATTCTGTTGGCAGTTAAGGCACCAGCTAGCACCTTAACAAGCTCTGCTGTACTTTCACTTGAGGAAGTAGTGACAACCTGTCGTTGAGGACTTGTGGGAGCAGGCACTGGGTTACTTACCAGATCCCTCTCTATCACGTCTTTCCATTCTTTAATGGACTCTTCTTGGTCATACACTTGCATTCTTGCTCGTGCTGCATTTAAATCTTTTACTGCTTCCAAATGCTGTATTTTTCTCCGTTTGTCATCCAGAGTCTGTTGTAGAGCTACATGCTCTTCTTCTAGACCAGGGGTGCCCAACCAGTCGATCGCGATCGAGCGGTCGATCGCGAGGAGATTCCTAGTCGATCGCGAGATGTGTCTACAAATAGAACAACAACATTCTGTTTTATCGTTAATGTCCTGTAACATAATCTTCCTGTGCCAGAATAATGCACTTGAACGCATCAAAGCTTTGTGATTGGCCGGCGTGACCCCATGTGTCGGGGCGTGGCTGGTGAGCAGTGGGCAGTGGGCACTATTTCGCTGACGTTGTCCGTGTCAACAGGAGTGCCAGTCCGCACACACACAAGACCGCAATTATGGCAGAAGCAAAAAAAGCCCAAAATATATAATGTTCACTCCGAGTGGGAGGATGATTATTTTTGTATCTATTCCAATTCAAAGTCCTGCAATGCGAGCGTGGCTTTATCGAAGAAGGGTAATTTAGGAGCTGCATTTCAAAACAGTGGACAAACGCAACGAGACGGAATTCCCTCCTAATTCTGCCCTACGCTCCAAAAGGGGAGGGGCCTGAAATAACAGCTAAATGCACGGCAGTCCATTTTCACCAGGCCCAACAACAAGAGCAAGGCTGCTACCAGAGCATCTTATCGTGTCAGTCACGTTCTTGAGAAACCCAAGTCTTTCAAAGACGGCGAAGTCGTGAAAGAAGCTTTCCTGGAGGCTGCCGACGCGCTTTTGGGGGACAGTAAAAATAACAGCAGCATTTCAACAGGTTTTTGATATAATAAAAACTCAAGTTAGATACCGTTATTAATCAGCTGTAAGTTTTAGTTTGTTTGAACTTATTCATTATAATTATTGTACAAAATGGTATAAGAATGCAAACATTAAGATCTGTTCTGTTTAAATTGATTATAGTCTATTATCAATTCAGGTTAAGAAACTAGTGTTGCTTGCATCCTATTTTAAAGGCATTTCTTTTATATTCAACACATTTTTTTTTTATTCTATTAATTTTGTCTTTATTATTGCACTTTGGCAGCAGATTCCTGTGTAACTTCAGATCTGAGTTGTCTTATTATTAGTAAGCCTCATTTATACTTTTGTAGCAACACTATTTTTATATAATGGCAAAGAAAGGGTTCAGAGTCTTTCTTTCTTTCTGTGTCATATGTGGCAGCACTGTTCAATGTTTCTTGAAAACATTACCCACTGTAGTGACGTGTGAATAAACTCCAACTCTGTATCAACAACACTGTTGTGTAACTTCAGTTAAATACTTGTATGTGTGTAGATTAGAAAGAGGTAAGATAAAGGATCTGCAGTATTTTATGAAGTATTAATCGTGCAAAGGTCAGTGTTATACAAGTAGAAGTGTGTATTTACCTGGTAGTAGGCTGTCAGTAATGGCTACGCCTCTCTATTTGGACTGGTAGATCTCGGCAGACTGGCAACTTTAAAAGTAGCTCTCGGTTCAAAAAAGGTTGGGCACCCCTGTTCTAGACGAGCTTTAATTTTAGCTTCCTCTTCCTCGCTTTCTGATCGATGTCTTAACTCTTCTGATTCTCTTTTTGAACGATGTCTTAACTCTTCTGATTCTCTTTCTGAACGATGTCTTAACTCTTCTGATTTTCTTTCTAAACGACGTCTTAACTCTTCTGCTTCTCTTTCTAAACAACGCCTCATGGCTGCAGTCTCTTGATCAGCTATCTTTCTTTTAGCTTCTGCTTCCAGGCGCTGAATCTCCAAATGTTCTCTTTCTTGTTCTTGTAACACTTTCAGAACAGCTTGGCTTGCAGCAGCCTCAGCAGCAGCTTCTTGTCGTTTCACAGAAGACTGGTTCGATTGCTTGGAGTTGCTTTTCGAAGAAGAAGTGTAGGTGCTTGAGTTAAAGAGAGAACCTGCTTCAGGCCAATCTTTCTTTTCTCCTTCTGGAACCTTTCCATCGAGGAGACTTGAGGCTCTGATGATGACAAACTTAGAAATCTCTGCACACAGATCCACTCTTCGACGCGTGTCCTGGTCTGGAGTTGAGATTGTACGCAGATCCTCATAAACATGTTGGACATCTTCTGACAAACTTGTGACATCATGAATTATGTCATTAAGCAAATCTTCAGACAAAGACTCTGTTGTTTGAGATAATGGCCGCTTAGCTGTTTTCACTTGTGTTCTCCATTTCTCATAATTGTAGTTGAACTTTTGTAGGAGCGTTTTCATTTGTTCTTCTTGCATTTCTCTACCCTTTTCTGTAGGAGTTTTAGTTCTTTGACCTCTTCTTAGCTGCTGTGCTTCAGTGTTATCCACAGCTTCGTATTGGGACTCTGCACTTTCCCTAACCTGAATTGTAGGCTCACTAGACTTAGACATTAGTAATCACTACTTTAAAGTGACTCACTTTTATAAACAGCAAAATGCAGTTAAACCTTTTAATTAACTTTCAACACTTACTCAAATGTAAGTGTGACTTCAATGTACCCTATAAGACTTCAATAGAGGTAGAAATGCACTTAAAATAGAAAATGTGCAAAAAACAGCTTAATTGAACTTTATACCTTTCAAAAATATACTCAAAAATAAGACTTCAGAACTTCAATGAAATAACTTTCACTTATTATTCCCAAAAACACACTTTGAATTAGAAATTGGAAATAAAAACACTTGTGTTCCCTTTAACTTTACGCCTTAATTAACAAGCCTTAATAAAATGACATGAGCAAATAAGTCAAAACGCTAACCACACACGCTACTATAGTTGGCACTCACGGTAATAATGGTTTAGCAAACCTTTACAGAAGCCCTTTAGCCCTTTACTCGGATCACTATTGATTTCTTAGTGTCCAAGTTCTTTATGGCTCTGTCTTGAAGCGTTGCTCTTTTAAGAACTGCGCGCGTCGTCCACTTCTGTGTGTGCATGCGTAGTTTCTCCTCCTCCGGCAGCCATTTGAAGACAGCCTCGTGCTCAGTCCGTGATCCTCTGAAGTTGCCGCTTCGTCAATTAAGACACACTCGCGTCGATGGACAGTCGAGTTTTCACTGTAATTCCCTCGAAGCACAGGCAGACACAAGTGGCTTTCTCATAACGGGTTTATTCCTCCGAATCCACCGTGAAAACTCGTTGGGCTGCATGCTCTGTAAACAGAGGGAAGTATTCTTCAGTTCTCTTCACAACTTATATGTATAAGAATACAAAACTAACGGAGCTTTAAGTATCCGCAAAATTACTGGTCAGACTACTGCTTGACCTTAAAATAAACTGGTCAGACTACTGCTTGACCTTTCATCTAGAACCCACAGGTCTCACCTCTGCCCACTTTGACAACCTAGGATGGCTTAGAGTAGACGACAGAGTACAGCTACTTGCAATGGGCCTGGTCTACAAGATCCACTACACCTCTATGGTACCCATGTACATGTCAAAATTCTTCCCAAAGGTCAAGGAATACCATGATCATAACACCAGAGGGAGCTCCACAAATCATGTGAAACCCAGATTTGGCACAAAAAAGGGGGAATACACGTTTCGCAATTATGCCACATCAAGGTGGAACGCTCTTCCCACAACTGTAAAGGAAAGTAAAACTATACTTACCTTCAAAACCTCTCTTAAAGAGCACCTTCGGGGGAGAGCATTGCAAAACTGGCCCCGGTAATGGTACAAATCTCAACCTGTCGTTCAATGGACAGCTTCCCCCCCCCATCTATGTATATACTCGCATTTTAGACTCTGTTACTAACTGTATATCTGTAGACTTGGTATGTCTTAAATGTCCGGTTAGGATGTATTAGAACGAAATCTAAAATGAAAATTGTAAATAAGCAATCTGTATGTAAAAAACCACCTGTATGTAAATGGTAAATAAGCCATCTGTATGTCAAATATGTCTTATATGTCTTAAATGACATGATGAATTGGAAATGGGGGACCCTGATGTAAACAAGACGAAAGTCTTTCTCTGGTCTGCATCCCCTTAACAATTGTATGTTTTGAGCTATACTGTACTGTACCCAATATACAAGCTGTTAATAAACTTTTCAATTAATCAATCAATCAATCAATCCGTGCATCTTACTCTGAGGGTGCTTCTCATGTTCTCGCTCTCTAACTCACGCGAGAACAGCATAACGAGACGTGAGCTTGGACTTCAAAATAAAAGACGAAATATTGCACGCATGAAACATTACAACAATAATTATTATTACACTTAGAAAATACACATTACAGTTAAATTATGAACATGTCAAGGCTGCACTTACAATGTTCTATTTGCAATTAAAGATTGATAATTGTGTGTATTGGGTTATTGAGAAGAGACTAGAGAGTGCTGGAAAAAATGTTGGGAGGAGAGGGCCTTTTATCAGTTACTAAAGTATTAAAGTTGAAAAGCAATGATTAAAATACATCCATTCCGGGCTTTGAACCAGCTGCGCGGAGGACATCGCCGCATTCGGGCCGCCGGCTCCCGGAAATGCTTCGGAATGCTGGAAATAACTGCATCTCCATTAGCCTATATGCTTTGCAGAGACTGCCTTCTTCATCTCGTGAATTGCAGCTGATGTTTTAATGGCAATTGGCAATTTGACTTATACAACATTTGCAAGTTGTACATTTGACTCATTCAATAACCCACCTTCGAGTGATGCTCTAGTTTCTTCATGTTTTGTTTTTTTCCCTCTTGCTTGCGCTGGACTGAAACTGTCTTTTCACCGACATCTCTTCACCTGCACTAGTGGCCGTATCAAAGCCGTGATTGGTCAGATGTCGATTCATTGCAACGGTGTCGGGTTACAGACCTGCTCCCCTTGTCACCTCTCACTCTCGCGGGGGGTGCGCGGAGAACTGCGCACAGCAGCTGAGGCCCTCTGGGCGGGGCCCCCTGCACAAGGCGGGGCCCCATGCAGCCTGCGTGATTGGCCTGTAGGGAGGGGCGGCCCTGGGGCTATCCATTCCTTAAAATATTGAACTGTTTTTATATTACTGATAATTGTCTTTTTGTTCACAACTTCTCCACATTTCGAAGTGTTTCCCGAGCCAGAACGACCTATCTTTCTTCCTGGCGTGCTCTATAATGATAGCCTACTACAATTCAAATGCAATAGCAACAACAACTGAACAGCAACAACAACCCACACATTGCGCATTGTTTAGAGCGGTCATAAAGTGTTGAAGCGCTCAAATTCGAAACTGTTTCAACCTGTCACCTGTCAGAATCGAGACGAGGCAGTGCATTGAATCGCGTGAATGGACCGTGAACCAGTCAAGTGATTCATTCAGGAAATGAAGCAGTTGCTGGTTCGGACGTCACATGTCACGTGATTTGAAGCAGTTGCTGCTTCTGACGTCATATGTCACGTGATTTGAAGCAAGCTTCGAAGCACTGCTTCTATGAAATAGGAAGTCCAGGGTTGAAGCTCCGTTCGAAGCTTCAGTGTCAAACTGTAATCACTATCCTGTGCTCAAGTTGAATAAATGCCCACGTCGGGTTATATTTTTGGACGTTCTGCCTCTGCCTCCTTGCTTGGTCTGGGCCGCTCAACGGTCAGCTTCACACCCATGAAACATTTATACAGTAAGATGCAGGTTTGGCTGAGTGTGTGCTCACTCTCAGAATGAAAAGTTTGCCTCTGTGTTTTCATTGTCCACCTCTCTGCTAACCACAGGAGCAGAGAGGTAATCACTGAATTACTCATAAAGTATTTCACCCAGGAAGGAAACTCCCTGCTCTCCCGAAGAAAGTCAAAGTCCACTACAGCAGCTGTGTTTTTTTATGTGTTTATAAGACATACAACGGAAAGAGGGGGACTGAATCAACACACACACATTAGCTGACTCTCTCAAATGGACCGCAGTTTCGTAGTGATACTGATGGCAGCAGTTTATTTTAATAAAAACAATCCCCCACCTAGTCCTCGCTCACAGCAGATTATTTAATATTTCCTGCCCACATGAAAGAGATCAGAGTTCTGCTGAAACGCGAACTATAGATGAGAAGTAAGGATGACACATCCATGGATGACGCAAAAGAGAGGGGGAGGGACAAACACACAACTCACACACCATTAACTTTACTTGGAGAAAGAAGTTAACGGATCGACATACACACCCACTCACAGTTTGAGGTGATGTCATGGCTTCCTGGTGCTGCTGTTTCCCAGAGTGTGTGTAAAATGTACTGTAATTGTTGGCCTGACACATACTCAGTACAGTACAAACGTATGATATCACACAGAGACTCAAAGGAAACACAAATCTACTCACACCACTCCCTTCCAATACACACTACTCTGTCATCCACTTCTCTGACCTGCCAATACTTTTTATGAAACAAATGAACTTCTGTCTTTCATTGTAATCCTGCACACTTAAAAAAAGTGTAAAATAAAAACTCTTAATCTCACTTCAATGCTTCGTGCTGTGTGACTCAAAATCTATTGCACATTTTCCATTAATGCTGTAATGGCAATTTTAACTGTTCCAATATCCTATATCCTATTGCCATTACTTCACAGGAGGTTTAGAGTGATCCTGACGCAGACACAAACAGATGAATTTCCGGCCTTTTGCTGCAGTTTAGAATTATGTTTATTGCTTTACATACCAAGGTTTAAGTACACTGTGTCAATAGTTGTGGTATGAGCATCTGCTGGGACTGTGCTGGGCTGGTAGAATTGGTATGCTCTTCCTCCTGTGTCCTCGTCCTCTCCTGTCACCTATGACCCCTTTTATACACCCGGTGCAGCTAAACCCCGCCACCAAGTGTTCAAAAATAATATAGCACTATACATATAAATTAAATAAACTGAGACACCAATAACACCCATAAAATGGCTCCTACACACCGGCCCCTAATTGTATGAAACAAAAACAATTACCAATAAATAATAAAGGAGCTATGTAAAATACAAATAGTGTGTTCTATGTGTTGGTATTTCATTATTAATGATTATTCAGTTTTCTTCTCTACTCCCTTATTTTAAGGGTAACCAGTCTTTGTAGTACTTATGTCTCAGCTTCCTGGAGCAGACATGTCTTCGTTATTGGTTATTCGGAGGTTTCTTCAGGTCACCAGTCCACTCCGTGAATGTTTCAGATTTTTTGCATTTATGATGTCTGGGATCTCAAACTCGACCTCATACTGCTCACGCTCTCGGTCCATGGTCAATACCAGAGTCAATTTCATGAATTTTTATATCCTTTAAGTAAGGCAATTTTTCAAGATCTTCTCATACAGGAATGTTGTGCTTGTTAACAGGCATGGTCTTATGAGTGAAAACAGTTTAAGGAAATTGTCTTTACCAGACTCGATTTCCAAACCTGAGATATGATGACTAGACACAATTTTTTCTTGATTCATTGTCTTTAAGAGAATGTTTGTCCTATAAGGTTTAGCCTCCTCATTAAACTTTCTGTGCAAAAGGTAGATGAGCTTCCAGGGTCCAAAAAGGCATACGTTTGCAACACTTTGTCCCCCTTGTGGCTCTTTACTTGAACTGGGATGATGGAGAAAATGGGATGATCATCTCCCGCCCCAATATGACCACATATTTGAGGTGAGACAACAGTATTACCTCCAGTTGGTTTCCCATTCTGTTCTGCTTCCTTTCTTTTGCCCTTTTGTTCAATGTGGAGTATTTCAGGATGATTTTGGTTGCACACATAACATGTAGAACGACTGTGGCAGTGTTTGCTTATGTGACCTATTTTTAGGCATCCAAAACCGGCTCCCTTTTCCTTCAAGAAGTCAAGCCTTTCTCTGTGTGTTTTCTTCAGGATGTGTGGACACTGCCCCAATGAGTGACCACTTCTACTGCAGAACAAACACAAATGTAAGGAGTTGGTGGTTGATGCAGGTGTGGCGGCTCAATCCCCAGTTACGTTTGAGTCGCCGAGAGGCTAAACTTGGCTATAAACTGTGACGCGTTTTCGAAGAGAAAGTCCATAGTGAAGCAAGATAGTTTTTGGGATATTTAATAAACAAAATCATAACATAGTAACTATGGACAAAACGATCAACATAAAAAATTACAGCACAAGCTCACCCTCTGTCATCCGCACTCGACATGAAACAGGTGACTTAAATAGACAAACCACACCCATGTGACAATTACCGGAAGTGCTCAACAAACAAATAAAAGTGACGTAAACAAATAATAATAATAATACAAATAATTAACTTGGGCTAAGTAGCAGAGGTGGGAGTAAGTCCTACATGTGCAAGTCATGAGCAAGTCTCAAGTCCTGACCTACAAGTATCAAGCAAGTCTCAAGTCACTGTGGTGAGAGTCAAGTCAAGTCATTGCTCAGGTCAAGCAAGTCAAGTCAAGTCATACGAAATTCTGATGAATAAGCCCAGTTTCCGCATTTAAATCAGTTAAAAGACGGTGGTTATGAAAATGGATTCAACCCACACTATGATCTTCATTACATACACAGTAAATCATTTGAAATCTAATTTAGACCGATGACAATCATATTAGATTCATATTAACCCCAGAACTGCAGACAATAGCTAGGACTGAAAAAGTCTGTTCAAAAAGGCAGAATTCCAGGTAAGAAAATCATGTCATTTGCCATTACACATTTAATTTAAATTTCTGTTAACACTAGAACCGCCAACAGCATCAGCACATATAGATATCATTTTCAAATCATTTAATTTGTTCCTCTTCATAATTTCCTTATAAACTATAAGTAGGACGATTTAAAACTCACTTAATTGGTTTAATTTAGAAATTGCTTCAGTTTATCATCATAACAGATCAAAAAGTTCAGATTCATTTTACAATAAATCAAGGAATGATGCACTTCTACAAACAAAAACAACATCATTAAAACATTTAAACAAACTACTAAAAGTAGATGAACTACATTATTCAAAAGTGTACAGTAACTTCTGATAATAACACGGGAAATAAACGAGGCATCTCTTTTCCTCTCTCTGCGGTCAAGCCAGCCTCCACTCGGGAAAACCTAGTCAAGCCAGCCCGCACGTGATATTGCGGTGCGCGAATATCCTATGCATTACGGTAGAGTCCTGGAAACACTGCCTCTGTGTTTAGATGAGAATAAAACAAAAACTGTCCAGTATCAAAGACTCATTGCACTTCAGGGTGATAGCAGGACATCCCATCTAGTCACTTAGAAAAGATCAGGACATTCTGATGTACAGTTTCAAAATAAAAGACCTTAACCCACTTATCTTCTAGGGTTGAACAATTAATCGACATTTTTATCAAAATCTCAATATGGCCTACTGCAATTTTCAAGTAATATACAATAAATATGGTCATGCTACAGATGTCCTGGCCCACACATCATATTCTACACTTAAAAAAACATCTTTGTTTCGCATAGATCTGCACAAATATCACACAATAATCATTTTAAACATATTTGTCAATGCATTAGATATTTATTCAAACTTGTTCAGCCCTATTATCTTCCATAAATCATTGTCAAACTATGTACTGTATCAGCTTAAATGAACAAGCAAACATCCTTGAAGTGCTACAAGACAAATTAGCTTCAAACAAGAAACAAATTAACTTCACCTCAATAAATGAGGGTTGAAAAAGCACTCAACATGTCCATACTGGGTTCACTGTGTTAGTCCACAAGCCCTGCAGATGTAGCCTCGTCAATGAGAACAGACAACTTGCTTGAAGACGTCACAATACTGTGAATTTTTTTTTTCTGCATCTCTTTTGCTATGTGTTCTACAATTTTTGTGGAACTGTACCTTGAGTGCAGACTAGTGCCCATGTTGGCACCATTTTTTTCCTGAAGCTCAATGAGACTATCATGGTCAGTAAAAGGTTGGTTCATCTTCGCAAGATATTATGCTGTTCTGAATACAGAATCTGTCTCTGCAAACACAGTCTCTGACACAGCTCTCACCAAATTTCCAACTAAATCCTGTCCACCCTTCTCCGTGAGATCCTGGGCTATTTTGTGTGCTCTGGACATCTCATGTTGTCTAATCTTGTTTCTCAAAGAGGCCAGAGATGTTGATCTGCTTGAATCTGAGGACTGGATCTTAAAGTGCACCCACTCCTCAGACAGACACTCGTTGTTCTGTGAGGACACCGGTTGATTTTGTAGCGCTGCAAAGAGCACAACCTGGAAATAAACAAAACCATGACTAATTAGCATAATACACGTTTTTACCAATTACATCTGCAGAAAAGAACCAAGATTTACTCAAAAGTATTTAATAAACGGCTTACAATATTTAGATCATGGCTAACAAATGCATGAAAATCAGATAAAAGGATGTTCCACTTTTCAATAGCTAATTAATTGACAACTACTGATAACTAAGATGTAATGGTGCAAATGTTTTAAATGCACTTTTAACATGACCATGAATTAACTAATTTGCATAGTCATTGACTTTATGAATTTCTGTTGTTTAGATCAGCTTTCCTTTCCATGTGTGCTGACATTTACCTAACTTTATGTCCCTCCACTCTAACCAAGGATGCCTGTTCTTAAATTCCATCGCCTGACTTTCAGTCCACAAGGCTGGCCAGGAGCTCTCATCTGTGTCCGAAACAAGGAGATAATACACACACACACACACACACACACACACACACACACACACACACACACACACACACACACACACACACACACACACACACACACACACAGTATCTCGCTCCCTTTCTCTTCCATTGATCCACCACACTAACGTTGATCAAGTTAGCTAGCAAGTTAGCTACAGTACGTTAATGATAACCATGCTAATTTCACTTACCGGGTACATTTGCGGTAGCGCCGGGCTCGTTCTCTGTCACCTTTAGGACAGCCGCCTGACCTGGCTCTTCTTCTGTAGTGGTAATAGGGGAAAACTTCGGAAAACATTGAAATATTGTCGTCTGTTTTTGTTTCATGTTTGCTTCCTGTTTAGCGCTCCGCGAACTTGAATGGTGGACGGATCAAATTCTGATAACGTTAGAGAAACGTGGGGTTTGTCAGAGCCGAACAAAGTGTGTTGCTGTTGCTTCGCAACAGGCCACAGGCGACGGAAACCCCAGACGTCCAAAAGTATTAACACAGAAGAGGCGAAAGCGTGAAAGCGCCGTCACAAAATGATGTTGTTACGTATCATCGCTCATTTTTAAGAGGGTATACGGAAATCACTGGCATTTTCTAGTGGGTATACGGCGTATACCAGCGTATCACGTAGACTACACCACTGCTTACACCTATATGCCGTGAACTGATGATCGAGCCTTCATTGTAACAGTCGCAGGTACACTGTGTATATGCGTGGGGATTGTTGCAGTAGAAAATTCCACTGTAGCGACCGGTACATTAATGGGAAACCCTAAATGTTTGAGCACCCTCTATGAAACGTCAAGCTACCCCACAGCACCCCCAAAATAAATCTCTGGCGCCGCCACTGAGCCTGACTTGTGTTGGGGGGGCCCAACTTTTTTTTTTCTCCAAAGCCTGACAGAAAAAGTTTGGGAACCACTGTCTTAGATCATAGTAGGCTTAATTTAATTGTTTTTGTTCAGGATTACAACATTTGAGTCCATAAATACACCAAGATTCAGGCTTGGTTTTTAGTCTGTAATGTTAGTGCAGGATTTTAGAGTACTGGTTGAAAATAAAACACTTGTTTAATATGAGTCATCATCATCACTGTCAAATACCTGATGTTTAATATATAAATACATTTAAAACGTGATCTCATCCATTCTTGTCAAATTTTCCGGGCACTGAAACATGCTTCGCATGTTGTTAAAAGTTGTTGTTAACTTTGTAAAACTGTCACTGACACTGGTTTGGTAAAGAAAAATACAATGGGACGACATGCACAACATCATGTGACTCGGTTAGGTAGTGTCACGTGACATAACATTGTTAGTGAGTGTGCCATGGGGAAATAAGAGACACAAAGTGGGACCAGGGGTCTTCTTCTTCTACGCACAGATTTCTGTGAGCCGAGGCTTTGTTCGTGCTGTTTTCAGGCACTCCTTCTGTACAAATATGCAATCTGACCTGACATTTGATAATCAGCCAATAACAAACGCTTTTGATCTGGCTCCCCACATCATTAAAAACAAACTGTTGAATGTGAAACTGTATGATATCACTATCTTTCTCGATACTCCGGTTATTGTTCAGAAAGATTAAGGTCTTTGATATCAGCAATGTGAAATAACAGGAATGCTTGCTGAGAAGTAGGAGGAGGGAGGTGGACCAGAAACCTGATACCTGAATAATTTCCCCTGACAATGACAATGCTTTTGCGATGACCTTCAGCAAGGATGAGTTTGTTATATTATACTTGATACACTTTTGTTTCAGTTTTAATAAGGCCACAAACACGTTTATATTCCCATTTGTCTCCAAGTGTTTGTCTTTTGTAACAGGAAATGTCACCAATGAACTAATGAATAACTTTTTCCTTTTAACATTATCTAAACTAGCTAAATTACCATACTGAAACCAACCATTCCTGGTCTAATTTGACATTGCCTTCTGGGAATAGGACATAAGTTAGTCATCTGCATCAGTGGGTGTATTACCTGGAAATCCGAGCCACTTTCGACACAAGTTCTGTGGCACTTCACGTCAAACACTGCACAGTTGTGTCAGGGAAATATAGTCTGGGTGGAGATTCAGAGGAGTGGTGAGTGTGGTTGTGCATGCACCACAGGACGGTATATCATTGTTACCCTGGCCTGCTGCAGTCCAAAACGTTATTCCCCTGAATTCAGACACTGTGGCTAAAAGTCCTTCAGACAAGTGACCTTTCTCCCTCCCACCCTCTCAGTCTCTACGCTCGATCTCACTTTCTCTCTCGTGGTCAGGCTGGCACTGAGCCGGAGAGCAGCGCTGTTGGCCTTGATAGAATTACATTTGCAAAGTGCGCAGCTGGCACCCATGATGTGGGTGAGAAAATCAGGGACTCTCCAAGACTCCATGGTGAGCGGGAAAGGCAGTGATGAGGAGAATAGATAACCAGGCTTCACAGGCATTTCACTTTCACATTTCAAGGACAAGTGAGTCAGTGTTTTGGAAATGTGGGTACCGTATCAGGTATTCATCCGACATGGTTTCAATGTGAGGAATGCAGTGTTTAAAGAGAGATTTTACCATTTTATTTGACACTCCACTGCAGTCAGCATGTCGTTGTGTCCAACACACTTCACCCCAAAATTGCTCCTGTGGGGATTGCCCACAGTATTGAGTATGTAAGTCGCTTTGGATAAAAGCGTCTAACAAGTAATGTAAAATAGGAAATCAGCAGCTTTCTCCAGCACATGTAGGAAATGTGTTTGAATTTCACCCAACAGCCCAAGTGACGGAGCCAATCTCAGTAATTTACTAGCTAAAGACTGAATTCAATCGAGTTTGACGACAGGCGAGTGTTAGGTTTGGTCCCTGCTGCTTTCAAGTAGACATTGACTTGGAAGCAGCAGGGTGATGAAGACTAAATTGGTCCAAGTCAACTTTGTTTGAGTTCAGATCAGAGTCTGATCTGTCAGAGTGTGCATTAAGAGTTATGCGTTCAAGTTGGTACCGAGCAAGATAATGATCCTACCCCAAAGAAGAGAGTTCTGGTCGTTTCAGTGGCAAAGTAGATCCGGGTTACTGGAAAAAACAAAAACATGGGTCACTGCGGTCCTGGGGTGATTGTTATGTGCTGACAGTCATGCTGGTGGTTGAATGAAGCGTAGGTTTCTGCATGAAACTACGCGCATGTATGACCACTGGTTGTCATGATAAGAACCACGGGATTTCCATGGTTATGTCCACGACGCAGCAAACGGATGTTTTCTGAAATGCAAGTGAATTCCACTCTTCCATCCATGAAACCACAAAGGAGACATTGGATCCTGTTCGTTCCAACTCTATGATTTACATCTCATTTCAAACATCTAACAAATGAAGGAAAAAATTGAAAAATGCCTCATAATGGCAGGCAGTGAAACATATGAAATATTTAACCTACCTAATCTTCAATAACTCTTCCATAGAGTGAAAGATGAAAGGGGAAGTTTCAAGTCGCATGAGTGTGTTTGCACAGTAGCCACAGGGTTTATGACTACTGCGGTATCACAATGGAAAAACACTTAAAGGGGGTGTTCTCTTTTTTGTCAGCATCTCTGACGTTTTTATTGATATTTACAGATGATTCTATAAAAAAACGAGGACAGAGGTCAGTGCCCAGAAGTCTCTCTTTGGTACCAGTCTCATGTTTAACGATTTACTTAATTACCTCCTATGACTGTGGTTATCCACAATTTAAATCCTTACAAGGATTTGGACTCAATTCGAACCAGAGCATATTTCAGATTAAATTCCAATCCATACAATATGATCCTCATGAATTAGACATGATTCAAGATGAATAAATCCCAGACTGTGTTGTATTTACCAAAACGTTTTGACAGTAAGGGAGCCAAGAACTACATCTGAGCGAGTTGTTTTTGTTACTAGAAAATACATATTTGTGTTTGATTTATTTGCTGAAGAGGTACCTACCTTGAAGTATGTAAAACGTTTTCTCTCTACATGTGTTCTCTCTATACTCACCGCTCTGCATTGAAGGTCAACAAATACATTATTCATGAAGAACAGATGCACATTTATTTCCAAAAAGACGAACAGCACAGCTACACGATGTGTATTAAGGAGAACAAATCTCACTTTATGGATCAGAAAACATGTCCGCTGTTGTTATTGTTGTAGAATTCTCCACCGACATAAAAAAAACACCCATATTTTAAACAACGAGTTCAGATATGTTACTGTATTATGTTAAACATGGGAACTATTTCGAGTCGACCTGACTTGCAGTATTCTGGTACCATAAATACTAACATGCACACCGAATGGGCAGATTTACTCCTGTTTATTTGGACCTTACAGAAAATTGAGGGGACATTTTATTCAATCAAGGGGGGAAATAACTTTGAAATGATTGTCGGCCTCAGTCATTCATCTGTAATACTTGGAGAATAAGGATCAAAACCATATTTCCATTTACTGTGAATTGGTCATGAAAGGGAAATATAGAAACGGTATTGTTGCCATTGTGACATTTAAATTATTGAAGTGGTTACAACTGAGACATAGGACTCAGCATGTGACTGTCTGTACAAACAACTGTCATACTATCACCTCAAAGAATTTCAGTTCTACATTGGGTTTCCATGGAGGACATTCTTTGACATAGTTAATATAAAAACATGAATACAGAAGCAATGAGGAACAGGAACAATGAATAAGAGGAACACAGACTGTTATTTTTGGACTCCTAGTGAAATGTGTCTTTCTAAGGGTAGAGTCAATTATAGTTGTATAGTCTATTTAAATAGCTTTTACTTTCCTCCTAATTTTTGTGCAGTTTTCATTCGAAGCTTTTCTTGAACTGTGCTTGATACAAAAAAACAGAACTGTTCAGTGTGCTTGTGTTTGTAAATGCACTGTACGTGTGGGATGGAAATAATCTAAAGGGAAATGACGTTAAATGCCAGACCATGGCATAATAGTATGACAGGGGAACTTTAATTGAAGGGAATTTAATCATGAAATAATGACGAAATGCACTTCTTTAGGAGAGGAAATGCTAAACATCTAAATATAATAATTGTGCGATTGTTAGGCTCCCACATACGGCATCTGACTTTGAGTCACACAAAAGGCAATAGCAATTTAACTTATATGGCATATTTTATCAAATGTAAACTCAATTAGCTTCAGATAACATTAGAATAGATTTCCAGATCATGAAGTATATCTTATCGTGTATCGTATCATATATGGTATGGTATATCGTATCGTATATCGTATATTGTATCGTATAGTGTATATCGTATCGTATATTGTAAAAAATCGTACGTAATATCGTACGGAATATCATATGGTATATTGTCTCATATACACACACACTTAACCATATGTCTGCGACAATAGATTCATACAAAAATAAGGAATAGGGGAAAAAAAGTATTTTCCTAAATTGTGGTAGTGGGTTTGGATCTGTGCATTGGGTATCCCCACTTGGCTCCCACATCACCTTTGACCCCTTTCTTGTCATCACATCAACTTAGACGAAGAATGTGTGGCAGAAAAAAAAGTGGGAGATACGTCAGTGAATGAAATCGTTGAGATGAGTTGACTGTTAAAAGGGAGATTCGGAAAGCAAGTTGGGCAGGTGTTATAGAGGGGGAGTTTTGGTTCGAAAATGGACATGAAGTCAAAATGTGTTTGTGTTGGTGTATGGTTGGATTGTGATGAGAGCAGACCAGCGTGATGGAAAGCGCAGCCGACTGCTAACACAAACACACCACAGGGAGAGAGAAAAGAGGGGGGAGGGCAGGAGGTTAAAAAAGGTGGGGGAGGTTTGATCGAGAAGAAGAGTGTTTTGTGTCAGCTTTACAACGGTGACGGTTGTCATTACAATTCTGATGTTGACCAGTATTGACAGACTCTAGGGAGTATTTACACTTGAGTCCATTAAAGTTTACTCAGCGGAGAACAGATCCATATGTTGTCCTCTAGACCAGGGATAACCCCCCCAAGTGGGGGGTCGCAAGATGATTACAACATTTAAATTGAAAATTAAAACAAATGAAAAAAAACTTTTATCAATTTTTTTTATCAATTTTTTTTGGCCATCTGTAGAATTTTCCGCAGCGAGGCTCCCCCGTTGACAATCCACTAGCGCAGTGTTTCACAAACGTTTTCATACCAAGGACCACTTAACCAATAAAAAAACACTCACGGACCACCTAACTCCACAAATATCCAAAAACAATAGGCCTGCTTACCCAGAGCCGTCGCTGGCCAACTTGAGGCCCCACGCAAAGTTAGATGATGAGGCTCTCTGTTTTGCGAGCGTCGGGGGGGGGGGGGGGGGGGGGGGGGGGGGCACACTAATTGCCCCGCATAAACGCATAGGTGCGCCGCATTTGCGGCTCAGTCGAGGCTCTCTCCGCAAGATGAGGCCCCCTCCGCGAGGTGAGGCCCCACGCAGTCTGCGTGATCATCCTGTAGGGAGGGACGGCCCTGTGCTTACCACTGCAACAGTAGGCTACATAACAGCCTAATAATGACAGCTTAACCTTCTCTATATCGCTCGTTCACACATTAAATCAACAATACAAATACAACTACAGATTATATAAGCATTTAGTTCAAATGCGATTTAAAATGCTCACAGGTTTTACACCTCTTATTAAATGTAGACTAGGCTACATTTATTACGGAGTTTATGTCCGAACCAACAGACTCACAGATCGTTGGCTACTGAGAGATATGCAAAGTACACCGCATGTAGTACGACACAAACCTCCGCTGTGGATTTTCAAAACAAAATACAGTATAGTCGCAGGCCCAAGTTTAACTCTCTGAGGTCTAAGCCATTTTTCACACGTTATTCTCGCCTGGACTTTTTTTTGTAAAAATGCTATTAAAACATGAACCTTGGTGACCATCGGGCTGGCCTGCATGGTCTGCCTACAAAACAAAAATAAAAAAACGTTTATGCAGCCCCAACAACAGCCTATGATCATCAACAGACTTTATGTAATGCTTCATCGGTTGCATATAATAGATAATAATCTCTATCTCACTCCTAAAACATCTAAATCTACTTCCAGCATGGATAAATGTTCCTAAAAGACATCCATTGTGTGTTTTATGCTTCTTGAAATCCTAAAAAAACCATAATTTTTCTAGAACAGATTACAAATTGCCTGAAAATGGTACAACCAAGTGGCAACATGTGTGACGAAGGTGTTGCGCTGGGTGTTGAAACTTAAGCTCGCTCCATTGCGGAGATATTCCCACGAGAGTGCGGAAAACTTAAATAATTAAATGTATTCACTTGCACCCTCCCTGCCACCCAAGCCCAGAAAGAAGAGACTTGTCCCCTGGCAGAGAGTAGGGTCTATGAGTGGAGGGGGGTGGAATCTGGATATGAGAGATGTTTCACACACTTAGAAAACAGTGTGGTGTGTGTTTGCAACATTACCATAATTGAGAGTGACTGCTAAGAGGGCACAGACGGGGAGGTGTTTTGGCACTCCCACTCCAAAATCCCCATTTGACAATTATGTGAATGAATGAGAGGTGAGGCGTAGCTGGCTCGGCCGCAGGATTCTGAGCAACAGATGGGGTCAAACACAGTAGATAAGCGACTTGTGTGAGTGTGAGTTGTGCATAGGTTGGGAATGTTTGTTGGCACATTCGCAGTCACCGTTTAGGCTGCATGCCAAGCAAAACACGTCTACTTTATCAATAGACCTTTACAGGAGACAAGCCTATAGGATCAGGCCAAAGATGGAAGACTATGCGTCTTTTGTCCTTGTGCGGCTGTGTTTTCCTCGAGCTTAAAATGTTGAGTTGTTTAGTAGGCTACCTCTTTGGCTCCTGCCCAGTGGAGCAGCCGGCGAAGCGAGGTTACTCCATGTCATTGGAATCTGTGCACAATGGACTCAAACCCCCTCCTTAGCACCAGCATGTGAACCCCTCTGCAAAAGCTTTTTTCTTTTACCTCCACCCCTCCCTACTCCTTTACACCAACTTCCATCCACACAGGTCCCCACACACAGGAACCCTCAGTGTGCAATGGCTCCCTGAAGAGGCAATATAACATCAATGCAAGGCCATGGTTCATGCTCAACTCCTAGTAGTAAGCACTTTGTGTGTCTCTCTCTATCTCTCCCCTTATTAGTCTCTCTCTTCCCTCCCCTCTCTGAGAGCGTCGTTTCCATGGCAGTCATAGGGGTTATAACAGCTCACTCTCCTGGCTGTCGCGTGGGGACGTGCATGTTGGTGCGCACCGGCGCTGGTGCTCGTGCGTGTAACTCAGCTGGTCTCTGTCCCGAGACGATACTTCACGATCAGCTGTGAGACAGACTGGGGGACACGTCGCACACCTGCGGCTTAAAGGAAATAGATGGAGGGACTTACGCCACATCCGACCGATTACTTCCCCTCCTCTCGTGGTCCACGGGGGAGCGCGTTTATAAGCTGATTTACCCCAGGGGATGTGAATACCTCCCCGGGATTAGAAGGTTATTGGGTGATCGACAATGCCCCGCGTCTCTGTCCGGCACTACCGGCTTTTGTTGGTGCGGCAGCGGACGCAGGACGCCCGGTTTTCCCCGGTTCATCTCCGGTAGCTGCGCAGCCTCTGCTCCTGTGTCGCCCTCCCGGTGTGGATAGGATAATATGACTTCCTGGCTCCGCACATACGGCAGCGTCCCTCTGTGTCTCCTGCTCTTCTGCTTGGTGGTCGCTGTCTGCGCACAACGCTCCAGTGCCAGTGAGTATGGAGGCTCATTAGGGCCAATTACATCATATCCCAGCAATTAGCCTGCATCTGGTCAAGACGACACCAGCTGTGCTTTCGGCAGGGGGTTGATTTTTATTTTTATTTTACCTTTATTTAACCAGGATAGGCCTCATTGAGATTAAAAATCTCTTTTTCAAGAGAGTCCTGGCCCAAGAATGGTAACAGCACAGTTTCAGACAGTTTTACAGTTACAACTGATGGTTTTCAAAATGTTTTCAAAATGTTTCATTTAAAGGACTCTTCAACATGTATTTTTCTTAATAAAGATTTCCCCTCCAAAGAACCCACTTTATGAGCATTTTAGGATTAATTTATGCAATTATGCCATACATCTCAATTAATGCAATTATGGCATATTCAGAAAGACTTTGAAGCAAGCAGCCAGGCTTATAAAACGGTTTCATTTAAAATACATTAAAGCGGTTTTGAAGCGAAACCTCTAAACCCTCAGGAATAGCCCATACCACATAAACCTCTTGTTTCAGCATGTATTGATCAGCTATAATTAGAAGTTAAACGCTTTACCTCTTCTGAGGTTTGCCGCAGGCCAGGAGTGCTAATTGGGTCAGAGCTGCTTGTTAGTGATGCCAGGACCCGCAGCATTTTTCTGTCCTACATTCAAAGCATGTAGCTCACAGAAATGGCTCCAGAAAATTGCAGTTCAAGATATAAATCACTTTAATGAATCATTAATCCCAAAACATAAGGTCAAGGTTCATGTTTCGGCTTTTGTCATCCTGTAAAATCTTTAGTGTGTACATAATTTTTTTCTTACAGTTGCAAAAAAGTATCTTGCATGATTTGTCACTTGATAAATATTAAATGTGTGAGCATGTATCATTTTTTGACTCACAATTAAAAAGTACTCCGTTTTTTTGTGTGGGAGTGGGAAATGATCCATTGCACCACTCCAACAACTCAAGCACCTGTTCCCACACTCACAGACGTTTTCCAACTACACAGCTGACTGAATAGCCTTATGAGATGCTTAGTTGTACTTCTATTATCAAAAGTTGCATGAGATCTCTAAATATCCACAGGGTCAAGACTGTATGTCTAATGAGTGTCGACACGCACATTCTTTCATATGCTAATCAAAGACTCTTCATCCTATTGTATTTGGCTCTCTTCCCTTTACTTTCAACCTCTTTCTCTCAGGTGACAGTGTGTGCTGGTCTCCTAGCATCACTTCTTGTAAAGAGTGTCTCAGCCGCGGACCACAGTGTGCCTGGTGCTTCAAGGAGGTAGGAATGTGTATAAAACATGTGTTTCTGTGGGACAGACTGGGAAAAAAAACAAATAACGTGGCTAACATTCAGCAGCATTCCTCAGATGACACACGAAAGCTTTGATGCCATCCACAGATGAGAATATAATGTGTATTTTTCGGGCTTAGTGGCCTGCCCTATGACCTGTTTGTGTGTGAATGTTTCTACGTGTGCTGTCTCATGCCGCAGAGAGAGAGGCGCTTTCTATCTATGTGTTTAGTCTATGCGCTCACACATATCACTGCATTTGTCCTAAAGTGTGTTGGGGTGTATCTGCTTTCTGGCTTGTCTGTCAGTGTGTCTCGTAAAGAGCCCACCCCGAATAAGCCCTGAGAAGCTGTAAATAATTCTAGCCACACACACACACACACACACACACACACACACACACACACACACACACACACACACACACACACACACACACACACACCACACACAACACACACACACACACACACACACACACACACACACACACACACACACACACACACACACACACACACACACACACACACACACACACACACACACCACACACACACACACACACACACACACAATACAACGTCTAGACCGAACGTCAACATGTGTGTCTTTACAGACTTCAGGTGCTTTCCCATCCTGTGTACCCTAACCTAAACCGACCTCATTAAGTGGCTCACTGGTGTGTGAAAGCAGTCAAACACCACCTCTCTTACCTCCTACACACACAACGTCACAGAGCCAGAATTAGACAAGCACTGAGGAGTTAGAAGGTACAGCGCTTGTTAAAAGGCATGATCACATATTGCCAATGACATTCAGTGTCAAGGGAAAGGGCAAACTCTGTTAGGAAAATCCTGGGAAATCACTTGGCAACTTTATGGTATTCACAGTTTTTACAGGACAAATTATAGCCACTGGGAAAGCAATAAATAAACAAAATTCAATCTTGATAGCAGTTGCTTGTCCCTTGACCTATTTCTGTTAAAAGTATTAGTAATCTCAATTACTGTATCTGCATCATTTCAATCCTTATCTGCAGGATCTTGTTATCATGTCAAACTCATAATCAGGCCCATTACATGCCTTAAATACACATGTTTCTGGTGCAAGTGTTTGTGTTTGTGATCATGTTTCTCACAGACGGAAGTACGAAAGGTCACTAATCCACTCCAAAGCTGCATGACATGACGCTGTTTTACCCGACTGTTGGAGCAAGTAGATGATTAAATAATGTCCTACATAAGAAAAAGCCAATCAGATCATGTAAACTCTTCTCTATCTATCAGAGCTGCTACTTTCATTTAATTTCCCTTCCCTCTGTAATCAGATACGGTGAGATTAGATCCTAAACACGAATGTTTAAACACAAACAAGTCGCTGATACGCCTATACGACACATACTACGACGCAGATCAAAACACATCATAAAAATGACAAAGTAAACCAGGATGAGTGGTTGTGAAAGTTTCCATTTGCTGTGTTGAGGTTAACTAAAAGGTTTCACACTGTACTTAACCGAGTGGGTGAGAGAACCCATGAATTAAAAACTCTGTGGTGCTTGTGTGTGTACTCCTACATATGTAAATAGATGTGGTTTGCAACGTTAAAAGAGGAGTGGGATGCAGGAAATTGATTAGTCTGACCTTAAAATCCTCTTCTTCATCTGCTTAAGTGACAGAAGGAGAAACCGGAAACACATAGAACATAATAACAGAGTATACATTCATGAGGGGCATACAGTATATTTGTAGCTGCATTAGTAGAGAGCATCATGTTGCATTTACTTGACCCACTTTTTGTGTCATTTGTTTTCATCCCTGACTTTTGATTAAGGTTACAACATCTTAAAAGACGGCTTAGTTGTTAAGCTGGCAGGTTTTTCTCCTGTGTGTTTAGTTTTCTGGATCAAATTCAAAATGTTGTTATTGAATTCTGCAATTGAATTATATTAGAAGAAGGTGAATGTCCCCTTTGCCCTTTTCATCTCCTGACCTCGTGTGACCTCTAGGACTTTCTGGATGGAGCGGTGGCGAGCCAGCGCTGCGACCTGCCGGTGAAGCTGCTCAGGAGAGGCTGTGAGCCGGAGTTCATGGAGCAGTCAGAGGTCAAGGTGGAGGTCAACGCCACCACCAGCACCACTCAAGTATCCCCACAAGACATCAGCGTCACCCTCAGACCAGGTAGACCACGGGCTGGATCTGGGCCTCAAATGCATATTTATTATTGCGTGTGAGAAGTCATCTGAGGTAAAGTTTTGAAGTTAATTATGTTCTCCTGTTTTTGTGTGTTTAAAGGTTCCCAGGCCAGTGTAGTGGTGGCTGTGAAGCAGCTGAAGCGTTATCCTGTGGATCTGTACTACCTGGTTGATGTGTCGGCCCTCTATGCAGGAAAACCTCGATCATGTAGGTGTTTATCAGTTTCCGTCAGTGCTGAAGCTTTTTATTAATATTATTTTAAGGAAAAAGTGTTTTTCCAAAGGTTTGAACTAAAGAAAACTAAACACATTTTATACAAACCACTATGTTGTATGAAGGTTAGATACAAGACTTATAAACACAGATACTAGATTAAGATACTGTACCTTCTGTATAGCTTCTTTACATTTAGTATGAAATAAATTGCAGCTGTATGTAAGGAAGACCTTTAATGAAATACTTGCCTTATCTTACCCTCTACCTCTTCATGCCTTTCTACTAACCCTTCCCTTTGTCTTTATTTTGCCCTTGGATTCCCTTTCGGCCTCCACCAACCTCTTCGTTTCTTCTGTGGTCCAGTTGAAGACAGTGGGTGTGGCGTTGTCTCTTCGTATGACGGAGCACTCCTCGGACCTTCAGCTGGGTTTCGGCTCGTTTGTGGACAAGCCTGTCTCTCCTTACATCAATGTCCATCCATCCAAGATCAGCAACCCCTGCAGGTAAGACACACAACAGATGATGTATTGCTTAAAGAAACAGGGTTATTCATTTTCATATTAATAATTGTGTTAATGTTCCTGCTTTGAGAAGAATAGACATTCAACACCTTCAAAGTTTGCCTTGTTATATTTCGAAGCCAACTTGTTCTTCTTTTAATGAGCCAAGAAGAATGGTGATTTGAGTTATTATTTAAAAATTAATTAAAGCAAGCATTAGTTGCTTCCAATTTTGTGTGACTCTGCAAGGAATTTGTACATTAAGAGACAAGAAAGAACAGACAGACTTTTTACATTCATTGGTCCTGAGTTATACATTCCTGAAAGTAGCAATTACAACTTTCTCCAACGTCTCAACAGTGATTATGAGATCCGCTGTCGTCCAGCCCATGGCTTCCACCACGTCCTGGGTATGACTGGAAATATAAGCGAGTTCACGCGTGTGATCAAACGCCAGCGCATATCTGGAAACATGGACACACCTGAGGGGGGACTGGATGCCTTGCTGCAAGCTGCTGTCTGCCAGGTGTGTAAATACAGATGGTGGAAAGCTAGGCTCAGCTATAAGTATGTAAAGAGAAAGGGAGTTAGGAAAAACCTTCAGTTCCCTTGAGGCTTGAATATGTTCTAAAAAAAGAGCCATAACCCCAAATTTGGGAGTTACGTCTGCATGGCCGGTGAAAAGAGGCTTTTATTCTGGGAGATGGTGGCACTTTGACTCAGCATGGATGTTCCCCAGGACATCCACTAAGTAATGACACCACTGCCCCGGGTAATGGCAGAGACAACACCACACAACACACCACACACACACACACACACACACACACACAGCTACACAACAACACACACACACACACACACACACACACCCACACATCAGCTGGTTGCTTGTATACTGCAGGCGGCAGGGAGGCCTGAGTCCACACCAACACAGGGGTCCTGAGTAACCAGCCAGCAGGGAAACACCACGGTGGTCATCACTATAAATAGACTCTCCATTATGTCAGGCCTAATTGTAAACTCACTTGGTTTTCCATGAATACACTGGTGCACAGTGCACACACACACACACACACACACACCAGCACACACCAACACACAACCACCACACCACACACACACACCAACCACACACACACACACACACACACACACACACACACACACACACACACACACACACACCACACCACACACACACCACACCACACACACACACACCACACACACACACACACACACAAACCCTTTTTCTCACACTGACGAACCACAGGCATGAATACAGTGAGTCAGTGACTGTCGGGGTTTTTCTACTGCATGCATTTAATTTGGCATTACAGAAAGAGCTGATCACCACGGGAACTAATGAAGTTGAGATGAGTACAATTTTTGAATTTGCAGTTTCTCACCACATGAGTCAAAAATATAAAGCGTGCACATCAGTCCGTGTAAATGTATTGATATAAGGGGATACAAGTGAAAGAATCGATAAAACTTCTCACCAGCAACAGACCACATCACACGGTCCTGATCTCTCTGTGTCCCTCCTATAGAGAGATTTGGGTTGGCGACCCGAGGCCAAACGTCTTTTGCTCCTGATGACCGACCAGCCGTCCCACCTCGCCCTGGACAGCCGGGTGGCAGGGATAGTGACGCCTAACGACGGCCTGTGTCACCTGGAGAACAATGTCTACACAGGTAGCACGAGGCAGGTGAGATTGTGCAATCAATTGCAGATTAAATATTAGTTAAATAATTCTAACCTAAAGGAATAGTTACACTGAGTTTTGATAATGTGCTTAATCTTTTTCATGCTGAGAGTCAAATTTGAGAAATTAAGAGCGCCATGTTAAAAATTACCAAATTGTAAATCTCTTCCTTGAAGCCAACATGGTTACATGCTAATATACACGCTGTATTTACTCATGTGGACCAATTGATTTTAGAAAAACGTCTGTATATTAAGAAAAGAAGACTTAAACTTGTTATGGTACATCAGAAGGGGAAGAAGAAGTTAAGTGCTTTCCTTAAAAACATGATTTTTTGTATTTAGTCGGTTGTTTGTCTCTTTTTTAGGATCATCCCAGTGTGGGTCAGTTGTCTGATAAACTGCTTGAAAACCATATGTACTTGATCTTTGCCGTGGAGAAGCAGCAGTACAAGTGGTACGAGGTAATCTCTCCCACACAACATCACACATTTTAAATGTCATTCGGCAATTACATGGCATTTCTAGTAGTAATCTGAAACATGTGGGTCATACGTTTTTTTTTACAATGGTTTTTCAGATAGTTAAAAGAGAAACAAAAAAACTTCTAGGACTAAGGAGATGTTTGCTCTATGATGTCTGATAACACAAATGTTGCCCCATAAGTTAACAGTTAGGGTGACTTAGAAAGTATTTATTTTTTTAACCCTCATCTCCCTTTTCTTCTTTAGGCATTGGTGCATTTACTTCCTGGCTCCTACCTGGGAAGGTTAGGCCTCTTCCAGGCTCCAAACCTCATCGAGCTGGTGGTGGACGCATATAAGGTACAGAGCCCTCACCTTCTTCCTCTGCACCTTCTTTCTCATTCTAGTCCTCCCTCTGTTTATTATTCATCCTTCAAACAACAAGGAGAAGGACAGGGACAAGCGAAAGGTTTCAGATTAGAGCGCAGCAGCACAGCATGAGCTGAATTCATAAGCCCACGCAGTATCAGCTATAAGTGTTGAGGCATGAGTCCGCTGAGACAACATGAACTCGACCATAGCTCAAAACACATTCCTGTCAGAATCAGGGATGCGACAGAAAGTGTGTACTGCTCAATTTATCCAATAGATAATGGATGCAGCAAAAGACAGTGACATTTGTAATGCAAACTTAAATTCTGAAGTTGGACATTATTGGACATGTTTTTCGGTTGCTGAAGGCTGAATGAATCTGAAAAACATGGATGAGAACAGTGTGTGTGTGTGTGTGTGTGTGTGTGGTTTTGTTCCATTGGCAGCAGTCTTTGCTATAATCTAGCCTCAGGCACAGTGAACCATTGTTTGCTTCGAGAATCTGCCGAATCCACAGATCCGGGTGAACAACCATGCATACGTACACACACACACACACACACACACACACACACACACACACACACACACACACACACACACACACACACACACACACACACACACACACACACACACACACACACACACACACACACACACACACACACACACACACACACACACACACACACACACACACACACACACACACACACACACACACGCACACAAACAGAAGCTGCCATTATAATTGCTATCAGATCCCCCGCACGGAACCATGTGTCCTAATCCTGGACGAATACATAGATGCTATTTGTGGCCCCACCTTCTTGTTCCCCCTCCCCCCTCTACTTCAGAAATAAAAGAGGGGTTTCTTGGGACGACTTTAATTAATGACTCTTCTCCCTCTCCCTCTCTCGTTCACACTCTCGCCTCATTACCCCCACACAGATTATATGATTACCCAAATTCCCTTTAGACCAGTCAAAAGTTGAATTCCCGGATATCAGGAGAGGAAGTTAATGTTACTTTTGTATCTCTCTGCGCCCTCTCTCCATGCAGAAGTTGTTGTCGGAGGTGTCAATATCAGTGTCAGTGGAGGACAAGGCAGTCAGCAGGTATTGGGTGTCTGTTTCTCCTCTCTGTCCCAATGGATCCATGGTGAAGGACCAGAGCTGCTCGGGGGTGCAGCCGGACCAGACGGTAAACACAAAAGCATAACTTTGTCAGCATCAAAGCACACACTTGATTAAAACTGTGCAAGAATTTAGCTAAATGTTACGAATATTAATACAGAAAATATTTGCTTTAAGTTCCTAGAAACATGTATTGGTTGTACTGGATTGATGTGATCTCTACAGTCTTACACACACGCAGACATTGAGAGTTTAAGATTTGGTAAATAATCCGAGTTGAGCGGATTAAAGGCTGTGTTTAACAGGAAAACATTTCCACGTGATTCTATGAACTATTCGTCCTAAAATCCGTTACTTGCCCAATGTTGAGATCCTTTATGCAATCAAATAGGACATTTATTTAGAAATAGGTCATTGGACATCCACTCCTCTCTTACCGGTTCCATTTATTCACAATAAACGTTGAATATACTGCTTTTCTACCACACTAATGGAAAAAGGCTACTTTCAAAAAAGGATTTCAACCAAATAACTCCCCTTTTGTTACTATTTTTGTTCAGTACATTTGACTGAAGAGTCTTTTTACCCTGTTCTTTCTCTAAACTGCCAACGAGACTCCTCTTCTCCATAGGGGGCTCTTAACTTTCTCAACCACCAAGAAGCTTAATGACTGCTCTGTAAAAACTCCATTGTGCAAACAGGCTGGAGTTTAGCCCTTTAATCCATGGGCGGATTAAAGTGAATTATGGAAAGTACACACAATTACCAGAATAGAGATAAAAAATCAAGTGAAAGGCTTTCTTGTAGATTCAAAGCTTCGGCATGCACAATTTAGTAACCACATGAACAGAGAAATGATTCACATAATGACGTTTCACTTTCGGCTAACTAGGTTGGATAAATAACAAGGAAGTAGTTAAGTATTTTAATAGGTAATAATTGTGTAGTGAGTTTCAAGGGAGGAAATACATTTGAGCCTGCTGCATTTCTCTGCATCCACTACACTACTGTACAGTCCACTATTTATCTTTTTTATTGGTGTGTTGACCTTTCTGGCCTTAGGTCAATCAGTGATGCTCGTCATTAAATAAAGTCTTGGGCAACAATTATCTGTTATCTTTGATTCTGGATTCAAATTAAATAAATAATTGTAATCAGTTGTCAGCACAAGCTTCTACTTTCTGAGATCATTTGCATAAATGGTAATCATTCCTGTTGGTTAAATATGTAGAGACTTTAGTTTACGCTTTAATTTCTTCTTGCCTCGAATAGTGCAATTATTTTTATGTGGGAATCTATCTCGCCTACAGCTTGTTCAAAATGCAGCAGCAACAAAAGCCTCACTGGTTCCAGGAAGAGAATACATATCTCCCCTGTACCGACCTCTTAGCCTCAAGCCTTTTAAATCTGTATAATGCTGAACCAATTTCTATCTTAAGAGTTTGGCGTTTTCGCTGTTGCCATCTTGGTTTTATGCATCGCCCTAAATCCTATCCTGTTTTATTGTATAATGTCTCGAAATGGGGCCATCATGTCTAAAATCAGAACCATTCTGTTTTAAGGAACACTAAAAAGAAGCTAATAAGACCATAAAAGTCATAAGAAAAATGTCTACTGATCTGATCAAGTGAGAATTGGGGTATTTTTTCAATCACAATTATTTTAGTATCGCAAGGTGTCACTCCCTGGATATTTGAGCGAATGCAGGGTTAAAGCATTTTCACATTTGCTCCACTGACCGCCTTAGAGATTCAAATGTTTGTCTTCCTACGCAGGTCTACTTCAATATCACCATCGGGATGCACTCTTGTCCCGACAATGGGGAAGATGAAGATGTAAAAGTGGTGGTTCGACCAGTGGGTTACAACGAATCCACGGTGGTTAGGATCCACTCTAAATGCGCCTGCAGTTGTGGATCAACGAGGCGCTGCAATGACGAAACCCAATCACCATGCAGAGAAACACAAGGGATCACCAATCGGGAGCAGAGGCCGCAAAACGGACTCATTCAAAACTCTGACAGAGATTCAAACTGGAATTGCCGAGCGGATGGGTCTGATATGGACTGCAGTGGTCGGGGAGTGTGTGATTGTGGAAGGTGTTTGTGTGATGAGACCAGGCTTGGGACAGTTTATGGGAAATACTGCGAGAGAGACGACTTCTCCTGCCCGTACGAAGGGGGGTTGATATGTGGAGGTAAATAAGGAACCTCAAAATAATTATGTTTCTACTTTAAATTCAAAGAGATATCACTA